>NC_143063.1:25648214-25967857 GCF_052426305.1 Pelodiscus sinensis | reverse complement strand
CATGGGGTCCAGGAGAATGACCACATATCCACTGTTCATTCAGAAACCTCCATGTCAGAACTGATAGCCTTCCAGGAAAAGAGGCCTGGATAGGTATCCCTCTGGGACCCTTCAATCAAGCGCTAGCTGGAATCAGACCACATTGGTCTGTGATCTTGTCACTCGCTTATATAACTGCAGCTGATGAATAGGGATGTGATCGTGTAAATGGTTACATGTGGTCTCCTTCCCCCTGACGCTGCTTCTGTATCAGAGGCAGCAGTGTGTGCATGGTGGTGGTGGGGGGAGAGGCAGGAAGCCTGTACATGCACGGAGCTAGCTTTTAAGCCAGCATCAAGAGGCATAAGGGAGTGGTTGACAAAGGCTTCCCCTGTCGACAAAGGCTTCTTAAATAAGAAATAAGGTGCAGATTTTTTTAACAGTGAGGTGATTAACCAGTGGAACAAAGCAGAAAAGGAAAGGGGGGATTCTCCATTTCTTGAAATCTTCAATCAAACCTGGATCTCTTTCTGAAAGAACTGGCCTTAATACAGGAGTAACTGAGTGAAGTTATGGCTTGTGGTACACAGGAGGTTTGACTAGACAATCTAATGGTCCAGTGTCCTTAAAAAAGCTATATTCATCTTATCAGTTGAGGCATCTTCTTTATGTAACACTGAGGTGGTGCAGGAAGTGCTGCTAGTAATCAGTAGTTAACACTCTTCTCTTTCATTTTTGGTATTAAACAAATGCCCCAGCATGGTATTACAAACCACTAAACTGCTAGAGGTATATTTTCTGCAAGAGTAGAGATATGCAAGACCATAACTACAAATGAAAAAGTAAATGTGAATTGTTGACAGAAGTCAGTTGTTTATGAATAGAAATAGAAATAGAAAGCTGGAGTCCATTTGAATGAACAAATACACAGTTTATTTGTGTAAATCCAATAACTGCGCAGGCAAATCAAGCACATGGCTATTTTTTAAAATGTTGTAATTAAACAGTTTCCTGTTTTCACACAAGAACATTTCAAACAATATTGGTTCAGTTATAATATTGATTTCCTGAGTTCCACACAGACTGTGTTCTCCCAGCACCTGAAAGATGTCTGTACAGGGCAGAATACCACAAAATACATCATGAATATTAACACTGGTGCTGTTACTTAAATTGCAAAAAGTTATGAAATTTGAAATTTATATTGAAACATGGTCATGTATTTTAGAGAGACTAAACCTATGTTTCCAAAAGCAAAAAAAAAAAAAAAAAAAAGATAGTAAACACTTGGCATAAAGAGGTACACACTGGTTAGCCAGGGATCTTGAAATGCCTTATAAATATGTTAATTAGGTGAATATGACTGTACCATTTTACAGATGAGTACATGACTGCTAATCATATACATTAAGAAAAGAAATTAGAAACTGCAATCACATTACAGAAGGCTTATTATTACTGTTATTATGATTCAGTATTGTAAAGCACCAATAACATGCTCAGTGTTGTAGAAGACACAAATACAAAGAGTGTACAGGCTAAAGGATAGTCAGAAGAGACAAAGGCTGCTGGAGTAAATCATACCCTGAAGGATTCTGGAGCATTAGCTGTTATAAATTTTCCTTGCTAACCAGTGTTAAAATGACTAATGTGTTCAGTGGTCAACATTCATATTTTCCAAACATGTTGCTCAATCCAAACACTTCTAAACAACCCAAAGGAAGGCTTACCCTGGACTGGGAAGCTTTCTGTGTGACCTTGTACCATGTCCATAGGGCCCATACTGTCACCCTTACAGTGAGTAATATCTTACAACTGCAAGGAGTCCCACTGATTTTAGCAAAACTTTTTGTGGTACAAGATTTGAGTATCATTGGCAGGATGAGGCTCACCCTCCCTGTGATTCAGTTCCCTAGCTGTACGTTGGGTATACTTACCTCACAAGGGCTTTGGGAAAATGTATTAAAATGTACTAGGGGCTCAGATTCTCGGGTGAGTGTCTGGAACTCGAGGAGTACTTGTATAAACAGATCCGACCCCATACCCAGTACAACCCAAGGCAGCTCTATAGACTTACCGCCCGCTATCTATTTTCCGCGCTCCCACGAGAAATGCAGCCACGGTGGGTGCTGCCAGCGCTGGACTGAACGTAGGAAGTGAGCTGGATGGGGTAAAGTCCGCGCTGTTGGTGACTCAGCGTCCCCCTGGCTCAGGGGGAGCAGAGACAGGCTGGGGTCCGAACGCCCACGATCTGGGGCTGCTGCCCTGCACTCCGGCCCCCGCAAATTTTACCTTGTACCTTCCCCAGCCGGCCCCTGCCTCTCCACGCGTCCCGGCGCAGGACAGCGATGCCAGCGCTGCTGCGCTCCGGCTGCCCGCAGTCCGCGCCGCCCTGCTCTGGAACGCACCGCAACATTCCACTCCGGACCTCCCACTCCCGGCCCCTCTACACGCGCTCACGGGAGGAGGGGAAAGCGCTCAGCCTATGAGCGAGCGCAGCCGGAACAGGACCGTCCGGTTCTGGAACGCTCAGACTCAGCATTCCGCTCTAACCACGCCCCTCTGGAGCATCTCGACCAATCGCAAAGCCAGAGTGAGAGCACGGCCAAAGGGCTGAATGGGGGGGAGGGGGGAGAATCAAAGTTTAAAGGGTATGAGGGGGTGCAGAAGGGCCGTAGGGTCCCGAGCTGGGGAGAAGTTCAGATCCCCCTCGAAGATGGGGTTCCGCTGCCGGGACGGGGGAGGAGAAGAGACTTGGGCTAGCCGGGTGGGGCTGAGGAAAACATCCGGCGGCTGGCCGTGAGGGAGGGCAGCCGCTGTGGGTAGGGGCGGCAGGAGGAGTCACAGAAGGTAGCCGACCGGGTAGCAAGGAGGCCACCTAGCTGCGCCGAAAAGGGAAGCGGGACACCCGGCGGTCCCCAGCGAGTAGAAATGCACAGGTTGTGGGAAAGTTGTCAGTGCAGATCCTGGCTGGAGCGCACAGGGTGCATGAGAAATGGGGCAGACTGAATTGGTGAGGTTTAGAGTGGGTGAGAAATGGTTCAGTACGTGAAGGAGAAGATCTGGAACTTCGTAAGTGCCAAAGGCTTGCAGAAATTTGCATTCAATAAAAATAAATGTCTCATCTCTTTTCCGGTTTGTATTCACCCTGAAAAATGGAATCCTGACCCCACAGTCAACGGGAATTTTGCTTTATGGCAAGATTAAGAATTTCATCCTTCTTCTTTCTCCTTGTTTCAATTATTCCCCTTGCTACAGTCTGACCAGATCTCTTCTCCAACACACCACTAGCTTCTCCTGCTTACATTCCGGGGACACAGATAGATGCAGGTATTTCCCTACATCAGCGTTCCCTGTAAGATGAGCACTTGGGCAGCCACCCAGGAGAGATTCCTTGTAATCTGATCACCCACAGCTGGCAGCATGTGTTTCTACTGCACATCCACACATCTCTGATGGCACATAACAAAATTTACTCTGCACATGGGGGAAAATTAGAGGGAACTTGCCCTACACTCTCCCAATGGTGTTGTAACCCTTCCTCCCAAACCCTCCAAATGGTCTAGTTATATGCAGTGTTGAAAACTTAGTTATTGGTTGGAAATTTGAATTGATATTGAAACATTAATACACACTGTAAAAGCATATACAGTGTATGATAAACTAATTCTACCCAAAAGAGTGTAAGAGGTTTGGGAAGTATGAACAAAAACTAGCTCTCTCACAACCCTAATGTTTTTTTTCTGACAATGTTGGCACATTCATTCAGGAATGTTGGCCAACCTTATCATTTCAAATGATGATTTGTAAGCAGGGTCTGAATGATTTCCCCCCTGACAGGTAGTGATGAGCTAGGGGAGAGGGGAAGGCTTCTGGAACAGACTTTATTTACATGAACACTCTTGCTCTGCCTACATATACAATAGGCAGAGCTCTGCTGCCCACATGATCAGTTGTGGCTGGTGTTGTGTTACAAATAATTTTAGTATTGAATGTAGGGATCATTAAACGTTATCTTTATTGTTTGAGCAGAGGGCAGCTAAACTATTCTTAGTTTGTCCTGATTGAAGGGCTCACCCTCAATGCTTGATCTTTGCCAGGGCTCAGCGCTGGCACCTTTAGGTTTGGCAGTTCGTAGCCCCAGGATCTATGGGCTTGCCACATCAGTTATGAATGTAAAAAATATGTTTGAACTCTGGCAACTGAACTGTACTTGCTAAACTAAGCAAGAGGAGGCTGGATGGCAGATCCGGGAAGCGAGGAGAAAAGACAGGGGATTTTCTTGGTGGTATAGGCTGTGACTAAAAGTCACAGCCACTATTTGACTCACCCCTTTCTTCACATGGAAACTTTTCCATACCCCTAATCATTTTAGTTGCCCATCTCTGTACCTTTTCCTCTCCGATACATCTTTTTTGAGATGGGGTGACCATGAGCATACCATGGATTTATATAATAAAAGTGGAAGAGCTTAGTTTGGCAAACAGGTCAGCAAAGCCAATGCTGACAAACGATGTGAAAAGGCTACAAAACACCAATCTTCTGGACTGCACTGACATGCAGAAAACCTTGTAAGCTAGTCATTGTCACGGACAATTTTAGAAGTCCTTAATGAGGCAGTTAAAATGCTGGAGACACAGTTTATTCACATAATATTGTCTCTTTAATAGCTACCACGTACTACAAACTAGAGGCCAATGTGAAGTGCCTTGTCTTATGTTAATCCTGAAGTTGGACACTGGTTTTGGCTGAGACCAGTAAATACTCACTATCATTCTGCAGGGCAGTCTGACGGATTTATTAGTAGTGTGTAGAGGAACAGCAAAAGATTCTGCGGTTGTAAAAGTGAAGAATTCCCTCACCACATTCAGAAAATGTGAATACATGGCTGATGAAAGAACCAGAGCAAATAGGTGTCGAGTATTAAGTCACTGTGTACGTTATCTTGATGATAGTGGTAGGCCAGTGGATGAATTTCTAGATATTCAGAGTATAGAGAACACACCAGCTGACAACCCATGGCTTAGAAAAAGTAAATGCTTGTAAACAGAACAGTTGAGTGAAGTGAGGCACTACCTGCAATGAGGCTGCCATGTGATCAGGACAGACTAGAGAATTTGAACACAGAGTGGAGTATAATATGACCAATAAATGAAGGTTTGCCTTCAGCTTCTTTATCATCACTAGTACTTAAACCAGGGGAGCTGACAACCTCCACAGGTCCCTAGGGATGACGGAGGGGGTCACTCCACATTCCTGGAAGGGGTGGGGCCAGGTTCAGCCAGCCCACCACACCTCCTGGAGCACGGAAAACCCCTCCCTCCCAAAGCCATCACAGTTGTCCAGTCATGCAATGTAGCACTCTGGCAGTGATTTAAAGGGCCCAGGGTGGCAGCAGAAGCCAAGAGCTGCAGGATCCTTTGAATCACTGGGCCCTGGAGTAATTGCCCTTTTTGCCTCCCTGTCAGTGGGCCTGGGTCAAACCCAGGTTTTGTGCTCTGTTTCCTGGAATGAAAGAAGCAGGCACTAATGTCTTTTTAGTCTCGGCCACAACAGCTACAGACAGTTGAGCATTCTTTTTCTTCATTCAATAGAATTTTGTATTCTGAAAGAAATTGCCTTCTGTGTAATCACGATCATATCATGAAGGTCTGGTAGTACCGGAGAAGCCACCAAAAATGAATGCACTACATTGAGGAACTCATTGAAAGAGCTGTGCCGAATTACAACAAGAAGCCAAGAAGGTGGTAGACATAGTGCTCCAGAGTGGGCTTGTGTAGCCAACTTGAATTTCTCTGCCAATATAAAATCATGAGTTAAATCTAATTAAATGGTTGTGAAACATTTTTCAGTTTTTACTATGGTGCCATACAGCTCACCTTTGCCTTAACAGTCTTATCCCTGGTCCTCACTCTCCTCTCCCCAACGTATTTGTGAACATCCCCTATTTTAATTTCTGGGGAAAACACTGGATAGATGGGAGTTCAGTGTTGTTCAGAAAGCCACTCTTCAGGGATGTAAAATCCCAGTTAATCAGTTAACCATTAAAACTTTAAGTTTAACCAGTTAAGTAGGATCTCAATCTCCCCCTCTCCCCCAGGGCTGCCACTGTTCCTCTCCTCCCTCCCCCCATGCAGGGGTGTATGTGGCAGCAGGAGCTAGCAGCCACGTGGGGAAGGGTGGGGCATGGCTTCTGCTCCTTGTTTCCCCCAACATGTAGGATGGTACTCTGGGGCAGCTCCTGAGTCCTGCTGGGCTGGAGCAGCCCTCCTCCCATGGTGGGCCATGGGTAAGAGACTGCTCCCAGGTACCAGTTAACCAGTTACCTGGTCATATCTCTATTCCTCATGAGAAAGTTTTCAGACATGCTCCTCTGAATGGAGCTTGTGGTTTTGGATACAGCAAGTTCTTAACAGCCAGGGTTGAGTGATGCTGAGATGGTAGGAGTCAACCTTTGCCAGATTCTCCAGGGCAGGAGAACTCCTAGATCTGTCCCTGAGAACAGGGTGCATCTGGGGAGCACTATAAAAGTGGAATCTCTGGGCAGTGTCTTTGGGTACATCTACACAGCAGAGGAAGGTTGAAGCTGCCGCTGTCGAGTTTCCAGGGTTCGAATTAGCGGTTGATTTAAGACTTCATGAGGAGTAAGGGAAGTTGAAGGAAGAGCGTTCTTCTTTTGGCTTCCTGCTGTGTAGACAGCGCCAAAAGCTGAGTTAAGCTATTTTGACTTCAGATATGCTGAAGTTGTGTATCTTGTTTCAACTTTGTCCTGCAGTGTAGACATGCCCTTTGTGAGCAACACTACCACATGGCAACTTGCTTCACTGCAGGACTATCCCATATGATTCCCTCATAAACCATAAAACAATCAAAACTGGAGAAGTGCAGGTTTTAGGAATTTTACAAATAGAAAACTTGCTCTGTTTTTGCCTCTGTATGCATTGGGGGTCACTACTCAATTCGCATATATTAGGGTGTCTCATTGATGAGAAGTCCAGACTGCAAACAAAACACATTATAATGCACAAAAATAGGTTTTCAAGAATGGATTCATAATGAAGCATTGCATTAATCAATGGTACATTGGTCTGTAATCAATAGGGACAGCCACTTAGTTTAAACGTGACCAGGAGCAGATTTCAAGCAATGCATGTAACAGCTTTAAGAGCTAATTTACTGGGGCACTTCGAAGACCTCTTGCAAGATAACTTAAGTGCATTGTGTATTCCTGACATGGAACCGAAGTTTTTAAAGTGCTTTACATAAGATAGGTTGTGAAACTGTTACTGTTTTTAAAATGTTGAGACGCATGAGTTATTTTGTATAATGCAGCTTTGATTGTTAATATTTTCACATACATGCACTGAAAGTGCTTATGAAAGCAGTGTTTTTAAATTACTGCAAGATTTCTTGTATGCAGCTTTGATGTAGCTGTGTTGATCACAGGATATTAGAGAGATGAGGTAGGTGAAGTCATATCTTCTATCGGACCAACTTCTGTTAGTGAGAGAGACACGTGTGCTTACACATAAAACCCTCTTCCCCCCAAATTAAAACTCTTTAAAAGAATATAATCCTATGTAACCAGAAACAGCCCCCCCCCCCCCCCCCCGTGCTCCAGGGCATGCTCAAGTTTGTGCAAGGGGCTGCTTGAAATTGACATCACAGAGATACATTGTAACAATGCATTGTCAAACCACTAACTCTGCTATGGGAGCCAAGCCCTGTAATTGACTAAGGGCATTGTTACTTAATTGACGCCTGTTCTCTTTAAAACATTGTAACTTTACTCAGCACTCAGAGAATGTTTTAAGCAATACCACCCAGAAACTTTTTGTAACTACAACTCTGATATATGTAAAGTTATTATTATACAAAAATATTGTATGGGAAACATTAATTAGGGAATGTATGTAAGAGAGAGAGTGCTTGGATGATGAGTGAATGGTTCTGAGAGGTGCCAGCCTGAGAATACAGCAACAAAGGGCTGAAGAAGGCGCCAGGGGCCAGTGCAACCAAAAGGTGTCAAGTGGAGAAAACCAAGTACTGGAGGTCCACCCGATGAGATCACTGACGAGCACCTGGCAGCCACCCTGGAGACATCAGCATGATGCAGCAATTTCCATAGACTGGCATAGGAAAAAATTCCTATAAGAACTGGACTAAAAAACTGTGGAATCAGAGTCCAAGGTTCTGCTGCCAGCCCACCAGGAGCTTCAGATGCGCATCTGATCAGGACTTCGCTCCCCACTACCATCACTTGTGTACAGAGTACCTGGCCAGTATTCTGTCACAAGCAACTTCCAGGCTGGTAACTATACACAGAACTTGAATGAATGGATGTATGAATGAATGGTTATATATACATATATATAAAAGTGTATAAGGGTTAAGCAGTGTTAGGAATAAGTAGTTAAACAACGTTGTTTGCTTCTATCTTTTCTTTATTTTTTATTATTATCTTTACAATAAATGTGGCTTTTTGCCTTATCCCCCTCATAAGATCCTGCTTGCTTTTATTTGGTATAACACTTCTACCGCGGGAAGTCCTGTTCCTGATCCTCACGTCAAGGGCTGCGGTCAATGTGGCTCCAGCTGGGGGAATCCAGGGTACCCTGAAAGGTCTAGGTCCCTGGTGAAACTCACCAGGCACGGGACTCTGTATACTAGTTGTATTACAGTTGTTTACTGGGTGTGCGCGTACTGGCTCAATGCAATTCTTATGACTCTTATGAGCTCAGACTGAGGTCAAACCTGTTTCCCGCTTAATAGTTTCCCAGCTCAAGTGCATAAAGGTCAGCTGGTATTTCAATTTACAGACTTCAAGACTGTACTAGGCTGTGTACAGCAAGGATGGAAACTTCCAACCCAGCCTGCTTAGCCGCAGGCCCCACATATGGCTTGTTATATGACAAAAGGTTGCAGCAGACAGAAATGGGTGCACTGCCAATAATATTAAAAGCAGTCCTAGGTCTCTATGTAAGTCATGGCTGACCAGTAACAGCTTATAATGCTTAACCCTTTCTTTTTTCAATTCGAAAGCTCACTTTGAATCCATTGTTAACTTGTCCCAGCTGCTGCAGCCCCTCACCCAGTGGCCACACAATGGCAGACAATGGCAGCCAGCCATCCCCCGCCCAGTCCCCCGGCACCCAGGGGCCAGCTAGGACCTCATGGATTAGTGCGGAGATCATGGACCTCCTTCAGGTTTGGGGGGAGACCCCAATGTCCATGATCTCCGCACTAGGTAGAGGAACACGGCCGTCTATGGCTGCATAGCAGCCACCATGGCCTGAAAGGGACACAGGCGTACCCAGGAGCAGGTGTGCCTCAAAGTCAAGGAGTTGTGGCAGGCATATGCCAGGGCCACCAGGGGTGGTGCTTCAGCAGGAGCTGACATCTGCCCCTACTTCCCCGCCCTCGACTGAATCCTGGGTGGTGGGGTGGTCCGTGCCAGCCTGAGAGGCAGCGAACTGGGAGCTGAGGGCCCTGACCCGGGAGAAGCAGAGGGGCCACCACTAGCTGTCCCGGCACCGGAGTCGGCAGGGTCGTCTGCAGTGCCGGACTAAGGCATGGGCTAGCCAGGCAGCTTCCTGGGACGCCAACCTATGGGGGGCGCCTGATGGCAGCTGTAAGGGGTGCACAGCACCCCTTACAGCTGCCATCAGGCGCCGCGCGCCCAGCTCCCGTATCATGAGCTGCAGCAGCTCCCAGCGGCCGCCCAGGGCGGGGGCTGCGTTAACCTCCGCAGCGCCGGCCAGCAGCGCCCTTCCCCCCACGGTCACAGGGCCTTGCACGGCCAGGCTTGGCCTGCCACGGACGACCCCGGGTGGCCCCGGGCTGCGCGCCAGCAGTGGTAGCCGTGCTGGGCCAGGCCAGGCACGTGCGTCCTGCCACCACCAGCTCCACGTGCCCTCTCCCACGTGTCAGCCGGAGGCACGGCCGTGCATGCGCCCTCCCCCATGCACCAGTGCGGGGGCGGGGCCACACATGCACCCTCCCCTAACCCGGGGCGCAATTAAACTGTCTGCCGGGGGCACTGGAATGGCTTGGTCTGGCCCTGGTCATCCAGTGAGGCCATACTAGGTAAGTGCCAGCACCGTCCCCTACCTGGGTGGGAAGGATCCCCTCCCACAGATCACGCAGCCACCTGTGCATGTGCGGGCACGTGCCGTACCACTTTTGGGCAGGTGGCTCCAGTTGCGTGCCACACAGGGGCCGTGGCCTGATAGGCACACGTGTGTGTGAAGAGACCTGACACGCTCCTGATCCCGGGGCAGGACACAGCAGGATGCCCTCCCTTCACATACCCCCTCTACACAGAGGCAGGGGACATCCCCCCCCCCACTTCAGCCGCACTATACACGGCACAGGGACATGGGTGCGGTCTCAGCAGGGGTGGCCCATGAGGCTAGGCAAACTAGGAAGTTGCCTAGAGTACAGCTGGCCCGGGCGCCCGATGATGACGTCACAGCCATTGACGGACATGCAGGCAGGGGTGCCGAGCGCGCTTTCTGCTTGGGGTGCCAGCTGCTGCAGCTGGCCTCGGGCTGCTCCTGGGTCTTGGGGCACCTGCCACTCCCAGGTATAGCTGGACATTCCAAACATGGCCTCTGGGCAAGCACAACGGCTCCCACGGTGCAGGGCACAGTCATCCTCACCTTGCAGAGGGGGGGCTGGGCTTTACCCACTGCGTCCCCAGGGAGAACTGACCACATCTCTTCTTTCTCCACAGCTGCACCAGCTGTGCGTGCAGGGCGCACCACCCCACCCGGGACATGCTCCCGCACTCGAGGGCTCCACAGGGCCACAGCAACACTGCAGGGGTACCACGAGCAGCACCTGGCAGCCCTGCGAGACCAGACCACATCATGGAGCAGCAGGTGCAGGAAGAACGGGAGCTCTGGCGGGAGCTGATTGCCCAGGGTCATGCCATCTGTCACCATCTGCAGGTCTTGGTGCAGAGCATGCTGCTCCGTGCCGCTCCCATGCCTGCTGCTCCCCCAGCTCCCGCTCCTCCTCCCACTCTTTCTCCCCCTCGTGCCTCTCCCTCCTCAACCTCCACACCCTCCTCCCCACCCCCCGGGGACACCAAGGCCCCTGCACCCACCGTCTTGGAAGACATGTGGCTCGGCGAGACCCCCACCTCTGAGCCCTGAGTTTCCCCTCCCCCTTCTTCTCCTTGCTTCCCCCTTCCAGCTCCCTCCTCCCAGGTTTCCCTCTCCCTTCTCCCTCCCTCTCTCCTGCCCTCTCCCGCCTCCTTGCCCCAGTCTCCCCAGAGGTTCATTCCCCACCCTCCCCAGCTGTGTAAAATAAAAACAGTTTATATTTTTGAAAATAAGTGTATTTTATTTGACATCAGGAAGAGGGGTTAGGGAGGGGTAAATGGAAGGACACGAAGGAGGAATGAGGCACAAGCCCACAGTGGGGCAGACCACAGAGACTGTTAGTGCTCCTCAGGTTGCAAGCTCTCCCGCAGAGCCCCATGGATACTGACAGCCCCCCGATGGACCTCCCGGATGGCAGCCTGCAGAAAGTGAAGCTAGGCTGATGGCAAGACGTCCACAAGACACACCAGAGTGCCCAGGGGCAGCTCTGTCTCCATGTTGTAGTGCTAGGGCGTCCTGAGTGAGGGCAAGCAGAGCACGCCGAGACACACATGTTTTGCTGTCCCTCAGCGAGGTAGACCAGCAAGCAGAGAAACCTGAGAACTGTCTGTCTGGGATGGGAGGTTGGGTCCCTTTAAGCACAGACCTCGGATAGCCTGAGGCAGCAGCCCCACACACTAAGTCTGACCCGGATGCCCTGCAGGCACTGGTTCCGGCCAGCCTTACCTTCGATTCAGGTCCACTCAACGTGGACGCGCTATTTTGAATTAGAAAAATGCTATTTCGATTTAGTCTTTGTGTCTAGATGAGTTATTTCTAATTAGCTTAATTCTAATTAACTATTTCGAATTAAGTTAATTCGAAATAGCACTGTAGTGTAGACATACCCTCAGGCTGTGTCTACATTGGTATCCCTTTCCGGAAAAGGGATGCTAATGAGACGAGTCGCAATTGCAAATCCGCGGGGATTTAAATTTTCCCCGCGGCATTTGTATTTACATGGCTGCCGCTTTTTTCCGGCTCGGGGCTTTGCCGGAGAAAAGCGCCAGTCTAGACAGGTATCTTTTGGAAAAAAAATAAACCCTTTTCTGGAAGATCCCTTATTCTTGATTTTAAGTAGGAATAAGGGATCTTCTGGAAAATGGTTAATTTCCGAAAGATACCTGACTAGACTGGCGCTTTTCTCCGGCAAAGCCCCGAGCCGGAAAAAAGCGGCAGCCATGTTCATGCAAATGCTGCGGGGAAAATTTAAATCCCTGGGGCATTTGCAATTCCGACTGGTCTCATTAGCATCCCTTCTCCGGAAAAGGGTTCCAATGTAGACACATACAAGTGTATCTAGCTGTTTTTGAATCCTGTTGTAGTCTTGGCCTTCACAACATGCTCTAGCAAAGAGATCCACAGGTTGTGTGTGAAGAAGTACTTCCTTCTGTTTGTTTTAAACCTGCTGCCTATTAATGTCATGTGGTGACCTCTAGTTCTTGTGCTATGAGAAGGATTAAATAGAACTTCCTTATTTTCTTTCTACACACCAGTAATCATTTTATAGACCACTATCATATCCTCTCTTATTCATCGCTCTTACTAATCTCTCCTCACATGGAAGCTGTTCCATATCCCTAATCATTTTTGTTTTGTTAATTTTTTTAAACACTATACTGTTGGGCTGATCTACTACTTGGGTTAGTTGAACATTCTGTGACTTATGATTATCTTTGTTTTCTCCATCTTCAATCAAAAGTGGAACAGTTTGGTCAACTTCTGTACAATGTTAGGAAGGCCACTGTCTCTGAAAGTACATATTCCTGGCCTGGTAGCCAATCACACTTGAAAATTGGGCTTCTTTTCCTTAGTTCAACTTAGCCTAAGTAAAAAATAAATCCACAGTTTTACAAAGAATCTTAAGAGTCACTTGTTAAAGGGATATAGAGTTGTATTTTTTCAGGCCCTGAAAGCTAAGCACTTGTGAGACCAGTCAGAAAAACTACAACTTGAAATGCCAGCCTTTAAAATCCATTTACCTGTTTGTAATTGTAGCTATCTAATCTACTGCCCATCTCATTTTTTTCTCCAAAAACTCTGGTTTCTCAAGAGCAGAAATATCTTCAGCCCAAGTGGGCTGCAATAATTTCAAAGCAAATAAAGGAAATTGCAGCTGTGCAGGCTGAGTCAGCCAAAGGTAAACTCTGTAGGGGAGAAAATGGCTCTTTATTATCTTCTAGTGGCAAAGTTATTACAACAGCCTTCAGGAAAAGGATTAGCCTATAATGTTAACAAAACATCTGTTAAATCTTGAGCTAAATGTACATTTAACTGAGCATTTAAAAAAACAACAGGCATTTTAGAAAACTATTCTGAACACGGTCGAGCGAAAAGTCTCAACTAACACAGGGCTGCAAAGCTGATAAGGTCCTAAGAACTGCAGTGGCCACTGTTTTTTTAATCTATTTCATGAAATGCAACATTAGACAAAATGTCTAATGTTGCATTTCATGAAATAGATTAAAAACAGTACCGTGTGTGTCTGTCAATCACAAATTCTACAGGGTGTAGTGTGTTATAAAGGTTTATTAGAATGTGTTTGTGATGCTGCTGCTGCTACTTATGCATGGCACAGCCAATGTATAAGATATGCACTTACCACTAACAAGTGCCAATAAAACCATTTTACCACACTGCCCTGTCTCTTATATGAGCCTGATCTGGTACCACTGGGCCAAGTGGAAAGACCTCTGTGATGCAAGTTGGATCAGTGTATTTTAATGTTTATAGAATTTGTATTAGGAATATTTATTGTGCCTCCTTTACTAAAAAGTTCACTTAGGCTACATCTACACTGCAGACTTCTTGTGCAAGAATGGCTGTTCTCGCACAAAAGCTTGCAGAGCATCTATACTTCACACGCATTCTTGCTCAAGTAAATTTACAGTAAAGCGCTGGAAAAGAGGACTTCCTGTGCAAGAGTTAGTCCTCTCCCCACGAGGAATAAGCTTGTGGATGGGCAACAGGGATTTCTTGCGTAAGAAACCCCTATGGCTAAAATGGCCATCAGAGCTTTCTTGCGCAAGAGAGCGTCCACATTGCCATGGACGCTCTTGCACAAAAGCACATGGCAGTGTGGACGTGCTCTTGCGTAAGACCTTTTGCGCAAGAACTCTTGCACAATACAGTTCTTGCACAAGAAGCCTGCCGTGTAGATGTAGCCTTAGAGTTTAAGTGTACAGCACTCACAGGAGAAACAGTACAACTAATAAATGTGTCAATGGTTTTTAAAAAGGGAAGCAGGAGAATTTGGTAAACTGCCAACCAGTCAGCCTCAGCTCAGTCCCCAGAAAAATCATGGAGCAGGTCCTGAAGGAATCCATTTTGAAGCACTTGGAGGAGAGGAAGGTGCTCAAGAACAGTCAACATGGATTCACCAAGGGCAAGTCACACCTGACCAACCTGATTGCCTTTTATGATGAGATAACTGGCTCTGTGGACGTGGGAAAAGTGGTGGTCATGATATACCTAGTCTTTATCACAGTATTCTTGCTAGCAAGTTAAAGAAGCAGGGATTGGATGAATGGACTATAAACTGGATAGAAAGCTGGCTAGATTGTTGGGCTCAACTGGTAATGATCAATGGCTTGATGCCTAATTGGCAGCCAGTATCAAGAGGGGTCACCCAAAGTTCGGGCACGGGGTGAGTTTTGTCAAGCACCTTTATTAATGATCTGGATGAGGGGATAGATTTCATCTTATCAAGATCACAGATGACACTAACCTGGTGGGAGAGGTAGATAAGATGGAGTTTAGTGATAGGATCCAGAGTGATTTGCCGGATCAGGGGAGGTCCCCTGCCACTGGTCTCCAAGGACTCTCCCCCTCCCTGTGGCTGGCTCCATTCCAGGTCCACTGTCACTGGGCTCTGGCCCACAGGGGCTCCCTGGGGACAGAGCTCTCCAGCCACTGTGGCCCCGCTTCTGCCCCACCCAACCGGGAATCCCCAGGGAAGGGGCTTTCCAGCTATCCCCCTTCTGCCGTGCACTGCTGGGATCTCTGGGGACAAGGCTTGCTGGCTACCCTGCTTCTGTCATGCTTCGCTGGGGCTCCCCGGGGACAAGGCTTGCCAACTGCCCCGTTTTTGCTGCTGGCTGCCCTGCTGCTGCTCTGCTTGGCCAAGGCTCCCCACAATGGGGCTCGCCGGTCCTGCTGCTGCCCCAGAGATGGGATTCCCAGCTGATTCGCAATCCCAGGTGCCGGGGCTCTCAGATCCAGCAACATCCGCAGTCCTGCTGCACCATGAATGTTGCTGGACCAGACGGTACGTCTTGACTACACCTCTCTGTCAACAGGGAGATGTAGATTAGGCACGTCAAAATTGCTAATGAAGCGGGGATTTAAATATCCCACGCTTCATTAGCATAAACATGATTGCCGCTTTTTTTTCAAAACAAAACTTTAAAAAAAGAAACACCCAGCAGTCTAGACGCGGATCTTACGAAAAATAAACCCTTTTTCGAAAGATCCTGTAAACCTCATTTTTTGACTAATACAGTATCTTTCGTAAAAGGGGTTATTTTTGAAAGATCTGCGTCTAGACTGCTGTTGGTTTTTTTTTTCCGAAAAAGCTCTGTTTAGAAAAAAGCGGCAGCCATATTTATGCTAATGAAGCATGGGATATTTAAATCCCCTCTTCATTAGCTATTTCAATGTGCCTAATCTACATCTCTCTGTCGATAGAGAGGTATAGTCTAGACACAGCCAGATGTTCCTGGATTTCGGAGGTTCAACTTGTACCTGAAGGGAGGGCTCCAAAGAGGATGGAGCGTGGCTGTTCTCAGTGGTGGCAGATGACAGAACAAGGAGCAGTGGTCTCAAGCGGCAGTGGGGGAGGTCTAGATTAGATACTGGGGAAAACTACTTCATTAGGTGGGTGGTGAAGCATTAGAATGGGTTCATTAGGAAGGTGGTTGAATTTATCCTTAAAGGTTTTTAAGACCTGACTTGACAAAGCCCTGGTTGAGATCATTTAGTTGGGGTTGGTTCTGCTTTGAGCAGGGAATTGGAGTAGATGATCCCCTGAGGGCTCTTCCAACACTAATCTTCTATGATTTTATATCATCTGTAAAATGATCTAAAAGAGTTTTTCTAGAATTAAAAATGTCTGTTTCCAACAGTACATTAATGAAAGAAAAAAAAAAGGAAAAGAAAAGAAAAGAAATCTTGAAGTCAGGCATATCCGGGCCATTTGCTGGAAGTAAAATTTGATATGGGTTGACTTTGAAGTTAGCCTCTCCTTTTTCTGAATAGAAGAAGGACCCATTTTTCCTGGTGCTATTGTCTGAGTAGGTCTAGCTGCAGAATGAACAATACCCTCTCTTCCTCTTAAAAACATTGCTACTGTATTTTGCTCACGTGCTGACCTTTATTCTAAGGCTCTTAAAAATGTTTTACAAACCGTAATCAAGCATTACACAATCTGTGAACAAGGTAGGTATTTTAGATCCTTTTT
The DNA here is from genome assembly GCF_052426305.1 of Pelodiscus sinensis. NCBI lineage: Eukaryota > Metazoa > Chordata > Testudines > Trionychidae > Pelodiscus > Pelodiscus sinensis. The sequence continues at coordinate 25,951,273 of NC_143063.1, read as the reverse complement.
TTACAGAAAGGTAAAATGAGCCACCAAGAAGCTAAGTGCTACAGTCAAAGTCAGGCAGAGCTTTTGATCACACTTCCATTGAACATGGGAATAATGGGAGCTTTGCCGTTGATTTCAGTAGGAGTAGAGTTGGATTCCATGAATCATTGGCAGACTCAGATATAGAACCTCAGAGTCCATGACTCATAGTCCCATGCTCGTAAGTGCTTGACCATACTCTGTCTCTCAAGTGGAAATTATGGGGGCTGTATCATTATGTGAGAACCCCTCACGTCGCTGGGCTTGCACATCTGAATCATCCAAGTATTATAAATTCATTATGATTCCTCCCTATGCACACCTGGATTAACCAGTATCTTAAAAGCTGTCAGTTGTGATATATTTATACAGTCCCTGGTACAATGAGGCTCTGACCTCATTGGTCTTTAGCTGCAACTTAAGTAGTTGTGAATAACAATTGAGACTGACTATGTAAATTACCAGTCCTGTTGACAAAGGGGGCAAAATGGGCAACTACCCTGGGGTCTAGCAATTAAAAAGGGCCTGGGGCTGGTGATGCTGCACCGTGGATGCAGCGGCAGCCAGAGCCCCAGGGCCTTTAAATTGCCACAGGTGCTGCCCCATCCCAGCCCCTCCCCCGAGGCCCTTCCCCCTTCCGGGAGCGTGGGGCCGTCACTTCTGTCAGCCTTCCTAGAAATTACACAGGCTACTCCTATGGCATATTTAGAAATAACAAACTATTGTTACCAAGAGTTGAATGCTAAGAAAAAAATAGGAAAGTGAAGGGTTAAACTACCATAAAACCATTTGTATTGAGCAGCATTTTTGGCAAGGTTTCAAAACACTCCTATTGTTAGGCTCTGAAGCAGTGTTTTGCTTTTGCTAACATTTGTGCTTAGCAGTGGCAGTATTATGCGCTGCTCAGCTCTTGAAAAAGTCTAGGAAACATGTGCTTCCTTTGTCCCTTGCCAGTTTTAGATGACAAATGGTAATAATGAGGCAGCTAGATGGCGAGAAGCATTTTAGGGGTTTCCCTAGGAACCAAATAGCAGCTTTAACAGTTTGTTCTATTCACAGTAGATGATGCACTTAACCTCAACAATTATATAAGGCCTGATCCAAGCCGATTGAAATCAAAGGGAGTTTTACTGTTGACATCAATGGGTTTCAGATCCAAGACATAATATGTAGTGTAAGCTCTGTATGTATCTGTCTTTTTTACCTGAAAATACTGAGGCTGAATATGCTCATCAATGAACTGTATTTTATATAAGGCATAAATATGAACAGGACTGTATGATAGGGAATGAGTCACAAACAGACTCAAAATAGCTTCCAGTTTAAAGGCATGAACAAGTAAAATCCACTTATTTATATCTCTCAGGTCAAATAGCGAATTAGTGGCAGAATAGTATGCCAGGATGAATGCAGAAGTGCAGGGGGAGTAGGCAGGTCAGTAGAGCTCTGAACAAATACAAAAACTTACATCTGTATCTGTATCTGCAAAACTGAGCTGCGGATGTAAAATCCCAGTTAATCAGACAACTGGTTAAACCATAGGTTTAATTGGCTAACGGATTAAGCAGGATCCTGCTCAACTCCCCTTTTCCCCCATGCGATTACCCTTTCACATCCCTAATGGACATCCACATCCACCTCTTCAGAAGCAGATGTCTGCAGGTACAAGGCAGATATCTGCAGATTTGCAGGGCTCAATGTATCAGAACTTGTTTGGGTCTAGAGTCTGGACTCACCCTGCTTCCAGACTGCTCCTGACATCCTGAACTGCTCCTGACACCCTTCCCTTCAAAACCATGATGACAAAATGTTCAACAGGTGGTGACCTGAGAGCTGGTAAGTTGCTTACGAACTAGCTAGCTTAAAAATGTTTAGGGAACTACAGTAGTATGTGCTCAAAGCCTTTCCAATTATTTAAATTACAGCAAATGTGATGTGGTTGCTGGAAATCTAGTAACACAATATAAACACCATAAAGATAAACAAGAGGCTTAAAAAATGTAAGAAAAAAGATACTCCATTTCAGAGTAACCAGTAATTCAGAAGTGAGTATTTAATTACAATAGGTAGTAATTCTACCTGTGTTCTGTATTTACTCCCCGCTTCTAGATATTTAAATCATTTCCTTATTTGTGAACCCTTTCCCAATTTATACACTGCCTTGTTCACAGGCTTTTCAGTGCTGTACTGAATTTCTCCTCACCACTCGTCTATGGATGGGGAAATATGTTTATCCCCATTCTGCACATGAGGCTCTGAGCAACAGAGAGGCTGCGACTATCTTGAAGTCAGTGATACTATGACAATTTATACCAACAAAGAATCTGGCCCATTTATTGTAACAGTGGTGAACAGTGTTGCCTCTAGGCTTATGGCTACACTACAAGCTTTTTCCGTAAGAGGAAATGCAAATAGAGCGTTCATTTGCATATGTTGAGCTCTCATTTGCATTTTCTCTTCTGATCCCTTTTGCGGAAGAGGTTTTTCTGCAAAAAAGCGCTGTGTAAACGGCGCCTTTTTGCACAGAAACCGCTTTTGCACAAGAGCCCTTCTCCTGCTGAATGAGGAAGGGCTCTGGTGCCAAAGGGTTTTTTTGTGCAAAAAGGCACCATCTACACAGCGCTTTTTTGCACAAAAACCTCTTCTGCAAAAGGGAATCAGAAGAGAAAATGCAAATGAGAGCGGAACATATGCAAATGAGCACTCCTTTTTTTGTTAAAGGCCCGGTTTTCCTTCAGAAATTATCAACCAGCCCTGATAAAGAACAGTTTTTAATCAGTATGGTGAGACCCAGGCTGTATTGTCCATTTCCTCTACTCCAGTCTTGCCACCTTTTGTGATTTTTATTATGAGACTTGCATTACTTTTCTTAAAGCCTCACTGGAAAAAAGTTTGCATCACAATGTCTGTTTTCACCTATTTAAAAAATTGTATTTGTAGTCCTCACTGTTGCCGAGGAAAGCTAGAAAATGTGAAGTGGACACACCCTAAAGGTTCAGACGCTAGGCAGCAAATTATTTTTTTCTTGTTTGAGTAATGAATTGTTCATCCTCATGGTAAGACTATGGCAATTGCTTTGAGAAAAGTGGCAGTGCAAAACAAAGACAGACAGACACACTTAAACAAATGAGTGACAGTGACATTGAGAGACCCAGATTTCTTGAAAATGTTGAAAACCAGATCACTGAGACACAAAAACCACACTGCTCCTTTATTTAGTCTTTTTGATGAACGTATGATCTATGAATACAATGATAACTCTACGTGTGTTTTGCTTACAAAAACACATGGCCCCTGCCACCAGAGCAGCTGCCCTCCATGTTGCCCCGGCCACCGGGGCAGCTGCCACCTTTCCAGGGGCGGGAGCTGGCGCTCCTTTGAGACACGTGCTTAAAAGGATCTCTCTGGACAGCCGTTTCTCTCCTGCTACGTGCTATAGGACCTCTTACAGGGACTGACAGCCGTAGCAGTTTTTGTGGTTGCCCTCTGCCTTTTTGGACACCACTGCCTTGTGCCTTTTAGTGCCTTTGCCTGTTTTTTTTTCATCTGCCTTGTTTTTTGTGCCATGGAGCCAGGGGTGGCCATGTGCCTGCTCTGGCCCCTTCCAGCCATTTTGGAGTGCCTGCAGCTGGTGCTCCAGGCTGCTGCCCTCCTCTTCCAGAACCAGGAGGCACAGATTGCTCTGGACTCCCTCACCAGGGAGAGGCCAGCATGGAGAGGCCACTGTGGAGACTGGACACCAGTACGGACTGGTGAGACCGGCTGGTCCTGGGGCAATGGGACGACCAGCAATGGCTCAGGAACTTCTGCATGCGAAAGGGGACGTTCCGGGAGCTGTGTGCCTGGCTCGCCCCTGCGCTCCAGAGAGCCACCACCCAGCTTCGGGCACCCATCCCCATCGACAAGAGGGTCGCCATCGCAGTCTGTAAGCTGGCCACCCTGGACAGCTACCGATCGGTGGCACACCAGTTCGGGGTGGGCAGATCGACTGTTGGTGTCATCGTGATGGAGGTAAGTCCTGGGGGAGTGGGGCTGGGGGAGGGTGCTGCACTCCATGCCCAGGGGCAGCCAAGACTCCAGGCTGGATCACCCAGGGGTTTGGGCCATCCCTCCCTTGCACAGGCCTGCTGGTGGGATGTCTGGGGAGTGTCCCATCCTTGCAGCAAAACTCAGGCGGCCCTAGGACCAGCCCGAGTGCTTCCCCCTGTAGGGATAACATATCAATGTATTAAAAATATGATTCCCCCAAATGGAAGTGACTCCCCATAATTTGTTCCCCACAACTTAAAGTGTTTAGATTTATTATTAATTCTTCTTCTTATTATTATTATTTGTTAAGATTGTTAAATGTTTAGATTTATTATTATTATTGCCCCTTTAGAATATAATGTATTAGGTCATGTAACTTAGAACTGTTAAGAATATAATCCTATGTAGCCAGAAACAGCCCCCCCCTCTGCCCCAGTGCATGCTCAAGCTTGTGCAAGGGGCTGCTTGAAATTGACATTGCAGAGATACATTGTAACAATGCATTGTCAAGCCACTAACTCTGCTATGGGAGCCAAGCCCTGTAATTGACTAAGGGCATTGTTACATAATTGATGCCTGTTCTCTTTAAAACATTGTAACTTTACTTAGCACTCAGAAAATGTTTTAAGCAATACCACCCAGAAACTTTTGTAACTACAACTTTTATTATTATACAAAATACTGTATGAATGTATGAGAGAGTGCTTGGACGATGAATGAATGGTTCTGAGAGGTGCCAGCCTGAGAATACAGCAACAAAGGGCTGAAGAAGGCATCAGGTGCCAGTGCAACCAAAAGGTGTCAAGTGGAGAAAACCAAGTACTGGAGGTCCACCCGATGAGATCACTGACGAGCACCTGGCAGCCACCCTGGAGACATCAGCATGATGCAGCAATTTCCATAGACTGGCATAGGAAAAAATTCCTATAAGAACTGGACTAAAAAACTATGGAATCAGAGTCCAAGGTTCTGCTGCCAGCCTACCAGGAGCTTCAGATGCGCATCTGATCAGGACTTCGCTCCCCACTACAATCACTTGTGTACAGAATACCTGGCCAGTATTCTGTCACAAGCAACTTCCAGGCTGGTAACTATAACAAATACACAGAACCTGAATGAATGGATGAATGAATGGTTTTATATATATATATATATATATATAAAAGTGTAGTGTTAGGAATAAGTAGTTAAACAACGTTGTTTGCTTCTATCTTTTCTTTATTTTTTTATTATCTTTACAATAAATGTGGCTTTTTGCCTTATCCCCCTCATAAGATCCTGCTTGCTTTTATTGGTATAACACCCCCTCCCCCTCCCGCTAGCCCTCACACAAGTAGCCCTGGGACATGTGTGACCGCAGTGGGGACTTCCCTCGGGGGGGGGGGGGCCAGCCAAGGCACCGGGAGCAGGAGAGGGACTCAGTGGGGGCCACACTCACGGGCTGTGATGCTGCGGTTTTACCAGGAGCAGCTGGGTGTGCCTCACAGCCAGGCATGGGACAGTGTGCCGTTCTGAGTGCTGCACCCTTGCGGAGGTGCGGGCTCTGGGCTGAGTCCCTGGGGCCCTGGCTGGCTCCAGCTGGCATCCACTTCCCCCCTGGTCCCGCCAGATGTGTGTGAGCAGCACGGTCCCAGGCGTGCCCTGGAGCTGCCTGCCACGGCCACATAGTTGCACGTGCTGCACACTGCCTCATGCTACACAGCCCTTACAGCTCACGTGGCCTAAGTGCCTTTCCCCTCCGCCCCACCCTTGTGAGTGCAAAGTGCAACACTCACCGGTGGCTCCTTCCCCGGGCTCCGAGGACACACAGGAGACATCGGTGCTGCTGGAGGGGGCCTGCAGGGTGGCAGTGCTGGCCTCGTTCTCCGACCTGCTGCTGGTGTCTCCTTCCCCCACCTTGGTGGTCCTGGTGATGGGGGCGGGGAGGGGCGCACGCAGGTGTCCACAGGGACGTGTGGTCCCTGTGCTGCTGGCTGGCCCAGGATGCAGTGAAGCCATCGGTATTGGGGGCAGGTGTCGGCTCCTTCCCACTGGCCCTCGCTGGCCCGCACATAGCCCAGGCGCAGCTCTTTTACTTTTGCCCAGACTTGCTCCAGGGTCCGGGCTGGATGACCCTGGTGGGCGAGCGCCTGGGCCATGTGGTGAAAAATGTCCACATTGCGGTGACGGGAGCGGGTGTCATGCAGGGCCTCCTCCTCCTGCCACAGGTCCAGCAGTGCCTCCAGCTCCCCCAAGGACCAGGACAGGGCCCTTCTTTTTTGGCCCCTTGGGGCCTCCTGTGCTGGGGGTGCGGGTGCTTGATCCGCCCCCTGGAGCTGCCATCGTGGTCTGGGTGGTGTTGGAGATGGCAGGGGTCGCGTGGCAGAGCTGTGGCCAGAGGTCCCAGAAGGGCTTCTGCCTTTCGGCCTCAGCAGTCTGCATCTGCCTTTAAGGGGTCTCGGGTTACCAGGAAGTCAGGAGCTGGCTTGCAGCTATGGAGCGGCCACTAGGGCTTTTTTCCATTTAGCCTGCTTTTGTGCAAAACGTCTTAGCTGCCTGTCTACACTGGCCCTCTTGCACAAAATCATTTGTGCAGGTCGGCTTTTTCCTGAATGGGAGCATCAGAGTATTTGCGCAAGAAGCACTGATTTCCCCAGGGTTGGAACTGCAGCCCAGGTGGGCCACAAGGAGGGCAGCAGCTGGTTCAGCAGCCCCGGTCACGATTGGAGCCACGTGGCCACATGGCCTTCTCCGCTCTGCCCCCACCCTGTGAGCAGCGCGCAGCGCTTCAAAGTGCCACGTGCTCCTCACAGGGTGGGAGGAGGCTTCCCTCACTTCCCCGCCCCCAGGCCCTGATTGGCCTGGAGGTGGGGGAGCATGCCAAGCCTCTTCCAGGGCATAGGTGCCTAGTGGCAAGGGGAGGCAAAGGGGCTTCTCCACCCCTTCCCGTTAAGGCCCTGCCCATTCCTGTTTAGGCCCTGCCCCTTCCAGTGTGGCCCGGGCTACTTCAACAATTTTTGAAGTGGCCCCCGGGTAAAAATTATTGCCCACCCCCGCCATTGATCCTCTGCTGTCAGAACAGGTCTGTCTGGAAGAAAAGTGAATATTTTTCGACCAACTGCCAGCTCACCCCGTTACAGGATAGTATGGGGAAGGGGGAAAGTGTTCTAAGAAGCTCTGTGAGTTCCTGGGGTACTTTCTCACTGTGTAAGAGGGAATTCTTTGAGGCCAAAGAGAGGACAGAGAGCATTATCCTGCAACTGTGAATACATCCCAAGATTTGGTGGGTGATCTAGGAACGTCTTCCCTGTGTTCCATTTCCAAAAGAATATGCGGCATACTCTGAGCATGCCTTAGTATCCTGCCCTTCATCCCGCCCTTTGCAGGAGAGGAATGGGGTCTTTATGAGTTCATGTTTTCAGATATTTCTCTTTTTCAGTGCATTGGGATGTATGCAAGACACAACAATTTGATTCAAAATATGATGTTTCCTTTTAAGCCTCCTCCCCTCACTCTCCTTTGTAATATTTGTAGAGGGCATTCCCATTAGTTTGTCTCTTTATAGTTTTGGCTGTTTGAATTTCTTTCATGGGGTCTTCCTCTAATGCCTTAGGCTCCATACCTCACAATGCACCCAGATTGGGAGAATTTCTTACTACTACTACATGTATTATCCTTCATTAATGTAATTAGCATAATACTGATTAGGATTAATTTATTTGCTATAAGGGGGTAAAGCCAGTAAAACATATCTCAGAATCAAATACCCCAGCCCCTTGTTTGGCTTTATGTTGGAACTATTTATCTCTCTGCATACTTCCACCTCCTGGGAAAAAAAAAGTCACTTAATTGTAAATCTGCTTGGATCAAGGGAATGCATTGTGATTGTCTTTCAAGCATATTAAATAGGTGAATTGATCTATGGAAGCCATAGAGCTCAGACACACTGCTCAACAGTTTTAAACTGCCAAATTCATCTTCTTCAAGCACAAAAGCTACTCAGTTTCCCCACATCAAAGCCTTTTTATATTAGCAATAAGACAACTCCAGAGAGAACCATCTAATATTAACTCCAGGGAGTAATCATCTAATCACAATCTGGGGGTGATTTGAGGCACTCATCTGGACCAAATGCCTCCCAACACCCCAGGAGTGGTTTTATTATATGATAGCAGTGCCCCATTGAGACTTATTGCTTAATTAAAAACAAATTCCCAAGTAATTCATTTTTTTGCCTTCCATAAAAACACAGTAGTACATAGCATATATAAAACACCCATTAAATGATGGTAGATGCAAATTTATGTTGTGAGATACAATCCATTTCTTCACTACTTGGGGTTGAAGTTAAATGTAAAACTATTTCCTATAATCTGTGTGCTGCTGTGTTTAGAGAGGAATAAATATGGCAAAGTGCGTTCATTGTAGGATGCCTTGTTTTTATTAAATGATATGTTTAGTTTCCTAACACAGCAATTTATGTTACAGACACTGACACACAATGTCTATCTGCGTCCCTCATTGTCCTGAAGGCTTCCTGAGTTTCCCCCGTTTTCGCACATGGTCTTCAAGACCTCTTCCCCACTGTAACTACTATGTTTTTATTCAGTGCTTTACAATTTCCCCAAGTCAGGACTGGGCACCACTTCCCACAGCTCCCATTGGCTGGGAACGGTGATTCATGGCCAATGGGAGCTGCAAGTGCCCGTACCAGTCGAGGCACTGGTGAATACAGTGGCGCAGCCTACCAGGGGTTAACACTGGTGAACCGTGTCTGGCCTGTGAGCTGACTATTGCCCAAGTGATTTACAAGTTAGCTAACTCTCATAAACCCTAGTCAGAACAGCAATTATTATTCTTATTTTACAGAAGGGAGAAAATGAGTCAGAGCTTTTAAGTGACTTAAACTTCAGAAGGGAATTGTGTGAGAGCTGGAATTATAATCCAAGATTTCCAGCTACCAACTCTATAATGAGACTATGGCTATGACTACACTACTAAGAAACGTCTGAAAAAGATATGTAAATTGTGAACCGCAATTTGCGTATCTTTTTCTGCTTTTCTTTCAAAAGAGGCTTTTCTGACATTTGGTCTGTCTACACAGGACCAAATGTTGGAAGAAACCTTCTTTCAGAACATCCCTTCTTCCTCGTAGAATGAGGGATGCCGGAAAAACGCATCTGCTTTTCCAAATTTTTTTTTTCAAAAAAGCAGACGTGTTCCTTGGATGAGGCAGAGCTTTTCCAGGATACTTCTGGTATCCCAAAAAAGGTCTGCAGTGTGGATATAGCCTACTAGAAATATCACTTTATTATGGGGAAATAAGGACAAGAGAAAACTGTCCTGACAATTACTCAATGATGCTCCTAAACTAGTTGATAGAGATGCTGCTGAAAATTATGAAGCACCTCCCTTAAACTGCTCCCTGCCGGTTTATTGGCATGAGAATCTAGAATCAGCAACGTTAAGCCTGTGTTTTCCACCTAGCAGGACCTAAAACTACCAGTACATCATAGGCGTGCGCAGCATATTTCATTAGGGTGTGCACCCAGGGAATTTTATTTTTTATTTGCGAACATTTATTGAATACTCAATCATAGAGGACAAGCTGCAAGCGAACACGGGCTTTCTATACATTTCTACATTCAGAGCTTATTGCATAATACAACAATCCATACTTTAAAACTAAAAGAGCATATCATTCAATTAAGTTAAAACACAAAGCCACTTTTTTTTGAGACATTAGGGTGTGTCTGGGCACCCCCTTGAGCACGCCTATGCAGGACATTAATGATTTCAGGATACAGAAAGGCATTGTGACAAAAGCTAACTAGCAAGCTGGTCAGGACAACATTGCACACTCATTTACATGTTCATCGATAAAAGAAAATGAAGCCATTTGGGAAGGGGACAGGAATATGGTTGTATGAAAACATGTAAGCAAGTACTGCTGAGAAAAATAGAAAGTCAAAATGATAAATGATGCTCCATCTAAAGTATTAGGCAGTTTCAGTCACAACTTTAGGGCTACGTCTACACTGGCCCCAAATTCCGGAAAAGGGATTTCAGGTAGGAATAAGAGATCCTCCGGAAAAGGGCTTTATTCCGGAGGATCGCGCCAGTTTAGATGCTTTTTTCCGGCTTTTCCCCAAGCCGGAAAAAAAGCGGCGGACATGTTTATTTAAATCCGCGGGGGATATTTAAATCCCCCACGGATTTCCCTATTCTGACTTACCTGCTTTGCATCCCTTTTCCGGAATTTGGGGCCAGTGTAGACGTAGCCTAGATGTCTTCAAAAACACTTTTAAAGTTTTATAAGCCTCTAGACCAAGTCAGAAGCTAATAAGTCTATTTCATGGTTAACTTTGAAGATTTGAAATTTGTTTTCATTTACTGGAACAAAGCCAAAACCCTTCAAATGTTTTCATGAAATGGAATTGTGTGGAAACACCCATTTCAGGTGACAAAGTCTGTCAGTCTCTTTCTTTCTTTCTTTCTTTCTTTCCTTCCTTCCTTCCTTCCTTCCTTCCTTCCTTCCTTCCTTCCTTCCTTCTTTTATCTGACCAGTAACCAAAGTGTTCTGTACCTAAGAAAATATTCTATAAAAAGCCACTGAAATCAGCAAATCTGAACAAAATGTTCCAGCTTCGAACAACCTGCATATGTAGATGAATGATGAAAACACATTTGATCAAAAATGTTCTCACCAGCTATATATACCATAATGATATAACATTTCCTGACCTCATTTTTAAAAATCTAATTTTTAGTTTTTAAAATTAAAACGTAGGGCAGATTTAAATGTTGCTATGGAGCATTTGCCACCCAAAAATCCCCTTAATGGGCTAATGAATGAGCATCAGAAAAAATGAATGGAGCAGTAAGGAAATATGAAACTGACCAACCCCTGTGGTCAAGTGCTCCATGAGCCCTTGCAGACAGAACAACGTCATTTGGGTTGTTCTATCTAGCCAGTCTCTCAGCAGCACCAGGTATCTGATCGGCATAGCCTGCTGCATCCCAGACTCCCTGCTGGGATTACAGGTCTATGCTACCACGCCCGATCCTCTGAGGACATGTATTCATAGAAAAATGAATTTTAATTGCAGCGTGTTCCTTTTAAAAAGAGCATTTATAACTGACAAACATACACCAGCTTTATTAGCTCTCATTTTAATCTAGCTTTCACCTAACTCATTGGGACAGGCTACACATAAAATTCAAAGCTGAGTAGCCAATAGATGAAAGTTTTAGTAAGCAGATTCTAAAGAAGTTGTTTTAATAAATCAGTTAAATGATTTCCTTTCCCTTCCCCCACAATATTTTACTATGTTATGACATTTTACAAGATCCTGTATTAATTTATCTTGATATTCTACAATGATGACCCCCATGAGGCAACAAGAAAGCTGAGAACATACGCTGTCAGGTAATGGAGAGGGATAAATACAAGCCATTTTCAAAATTAATCATGTTGAGGACTATCACACATCAGGGAGAAGTTTCCATGAGGCCTCACAGTTCAGCTCCCTGGAAATGCTCCCTGCTTCAGCACAATAACATGCGTTCAGAGCAAATCATAGAGCACTGAATTAGGAGACTGATCCAAAGCTCACTGATGGCAAGGAGAGTCTTTCAGTTAACTGCAGTGGGCTGGGCCCCTAAGGGTGTGTCTAGACTACAGGGTTTTGTCGACAAAAGTGGACTTTTGTCGACAAAACTAAACCTGCGTCTACACTACCGCTGAGTTCTGTCGACATAACGTCGACAAAACTCAACAGTTTTGTCGATGCTGGTAAACCTCATTTTACGAGGAATAACGCCTTTTGTTGACAGAGTTCTCTTGACAGCAGGCGTTATTGCATCTAAACTGTCCTTTGCGTCTACACTGCCATGTCGACAAAGCAGCTTGCTTTGTCAACAGAACTGAATGTAGTCTAGACGCTCTTTGACGACAGAAGCTTTGTCGACAGTATCTGTCGACAAAACTTCTGTTGACAAAAGCCTGTAGTCTAGACGTACCCTAATGGTCATCACTGTGTAGGATTCCAGAAGGAAACTTTGGCTCCAGTTTGATGGTGCTCTTTGACTGCCCTTTCTATGGAAGAGCTGCCATTGGGAGTTTAAAAACTAAATCTATTTGACGTCTGTTTAATGATATTTGTTAAATGACTTGATGGCTCTCTGGCCTGTTTCTAGTAGACAAAGGTAAAACCCATCATCTCAGTTGATATTAATCGTCCCCCTTGTTTGTAGTCTCAGAAGAGGCCAAGTACTGAAGGGGCTTGAAGACTGTATTCCACTCACCCACTAGAAGCAGTCCTGCCTTCTCCAAGCTGGAGTACAACGGGGAGGCAGCTGGAGGAAGGGCACAGAGGCTGCCCTAGCAGAAAACTTTCTTGTGTCTGAAATTTTGAAACAGAGCAATAGTCCTACAGTCACATGAAGGGGTTCTGCTCCAGCAACAACAAGCTCTGCTGAGATGGGCAATATTATATTGCACTGTTGGTGCACATCCTGCATGGTTAAAGGCTCTTGGATCCATTGCATGCGCCAATGTCAGACCAAAGTGTGCCTCATTATGAATGAATTATTGTTCTAATGTCAAGAGTTGTTCAGACCATTCACTTTCTAAACACTGACAAGAGAATAAAGTCCTGCATTTATGGTTTTGGTTGTATTTTTAAACCTGAGAATAAAGAAAAAGCATAATACTGTATTATATCTATATCCATTTGTCCTACAAGAAGACAGGAGGTTATAGTCTCAATTTGATGAATGGGTCTATAAAGTGTGCAATTTCCATTAAGAATATATGCCTGAGATGATGAAATAAAAGGTGATGTTTCAAAAGATGAAAAGGCTTCACTTAGTTTGGGTCCGTATCCAATTTTCATCTTGATGAGGAAAGTGATTTAGAAAACATATTTTCAATAAGTAAGACTCAATTGTGATAGAAACATTAGAGGAGAGCAACTGGCAGTAGGATATAACATGCACCAAACTGGCCATAGAGACAGACATAAGTGCAGTAAAGCAGCTAAGTTCATGGCAGGTGATGGAACATTTTTCATACTACAGCAGTGTCTCTCTTCATAAGAAGACAAAAATGGCCATACTGGGTCAGATCAAAGGTCCATCCAGCCCAGCATCCTGTCCTCCAACTGTGGCCAATGCCAAGTGCCCCAGAGAGAATGAACAAAACAGGTTTTAATCAATTGATCCACCCCCAACACCCATTCCCATTTTTTTACAGACAGAGACTAGGGACACCATCCCTACTCAGCCTGGCTAATAGCCATTGATGGACCTGACCTCTATGAATTTATCAAGCTCTTTGTTGAACCTTGATATAGTCTTGGACTTCACAAGATCATCTGACAGAGTTCCACAGGTTAACTATGCATTTTGTGAAGAAGTGCTTCCTTTTGTTTGTTTTAACCTTCTACCTATTAATTTCACTTGGTGATCCCTAATTCTTATGTTATGGGAAGGAGTAAATAACTCTTCTTTATTCACTTTTTCCACATCAGTCATGATTTTATAGACTTCTTTCTCTGTTAGTCTATGGTCAGGGGCCCATTTTGGAGACTACATGGTAACCCATCAGCTAGAAAAAAATGTCATTGCTTCCACATGTTACATCCATATCTAGTGATTTTCTCCACGGTGAATATAGATGATGAAGTGATGTGGGGTTTTTAATATTATGAAATGTTTAAATAAGATGAAAAATCATAAAATCACAAAAAGTTCCATAACTCATAGAACCAGTTTAATTTTTACCTGAGTTAATACAGATCGTCTAAATGCAATTGTTAATACAACTGTGTACTCAAAATAGTATATTTAGACAGGGAAATACTTAACCCCAGCTGATATTTTTGATGTATGTTCCCACATATTTTTGCCTTCTGTTAAAGCAAAAGATGAAACCACACAATACTATGTACCAGGTAATACATCAAAATATTTGCCATGATTAGTAGAATGGATTGATTTGAGAAAAGTTTTTCGGTCTTCTATTTTTATGAAGTTGGGAAGATAACAAGATCCCTCACCCCTAATTATAAACATACATTTTTTGATTTTATCTGCTCTATTAGATACATAGGTTGAAAGCACATAATACACTTTGATTATGTTCTTACTGTCATTGAATACAATAACAATACTTGTATCTGCCATATGTAACAGTAATGATTTTTAGAATGTCTCATATGACTATATAATGTGAATAACAATGTACAGTAAACTTCCGATAATCCGGCACCTTTAGGACCCAGGGGGTGCCGGATTATCAGATATGCCGGACTATCAGAAGGGGGTCTATGAGGGGTCTGGAGTGGGGTGGGAGGGGATGCCACCCCAGACCCCTCATAGCCCCCCCTTACGATAGTCCGGCTCTGCCCCAGGCGTCCCTGATTCAGCTGCTGCTGGTCAGTTTCAGCAGCAGCTGAATTGGGGATGCCTGCAATAGAGCAGCTGGGGTGCTGCCGGGTTGGTTCCGCAGCGCCAAGGGGCGGCACTAGGGCACCAACCCAGCAGCACTCCAGATGCTCTTGGGGACGCCTGAAACAAAGCAGCTGGGGTACTGCCCGGTTGGTCCCGTAGCGCTGCCCCTCCGGGCTGCGGGACCGAACCCGGCAGCACCCCAGCTGCTCTGCTCCCGGCTTCCCCGATTCAGCTGCTGGTCAGTTTCAGCAGCAGCTGAATGGGGGAAGCCTGTCCGGCTGCCCCAGCACTTCCGGGTTCCTGATGGTGCCGGACCATCAGGAGTCCCGGAGCATTGGATGCCGGACTAATGGAGTTTTACTGTATAACTCTGTACACTTATGTAACCCTACATATAGCTGTGTGCTACTGATGACTAATAAAAGTCCCCTTTGAGCTATATTTATTCATAAAAACAGTCACAGTCATATGTAGATGTTTGAAACTCTCCCTCAGAAAGTGTGTCTCCTGTGTTCAATACACAGTTGCAAGTATGCAAGCACACCCTCTCTTCCCTGTAGTATTTTCCATCTCCTTGGTGCACAAATACTCTCACAGCTACACTGCACAAAGGGGAAAATGACTTCTGGAGCATGTGACAACAGCAGCATTTTAGGAACAAGATGTCCTGTACTGTTTGTCACTCATCTGTTGCTGACAGATGATGCTTGAAGATACTGATCTGTTGCATAATTCTGCATGTATGATAGATGATTTGCACATTTCAGGTACTGCCTGAAGGAAGCCACTCACAGTGGCAGTTTCTCAATTGTTTTGCTCTTCTTAGCAAACAATTCGTAATGTCCTTTATCCACAGATGTTTTGCTTCTCACTCTAGGCCTGGTTTGACTTGACTAATTGGACATGGATGAAGCTGCATTTCTTAGGAGAGAGGATTACAGAAGTAAATGGATCAGCAAGCTGGAAACAGAATGTCTGTACTAGCTAAAATAAGGGGAACACTCAGGAAATCATTTACAATGGGCAAGATACATGGCTAAGAGAAGATGGGAATACAAAGATGCAGTACCTAGAACATGAATGGGGTGTGGACAGAGCATGCAGTACAGGGGATTGGTTTCTAAAAAATAACCAAGCAAATCGCCAACCACGTGGGGCAATGTATAGTAAATGCAGTGCAATGTGTACATGTATATAAAGGGATGGGTTTGCTGTGTAACTTTGGATATGTCGTATATTCTGTAAACCGCTCCCACACTTGAACTTAATGAATTCAAGTGTAGTTTGTTTGGCTGTCAATAAAGAAACCCGAGTGGCAAAACAGTAGTCAAACTGAGTTATTGGGTAAGTGAGGGGAAGAAGTCTCAGCAGAACCCCAACACTTACCACTGTATAATAAGGATACCTATGAGATACAGACTGCTGGTTGTGAAAAAGCTGCCACTGGGTTGGGTCACAATTACTTAAGTTCAAATCTTGCTAGTGATACTGAGGAGGGACAGCTTGGGTCTTCATTAACTCTCTGGTTAGGTCAGGTCTGGGCTGTCCATGCCATGAACTCAAAGTAATGGTTCTAATTTATAAAACCACCAACAGGCAGTGGCCTAGCTGCCATATCATCTTTGCTGTGAGGCCAGGTTTGAGTGTTTCTGCTCTTTGCCCTCCAAACTGCTTACACTGTAGATAATGAAACAATCTAATAAGTGAGAACATACAGTTGGGTTACTGACATACCACTGCTGATATGTCACACTTGTTCTTGGGATGGGAAGAAATCACTTTTCTGTGGCACAAAGCTAGGGTGAAAAATGAACAGTACTCACATAGACGTTTCTCACTAGTCTTCCCTGTCTCTGACCAACACATAGCTCCAAAATCCAATGATCCAAGCAGTATTAGACTTTGATGTTGGTTCTACAGAGGAGGGCTACTGTGAGCAAAATAGAGAATGCCAAGTGGTGTGAGAAACTCAACAGCTGTAGTAGCATTTTAGTTTAAAGGCAAGTGCTCTGAAGTTCATTGAGTCCGATTGGCTTGGAAATGTGTATTGTAGTAGAAGGCTCTGGGTTCCATTCATTGTGTAAATTTTGGGGTCATGGTCCAGGGGCTCTTGAAATAAATCACCCTTCCCCTCTCTACAAATGCCCTGTGTTTAATTGGAAATGCAAATACAGAGCCAGATTGGATTAAGAATTGGTATGCCAGGTGAAGACTCCGAGCAGCACCTGGGGTAGAGTTTTAGTGTCATTTGGTGAACAGAGCCTTTCCATTGACCATTTTGACAATGGGACAGACAACCCAGGCAACACCAGCAGAGCTTTACTTGGAGGCACAGACAATGCTAGTGCAGCAAGCATGCAGTGCTGAGCTAGGTCGTGACTGAGAACCAGAATGCTTAGTACATGCCACGGGAGCCCAACTCAGAAGTCTGGGGAGCTAAGAATGGGCACGTTCAATCCACACCAGAGGTACATGCAGCCAGAGGCACAAAGGGGCTTAGCACACCCCCTTCTCATTGGCATCTCCCATTGGCTTACTTAGGTAGCTCCTTGCCTAGCAAGCTGCTTATGTGGGTCCTCTCTTGTGTGATGTCCATCTCTCCCCATGCATTGAAGTATAAGCCTCAGGGCTCTGGGAAGCTCACTGCTGTGCCCGTGATTTTGTAGGCATCTCAGAGTTAGGGATCACAATGCTGAGTATTGCCACCTCTAAGTCCCTTGGTGGAGCAGGGCCACTGTGCTGAGACAGTGGGAACCCGAGGCTGGATGTACCGGTCCATTCTGCAGACAGAGCACTGTGCCGGTAAGGGAGCTGTCAAGTGGCATGCCTCAGGCATAGATCCCTGAGACCAGACAAGAGAGGTCGCTCAGCCTGGGTCATATCACAGACACATCACTGAGCCCAAGAGAGCTGAGAATGGGTTTGCTTTGTGAGTGCCATGGACATGGAGATCAGGGTGAGGAAGGCAGAATAGATACCATCAGCCCAGGTGACTGCAGCACTCCCAAGACAAGGCTGGGGAACCGAGACCAAGCAGTCTAAATGAATGGCAGACACACAGAGCCCGGATACTGGGGAGTCCAACTCTCTGTGAGACAGGAAATCTGGAGCTCCTCTTCCCCCACATGCCTGCAGCTCATAGGGCGGGGAGAGAAGAGCTCTGAACTCCTCCTCCTACTTCTCTGAGTGCACAGCTGCTGTTTTCAGCCATCTCTTTCTTCCCCAAGCCCCTGAACGCTCAAGCAGAGGCACATCCATTGATGGTACGAACGTTTGGCAGCACAAGACACGTATTTGGTCCCAGCTCCATAGCCATTCTGTACATAAAAATGCATCTCTTTTTTTAGGCAAACACCAGTTTTGACCTAGAACAGAACAATATCTTGGGCCCACAGGTGCAATATCTGAGTCCAGAAGCCATGTTAACCACCCTATTTCAAAAGTTTGCTTTGCATGAGCAACATGCAAGAACGTGCGTGAATCTGCTACCTTGTGACTGCCTCAAGTTCTGGTATTGCAGAAAAGTTTCCAGGAACTACTTCTACAACTTGTGCCATGTCATGAGATCCACCAGCAAGGCAATCTCTGGTTATTCATTGTGATCCAGTCCCAGAGGATAAACTTTGCAATGTCGGTGTTAGTCTTTGAATACCGTCTTCAACTGTTGCTTTGGTAATGGTGTTAACATAGTGGGATTCCAAATGTCTTGCATTTGGACATTCCCTGTGTGGGCCCTCTCACCAGATTTGATAGATTGTTCAACTGCATAATTGTCAGCCCCACCACCGGTGTATTGACATTTAAGTCCAAAAAGAATGTTCAGTAGCTGATCAGACAGTCCCCCAAAAGTTTTGTCCTTGGCAGTATCAGTGGACACCGTCTGCCACAGCATCATGTGGTCAGTGACAGTGAATATTGGCTTGTGTCTGCTGGGAAATGAACCATTGGCAGATATTTTTTCTCCAGACAAAAATGTGTGTTGCTCTTTTGGGTCCTTCTTAGAGATCTATTCAATTTAAAGAGGGAAAATGGGAAAGGTGCCAGGTCATACTTCTTCAAATCTTCCTTATTAACATCTCCAGATTGGACACTAGCTATCAGCTTGTTGAATATCTGGCAATCAATAGCTATTGCTTGATCTTCTGTTTGATTGCTTTGTTCAGACTACCAAATTATTTGTGATTATCCCTTTTTATGGATCAAAGAGGTCTCCCTCCCTTCTGTGCGGCCCACAAGTTACAAATGTCTTTGTTTCTGGTGTGCCATTCTCTCTGGTCATGCACAAATTTTATGCAATTCCAGGTGGGCCCATTTTCGCTGTTGCAATGGTCACAAGTGGCTATTGTCTGGCTTTGTTCCTGGTTCAGCATTGAAAGGCTTGGTCCTTCTTTCAGTCACAACTTTTATAATAGTTGGGCAGCAATTTCATCTGCAGCCATTCCGTCTGGTAGTTTCTTTGTGGAGATTGGTTGGTGAAGACTGCATTCCACCCTTTTGTTTTGTTATTGGTATTACTGCTGTCTTAAAATGTAGTCAGGTAATACTTGGTCAGAGTCTTATCTTTTGTGCAAAGATGCCGCTGATTCTTACAGTATTTGTTGAGATATTTGCTCAAAGGTGACATGGTCCCCTATATCACTGAAGTGTCTGGAAGTCTGGCTCCCTCTCATGTAGGGCATGATACATAGCTGGCTAGAAGTCTGGCTTCTATAGTTACATAGCTCCATTTAATATCATTCACATGATCACACTGAAATGTAAGTGGAATCATCTCTGCTTCCTATCACTCTTTGCTGTTAGGGAACCAAACAGTAGTTGAGAGAAATCCACTGCATAGTTTTCCTGGAACAGAAATGCACCTGACAAGTTTTTTCCTTTGGGTAACGTAAGTGTCCATGAGCTGGTGGAGTGATTGGATGCTGTGTATTAAGTCTGCCAGAAGTCTGTGCTTCCATTCTGTTTTCTCTATGTATCTTCTCCATATCTGCAAATGTTTCAATGCCCGTGTTAGCTTTCTTCAGGTGGTGTCTCTTCTCAGATTCTGGGAGAACATCATTGTTCCTGGAATCACCAAATGCCATCCATTTCAAAGGGTTCACTGACTCATTCTTAAGTTTGTGAATTCTAAAGCCAAGGTTCAGTGCTTTCCCTCACAGTGCATGGCAGAAGTACACAGGTGTTGGTTTCCTCAAGAATGGTTTCAAATCTACTTTTTTGCATCACACTGCCTATTTCACCCATGAAACAAAAGGCAGGACTATGCAGCACTTTAAAGACTAACAAGATGGTTTATTAGGTGATGAGCTTTCATGGGTCTGGCCCACAAAAGTTCATCATCTAATAAACCATCTTGTTAGTCTTTAAAGTGCTGCATAGTCCTGTCTTTTGTTTCAGCGAGCCCAGACTAACATGGCTACATCTCTATTATTATTTCACCCATGACATTCATGCATGATGCATGCTCACATCTCAAGGTGGTCATTGTCATTCATTTTGATTTCTCCATTTAATCATCTGTGCTTTGCAGTATACTGTTTCATCATATATGACAGAAGTCCAGAGAGTGGAAATATTCTAAAACTATTTCATCCTGGCGTATGCTGTATTAACATCAGTTGCCAGTTTAGGAATCCTTGGATGCTATTCACGAAATATGAAATAGCAGACAGGAAAACTTCTCTCAGTTCAGTCCATTCTATACACCATGACATATACAGTATTTTGATATATTACATGATACAAACATTCTGTTATGTGCCTATGAAAGAAAAAAAAAACCCACCAACCTTTGAAAATACATAAAATATATCACCTGGGGCAAAACACTTCCCAAACATCCCAGAATACTACTATTTTTAATACATAGTTACATTATAAATTGTCAAACTTTCTGGTCAAAATGACACTGTTTCTTTTTCTGTGGGCTTTTAATGACTTTTTTCAGATTGGATGTCCAATAATATTTAAATACAGTATGATGTGATATAGAAAACCTGTGCCATGTTCAACAACTACATCCGCTCTGAGACTGACACTCAGATGTGTGCCTGCTGTGATAACAATGAACTGATCCCAATGGGTTACCCTAACTCATTTAATAAGTCCTCTTTTTAAATCTGTGCAGGAGACTATGTGCGGTTAGTGCTAGAATAACTCACTTTGTTAGGATGTTGCGCCATCTTCTGGTACTGATGCAAAAATGTGTCATGCTTTTAAAATACAAATCAGAATTTGCAGAGAGTAAGGATAATGTATTTTGTTGTTAGCAAAAAGTTAAATATGGGACTGCACTGAGAAGCCTGTACAATAGAACCATGGTTATAAAACTATTAGTGTGGGAATATTATACACAGATTGCCACAGCATTTCAGCTTGTGCCATCATTTACACAATTGAAAGGCAAGTGCAAATCAGCATGGTAGTTTTGTACATCCTCTTTGCACAAGTTTTGATATTTGGGTTTTTGATGCTGTAGCCCATCCTGCTGCATGTAGGGAAAACTAGCTTTGCAAAACTGACCATAAACTATTGGTCCCACTATACAATTGAAAAAAAACAGAGTAGTCTACAAAATCTTGTTCTATGATCATCTTCAATGGAGTACTACCTGAAAAACCTAATTCCAGTTCAGGGTCTCATGTTATATCTATAATTTAGCCACAGACTGCTCCACTACTTTAGCCCTGCTCCGCATCCCCATATCCTTTTCTAGGTTCATACAGTTTATAATATGTCCTCACAAGAACATCACTGGGAAATAGAGAATGTGGATGATTCTATGAGGCAGACTGGCAGCAATGCAGCTGCCAGACTCCAAAGAAAAAAAATATAAAGCAGCGTTTCCTTAAAAAAACAGGTTAGCACTGTTTCCCTTCACCAAATAATAAATGTCAATCCAGTGTGTATCACTCTTGTTAGTAGTGATTAATCAATATGATTGATCATTTTGCTCATCTTAGTAATTTATTTTACATTAAGAATAGGGAAAATTGATTGCACAAGCATGAAGAGCTTAAATCTCTCTCTGATGCAGTATAGTTCTCATTTCATTAAGTGGCACATTATGTTTATCACTCTTTAATAAAAGCTCCTAAGTTCCTAAACAATTGGCTTTTAGTACATTTAGGGTACGTCTAGACCACAAGCCTCTTTCAAAAAAGTGAGCCGCTATTTTGAAAGAGAGCACCCAGGCAGTCTGGATGCTCTCTTTCGAAAAAGCCCTGTTTGCATTCGAGAATGCCTTTTTTTTGAAAGAGCACTTTAAAAAAAAAGGCATTCTTCCTCTTAAAATGAAGTTTATAGCAGTCGAAAAGACTGCCGTGTTCTTTCAATTTAATTTTGAAAGAACATGGCAGCAATCTAGACGCAGGGGAAGTTTTTTTTAAAAAAGGACACTTTTTTGAAAAAACCTTGTAGTCTAGACACACCCTTACAACACTGGAAACAAAACTCAGAGTATTTTATACACAAGAGTGTGTAAAATACTTGTTTCTAATCCTATTTGCAAATGATTACCAACAAGAAATGGCACACTGCTATCTATGTGATGAAAAATATAGAACTGCTGCTTTATTTACTGTTTTTTTAAAGACCTCTTGTCTGTGTTTTCACTGGAGATTAGTTCTGGGATATATATGGGACCTATTAATTCTAGGATATATGGGCTAGATACAGAAAAGTAAAAGAACTGTGCGAATGGAGGTGAAGGAACATAAATTTTATGGCCTCAATACTGCTGTCCTTTCTTGGGCAAACCTCCCATTGACCAAGATAATTAGTTATTAAAATGCAGAGCTTTTCTATTACAGTGGCTGTTTGGAGGCTAGTGTGAAAAGAGTATGTTTAGTTCAGCTCAGTTGACAGGAGACAGGCATCCATATCACAAAAATCACCTCCAACAGGATTTTTCACCCTAAAAAAATCATTGGGATGGGAGGGAGGAGGGTTCTACACATATGAGCTAGATGGGTTTGACAAAATCAAAAATCATCTGGAGATTTCATGTGAAGCGGTTTTAATTTGCAAACCTCTCACCATATAATTTCATGGATATTGCTACAGTGTATCAGATTAATGTGAATAGATCCAGAATGCTATTCCAGCACATTCTAGCTCCACTATGCAGTTATGTCAGGGCTCAAAGTGTCTTTGGTATAAGGTATATATGATGCTTTCTGGCCCCCACATTGGCTGCTCATGTGCTGTAGCTTTTTAAAAAATAAACTCTCTTTGAACATTTGCTGTTTTGAGAAGCTGATATCTAAGAAATGTTCTCACCTGGGATTGCCCTGCTGGTCTAAAAGTACCAACTTTAAAAATAAAGTGTTCAGATATTGCAGTAATGGGTGCTGCATAAGATACTAGATAGAAAATTATTTAGCAACAGAGACACCAAAAAAGCATCTAAAACTAGTACGTGTCTGTATTTTCAAGCAAGGATTTGTTTTAAGAATATTAGTTTATGAACTGAGAACTCAGATGCCAAGTTTTAGTCTCATCAGAATTTTTATAGCTACATAAACTGTGATATATGACTCTAAAACAGCATTTTAGAACAGAAATGCCAAGTCCTTTGACTATAGGTTTGCAAAAAATATTGCAGTAAGGCGCTGCAATACCAAGACAAAATAGAATGAGATAAAGATTGGAAGGCTGACTAAACTCTGCATTTCATCACTGTATTGGGCTTTGGCCAGAACATTAACATTAAATGTAATGAGTGAGAACCAGAACTCCATACTCATTCAATTCAACGGGAGTTTTTCCCCAGCAAGGTATGCAGGGTGGGGCCCACCAATGTGCATGATAAAGAATAATTTATTATTATTATTTTTAAATTCCTCTTCTTTTACATTTCCATACAGAATAAATGAAAATCTGTTCCAGAGCTCCCCAGGAACCAAGCCTGCAGAAGGATTCCATGTACCAATGCTGCTTTCCCCTTCATTATCATACAGTTGCAATCAAACGCTAATTTTTGAAATAAAAAACGGTAGAACTCTTTATTGGCACGATAAAGCCTTCCATCTTCATTATTTAGGACGGCTACTTTCCTTTTACTCAATGAAGCCATAATGCAACTGCTCCTATAAAAACTATTGAAATGGCTACTGTGGCAGTGAGTAGATGTTCCTCTGTGTAAAATAATCCTCTGTGAGTGAGGCATAACTATCATTTACATTAATTAAGCAGCCCTATAATGGGGTGTTCAATAGCTATTACATCATTTACATTCTTCAATGGGCACCTTAACCACCCGAGAACTATCTAGCCGAACATTTGCAAGTCCATAATTTTAAAATAATCCTTTAGTCACAGAACACACTAGCAAAGAGTGTTGCAGAGCAGACAATTTTACTGAAAGAAACTCACCATTCATACAGATTTATGGGGCAATTTTGACATACACAAGACGTGTAATCCCACTCCCTACCCCCCCATACCAACAAATGTTATTTAATGAGCACTGTCAGTGTGGTTAGCATTCTACAAACTTTAGAGGAAAGCTCAGTGCCTACCTCACTAGGGGTGCATCTAATAGGGATGTTAAAGACTAGTCGACTAGTCAACTAGTCGACCCCCTCCACCTCCCGGCCTCTATCAGATAGAGGCAGAAAAGGGAGGGGAACAGGGGGCACTTGAAAGCAGCAGCGCCGCACAGCTGAGCCCAGGATCAGTTGGGGAGTCCCCAGATGATGCCAGCTTATTCCTCTTAAAATAAGGGATTAGGGATCTTTCGGAAAAGGCTTTATTTTCCGAAAGATCCACGTCTAGACTGGCGCTTTTTTCCGGCAAAGCTCCATGCCGAAAAAAGCGGCAGCCATTTTTATGCTAATGAAGCGGGGGAGATTTAAATCCCCGCTTCATTAGCAATTGCGATACGTTTAATTTGCATCCCTTTTACGAAAAAGGGATGCAATCTAGACGTAGCCTAAGGATATGATAATCCAGTTTAATTCTCTTGGGAGCCTAGGCCTAGCTCCTCAAAGGTATTTAGGCACCTAGCTCACACAGACACGCCCACTGAAATCAGTGAGAGTGAGGTGTCTAAATACTTTTGAAGATCTAGACCTTAGGTGTTGCAAGGCTGAGCTGAGCAATGTCTAAATAGCTGTAAAAATCTGTCCTAGGAAGTTTAGAAAATGTTACCCAGGAGTATGAAGCCAAAAAAGTGCCTAAGAAAATGTTACGCTAAAAACCAACATTAACGTCTACGGCTAGTTTCCACCCACAGATACACAAATCCCAACTAAAATGCTGCACAGATATGGCATACCTGGGTGAGCTGTGTGATACTCGGTGGGATTTGCATTTTTTTTTAAATGTAGACAATCCGGCTGTGTTTACACTGGCACCCTTTTCCGTAAAAGGGATGCTAATGAGACACTTCAGAATTGCAAATGCCACGGGGGATTTAAATATCCCCCGCGGCATTTGCATGAACATGGCTGCCGCTTTTTTCCGGCTCGGGGTTTTGCCGGAGAAAAGCGCCAGTCTAGACGGGATCTTGCGGAAAATAAGCCCTTTTCCGGAAGATCCCTTATTCCTTCTTGAAAGTAGGAATAAGGGATCTTGCGGAAAAGGGCTTATTTTCCGCAAGATCCCGTCTAGACTGGCGCTTTTCTCTGGCAAAACCCCGAGCCGGAAAAAAGCGGCAGCCATGTTCATGCAAATGCCGCGGGGGATATTTAAATCCCCCGCGGCATTTGTAATTCCGACTGGTCTCATTAGCATCCCTTTTCCAGAAAGGGATGCCAATGTAGACACAGCCTCTCAGTCCACGCAGGCACCTCACAAGGTGAAGAAAGGAAAGGAGCCAGACTTTCTGACTCGTACGATGGCAAAGCAAAAGGTGAAATTCCTTTGCATTTTGGTGTTGATTGATTCTTGCCTGGCTGCCTGAATAAAATCACATTCCTGTGACTGAGGCTGTTCTTCAGTGCAATCTTTATTTGGCATATAATGATGCTGGGAGCACATTTTGAGAGTTTAGGGAAATAAGAGCTCTATATCACTAAAGATAGATTTGTAGTAATAGGCAAGGCTGCAAATCTATCACTGATGACGTGACTTTCCAGGACCTCTGTGACTTCTGCAGCTGGGTGCAGCTGGTCAGGGGGCAAACCAGCCACTGCAGGGGCAGTCTCAGACAATTATGCTCCCTCGCCCCCCCAGCAGCAGTGGGGATCCTGTGTCACAGTGTCTCCTGCCACTCCTCTGAGCATTCACGGCATCCCCCTCACCAGAGCAACTACAGGCCAGACATGCCAGCACCCATGGTGCCCCTTCCAATTACCCATGGTGCATCCCCCTCTCCCCTGAGCGCCCGAGATTTAGTCAGGGACATATAGCCCAAGTCATGGCTGTGAATTTTTGTTCATGACTTGTGCTAAAAACAGCTGTGACTTAAATGTAGCCTTACTCGTCATCAGGAGCAACCAGACCCTTCTGCCCAGAATGTTGAGGGTTCCACTGCTGTGTTTAAAGAAGGTGGAGAAAGCACACAGGTGTCACCTAAGTCATATCTCCCTCCCCACAGCAACTCTGTACTTTTCCCTGATCTTTTTAAATTCTCTTTCTTCTAGGACCTATTTTTATAGTGCAGTACTCTCCAACCTTTTTAAAAACAAAATAATTTTTTTTCAATTTAAGTGCAATGTAAGATCTACCTCAAACCCAAATACCCTTGCCCCCACTTCCTTTCCATCCCTTCTGCAAGGCCTTACGCTGCTCACTCCATCCCCTTTCCTCTCCCATTCTCACTCACTTTTGCCAGGCTGGGGTTCGGGTGCAGGCTCTGATCTTGAGCCTAGAAGTTTGGAAGGGGCTTGGATCTTAGCTCAGGAGATTGGGGTCCAGGAAGGGCTTCAAGGTGCAAGCTCTAGGAAGGCATTTGGGTGCAGGGGGACTCACGTCTGGGGCAGGAGGTTGGGTGCAGGAGGAGGTTCAGGAAGCAGGCTCCGGCTGGGCACCATTTAACTGAGACGGCTGGTGGAGCAGTGGCGGTAAGGCAGGCTTACTCCTAGCCTGGCCCTGTACCACTCCTAAAAGCAGCTGGCATGTACAGCTGTGGCTCCATGTGCTACCCCACATCTACTGGCACTGAACCCACAGTTTCTACTGGCCACAATTCCCCATTACTGATCAATGGGAGCAGCAGGAGTGGTGTCTGCAGACATATGGAAACTGCTCTGCTTTTCTCAGGGTGCTGCAGGGACATGCCAGCCACTTCCAGGCGCAGCACTTACCACAGGGATAATGACTCCAGCCCCCACAGGTTAGGCATTTTAGAACTCACCACTCAAAGAATTAAATGTAAGTGTAATAGAGAAATGAAAATTATGAAATGCACAGACCAGTCACAAACCAAAAATTACCCACTTTACAAGCAGTAAAAAATGTTACAACCCTCCCCTCCCCACGTCTGTGTTGGGTCAGGAGATGAGTGTGAAGGAGTGTGTGTTTGTGAGAATGACAGCGACACACAGACTATGTCTAGACTGGCCCCCTCTTGTGCAAGAGCCCTTCTGCCTAGGGTTGCCAGGCGTCTGGTATTGACCCGGACAGTCCGGTATTTTCACTTCCTGTCTGATAAAAAAATGCAGAAAATACTGAACACTTAAAATGTCCTAAAATATCCGGTATTTTCTGATTTTTTTCCGGACAGCAGGTGAAAATCTGGGTCCTTACCGGGTTCCGCAAGGGAGCTGTCTGGCCCGGAGCAGGGAAACAAGATGGCGGATGGCTGCCGGCCGCCTGTTAGGGCCAAAAAGCCTCAAAAGCATTTTTTAAAGGGGCCACACTGGGTTTTTTTTAAATACGTTTTTAATTTTTTTGCTTAACAATTTTAGTCTCCCCCTTTATTTTTCTGAACAGAATTTTTTCCCTGGGGCTTTTTTTGGGGGAGAGGGGGTTCAGTATTTTTGGTTAAATCATCTGGCAACCCTAGTTCTGCATATTTTTTCAGGAAGAATGGCTCTTGTGCAAGAGGGGGGGTTTGTGCAAAAAGGAACCATGTAAAAGCCCCTTGCGCAAGAATGGCGGCTTATTAAGTATGCAAATGAGGTGCGGCGATATTCACCGCTTTGTCTCATTTGCATATTTTCTTGCGCAAAGGGGGCAGTCTAGACATAGCCTCAGTGTGCGAGAGTGACAGAGATTTGCATTGCCAAGCTCCCTCCATCCCTTTCTCTCTGTGTAGAGATAGAGTATAGAAGTAGCGGGAGGAGGGACACCGTGACATAAGCGAGCCCCCTTCTCCCTCCTATACCCTGCGCAGCAAGCAGGAGGCTACCAGGGGGGCAGCTCCAAGGCAGAGGACAGGAGCCGCATGACAGTGGCTGGCGGGGTAACTGAAGTGCCAGCATTTGATAGCTTCCTGGCCAAACCAGTCAGGATCACCTGTCAGAGGCTCTAAGATCTACCAGTAGATCCTGATCTACTGGTTGGTGACCAATGTTATAGTGGAAGGATATAGTGCATAACCACCATTCTCCAAGTTGGCTTTTATTAGTTAAATTATTGACCCATCCTCCACAACTGTGACAGGGTGTGACAGGGTGACCGAATGTGACAGGGTGGGCATTAATAGGATTCATGCCGCCTTTTTGGCAGTTGAACAGCAGCACACCTAAGATCTGTAGCACTGGTCTGTTGTGAAGACTAATTTCAGTCATAGGTATTCTTAGTAAAACTCATAGACACGTCAAGACTTTTACTAAACAAAATTGAGAGGCTTGTGCCCTATCCATGACTTGTGCTATAGACCCCTGACTAAGTTTTAGGTGCTGTGGGGCAGGAAGTAGTCTGGAAGCATTGCAGGTGCTCAGCGGGAGAGGGGCGGAGTGGGATCAGGGGCACAGCATGTGCTCTGGGGGAGGTGTCACATGGCCCAGGACCCCTCCTGTTGCTGAGTGGGGGCACTACTACTGGTGTTGGGGGCTGAGCAGCAGTGTGCAGTCCAGGACCCCTGCTGCCACGGGGGAAGGTCCAGGGGCCCAAGACCCCATTGCTGCTGGGGGAAGCTGCAGCATTCAGCAGCCTGAGGTCTTTGCTGCTCAGTGTGGGGCTGTGTGGTGGCCTGAGGCTGCCCTAGCAGTGGCTGGGATGTCTGCCCCCGAGGCTTCCAGGCAGCCCCCGAGACCAAGTACACCCATTGCTATACAAGTCCCAGAGGTCCCGGAACGTCACGGAATCTGAGATCTCCAAGGCAGACTCACAGCCCTAATGAGGAAGTCCCGGGTACTGCTGGGTGGCTGCACAGTGGAAAGCACCCAAGAAAAGCCCTTGTGGACAAGCTGAACATCTCGATGATCAATCAAGGACCTGCTCCTACAACCATTACATAAGTGAAATACCACTGAGCTCCTGCCAGACACTGATGTAATGACAGCCCAATAAAGGACTTTTCAGGGGAGAGCACTTCCCACCAACACACCATTTTTCTTTGCTTTTCTGTAATCCATGCCCAGCATGCAGACTTTTCAGCACTGGGTGATTTAGAAATACCTATAGACCACAGGTACAGTTTGTTCAGCCATCAGGGCAGGAGGAAGGGAGGGAGCATTTGCCAGATATAGCGGCTACTCCCAGCAGCAGTGACATGGCTGATCCCATATTTTCCACTTCTTCTAATTAATTTAATTAAATGAGCATACAGAACAAGATTTTTATCATAATAAAAATGCACACTAAACACCACAGAGAATATAGCTCAGAATAGGGAGTTAGGTAATGGAGAAGTGATAACATTTGTGTGTCTGTGTAGCTCAGAACAGGGAGTTAGGTAATGGAGAATTGATAATGCGTGCGTGTGTGTGTTTGGGGAGAGGGGGAGGGTAATAGGTACCTATATAAGACAAACCCCCAAATATCTGGACTAGCCCTTTAAAATTGGCATATCTGGTCACACTATGGCTATGTCTACACTCGCGGCTTCTTGCGCGAGTAATATGCGAATGAGGCTAAGCGTGGAATATCGCTGAACCTCATTTGCATACCTAATGACCCACCATTTTTTTCAGAAGAGGCTCTTGCGCAAGAAGGAGCGTTTACACTGCCCCTTCTTGCGCAAGAAAAACCCTCTTGCGCAATGCCGTTCTTCCTGAAAAGTAATAGGTGTAACGGCATTGCGCAAGAGGGTTTTTCTTGCACAAGAAGGGGCAGTGTAGATGCTCCTTCTTGCGCAAGAGCCTCTTCTGAAAAAAATGGTGGGTCATTAGGTATGCAAATGAGGTTCGGCGATATTCCACGCTTAGCCTCATTTGCATATTACTCACGCAAGAAGCCGCAAGTGTAGACATAGCCATATGTGTCTGGTGGTGGGGCACTATAACTACCCAGCATGAAACAGGAAGGTGAAACCTTTCACTAAGTTTCATAAAACCCGTGATTTCTGTTTAAGGCTTTTAAAATAGTTTTAACAGGTAACCCAAGAGCAAAGTTCTCAATATGCTGTGTTGAACTAGAGTGTGTGGAAAGCTCTAGGGGAAATTCTAAGCCCAGATAAATATCATCCAGCAGGTTTGGGGGTGGTTTTTTTTGGCTGACATATTTGGAGCTGTGTGTTTCATCATAAGGGCTATTCAGTGTCCTTCAGTCACCTACCATTGGAAAGATTATTGCAGGTAGGAAGCTGGTAAGATCATTGGGATAAGAGTAACCATGGTTGTTACTGGCCCTGGCTTCAGTCAGAGAGCAGGGTGTGTTTTTCTATCACTCATGACAGATTTCTTGCAGTGAAACAGCTTCATGGAGACAAGGCACATGCAGATTTTTACTTCAGTATAGCCTGTCTCAGTCAACACTTTACCTTCCACCTTGAGTGTACCCCAACTAGCCAACTGAGGTTTAAAACCTGGTACAAGGATTTTACTTGGCAATATCAGTCTTGAGGTAATGTACACCTTTTTTCTCCAAATGTCATATGATGGAGGCGAGTGGTGATGCTGGAACACAACAAACTTATATGGGGTGTGAGAGAGTGATGTTGGGCCCAGATTCTCAATGGTATTTAGATGCTTCTGAGTGGGCAGAAGAAAAAAGAGGCTAAGGAGAGCCATGACTGGGCCAACCTTGCCTATGGCTGTAGGTAACTTTGGTCATCTGAAGAAATGGGCTGTGCCCACGAAAGCTCATGATACCATCTACATGTTTTGTTAGTCTATAAAGTGTCACCAGACCTTTTGTTGTTTTTTAAGTTTATAGCTGTAGGATACTTCAAAGCTGAAAGTTAGTTTCTACAAAGACATTGTCCCCGCCATGTATGCAAAAAATATGTTAAATGGTTCAATGTAAACTTATCCAGTTCTTCTGATTTTCTGAGCACCAAAATGTCTCAGCCTGACATAGGTGTGAAGTTTAATTTTAAAATAAATATTTGTCTATACTCTTGCATGTAACTGAGCTGAGTTCTCCAGGCAGAGAGCAGATGTGCCCACAAGTTTAAGACCACCAGTGTCACTAAAGCTGGCCTCACCTTCATTTTCTGTCTTATTACTACAAAAATGGTGCAGTGCCCGGCAGAACACCCTCTCAAAAAAGTAGCACTGTTGATTCAGTGTGACTCTCTGCCTGCTAAATCAACATTAAGACACTAGTCCAGCAGGACAAGCACAGTGCTGCTGGAAGTGTCCACTTTTGGATGAAACAATTAACCATATTGTGCAAGTGAGTAAAACTTCTGTGGGCCACCTGGTTTAATATGGGGTATGACCTACCTTACCTGATCCTGGTGTTTCAAATGGAGTTAGTTCTCTTCTTCCTATTCTGGCTTTAACTGTTGTCCATGGGTTTATATAGCTACCAAATTCAACCTGACATAGTTACACTGTAGCAGTAACAGAAGTGACTACATAGTGTATATATACACACACTTCAAAGCAGTTTCCTTATTACATATATTAAGTAAGTATATCTGTTATTAGTGGGAAAGTAGAAATTTAAACGCAATCTGGAAAAAAAAACCCATAGGTGTCTGCAAAGCAAGCCTGATCACTGGCTTACAGACAACAGTCCTCAAAAGAAGTGTGAAAGACTTGATGAAAAAATGTGTTCCTACTGCATGTCAGCTTGTGTTCAACATGTGATGGGGTAGGTGTGTCCCAGATAGCTCTGATTAGTTCTCCTATATTATCGTATCAAATCCATTAAGTATTACATACATCAGTTAATGAAGGGAAGAAATCATGAATCAACAGCAAAACGTTAGTGGGTGGTTGTGTCTTTCCAGTGTCATATAGCTTCCCTTCTTTCACAAATAGCAGGGGGAAGTTGACTGTTTTTTTGCTCTAGAAACCCACAATTCAAGGAGTCTAGGGTAGACAATGATAGCTGGTATTGTACAGTCATTTGTTGTTGCTTAAGTGATTTATGAAAGCAGTTTGGAACGTCTCACAGAGTCATTAAAAAAGGACTCTTTAGGTGATTTACCAACTGCAGTAAAGGCTTCTTGAGTGCTTGAGCTGCTCAGATCCCTTATTATTCTTCATTTGTCATCCGTCTTTATGTGCTACTAGCATGTGATTACCTTGAAGAGACCTTTGAACATCTATTCAGCACACACCATTGTAAATAATGAAACACCTTGATATTATTTATCGTAAGGAGCCTGCTATGTGATGTTCATTTTTGATTGCTGAAATATAGTTTAGTAAAAAATGGAACCTCCGCTATGGCCAGTAAATTATATTTTGTTCATGTGGTGTGAGCACATATGAGTATGTGTCCTTCACAGCACAATGAAACATGATTGGGCCTAATTCTAATTTGTACAGTGTTCTCACTAATGATGTCTATTTAAGACATCCATTAAAGGCCCTTAATGTTAATGAACTGGACTGGGCCAATAAAGTTCTATTAGCTTCCCCCTATTAAATTAATGTTATAGACATTTAACAGATGTCTTAATTAGATACTACATCAAGGAATAGGAGTTAAATTAAAATCAGGCCAGTGAAAATTTGTGTTGTGATTTATGTTTCCATATCATTGTGTTTACTGTTCTTTCTAGTCTTGTAGGGAACAAAATGATTTACATTTCCAAAGACCCTTGGGAAAAGCACAGGACATTTCCTGCTCTTTTATCATGTTGACTTTTAACAGCAAATCACGGCTCCTGTTGCACAGTCTTTATACAGAAACACAGTCTGGTTTTAATACACTTCCCATTACTCACTCATCAGTGACATTATTTTAAAGCAATTCTTGGTTTTTTCCATACCTTTCCCCCCATAAACCATACTTTTAATTCCCCCTTCTTCCTGGTGAGACATCCCCATGGTGGTGCTTTAACTTATGGGCTGTGTCTAGACTGGCCAGTTTTTCCAGAAAATCAGTCGCTTTTCTGGAAAAACTTGCCAGCTGTCTACACTGGCTGCTTGAACTTCCGCAAAAGCACTGACTTCCTACTGTAAGAAATCAGTGCTTCTTGCGGAAATACTATTCTGCTCCCTTCAGGCAAAAAACCCTTTTGCACAAAGCTTTTGCGCAAAAGGGCCAGTGTAGACAGCTCAGATTTGTTTTCTGCAAAAAAGCCCCAATTGCGAAAATGGCGATCGGGGCTTTTTTGCAGAAAAGCGCGTCTAGCTTGGCACAGACGCTTCTTCGCAAAAAGTGCTTTAGTGGAAAAGCGTCCAGCCAATCTAGACACTCTGTTCCGAAAATGCTTTTAACAGAAAACTTTTCCGTTAAAAGCATTTCTGGAAAATCATGCCAGTCTAGACGCAGCCTTGGAGATGACAGATAATTCCACAAGATATGACCTTGAAAGAAATGGGAAAACTACTGAATAGCTGTTGGTAGTTGTCAGTGACCGAGTTTAGAGAAATAATGGGGGACAATTGATGTTGAAGCTGGCGTGATCAGGGAAGCCTGCTCAATCTCTCTACTCCCATCCCAAGAGGCAAGGGCTGCTGTCGCATGCAACATGGTAAGGGAGAGACGTGAGTTGTTGTAGCCATGTGGTGGGTTGGAGAGGTGATTTGGTGATGCCCTCAGTGCAGGTGGATTGTGCATGAAGCTATAGCCTCAGGTTCTCTCTTCCCCACCTTGACCCCTCCCCTGGATCTGCTGCAGCTGCTCCAAGCTCTTCTGAGTACAGCATGTGCTGCTGGGGGAATGGCACGGGCATGGCTCTTGAGAATATTTGTGTTTAGTTATGCCACCATTTTCCTGAGGAATAAAAGAGAAAGAAGGGAAATGGTGATTTTCAGCAGTTTGTAACTCAGCTAAATGTGAATGGAATTGCAAGTACAAGACATCTCTAAGGACAAGACCTGACAAATTTCAAAAGGCTAGTGCCACCAGCTTCTTAAAAAAAAGGTAGGGATGGGGCATAAGAATCTATTCTAAAGGACAATACAAGGCAACCATATACGAGCTGGCATTCTCAGACTTCATTGCACCACAAACTTCATCTGACAACAAAAATTACCTCACAACTTCAGGAAGTGGGACTGTAGTCTGAGCATGCCCAAATCCCTCCAGCTGGGAAGGAGGTCAAAGCCAAAGGGCTTCATCTCTAGGCAGGGGGCCTGTAACTTGAGCCCCACCACTCATGGCTGTAGTCCTTGGGCTTCTGCTTGAGCCCTTTCCGGTGAGGCTTTGGCTTCAGGCCTGGGCTCCAGTAAGGCTAAGTTAGCCCAGATGACGGTTGTTTGCAAACCACTTTGGGGTTCCAACTCAGTTTGAAAACTGTTGCTCTAGAATAAAGTCAAGCTT
Organism: Pelodiscus sinensis; assembly: GCF_052426305.1. NCBI lineage: Eukaryota > Metazoa > Chordata > Testudines > Trionychidae > Pelodiscus > Pelodiscus sinensis. Next base: position 25,917,073 of record NC_143063.1, on the reverse strand, counting down.
ACCTCACAGAGGCTACATCTAGACTGCTACTTTTTATTGGAAAAGGTATGTAAATTGTGCTCCACAGTTTGTGTACCTTTTTCCTATTATTTTTTCGGAAGAGGTTTTTCCAAAATTTCACAAGTCTACACTGGGCCAAATTTCAGAAAAACCTCCTCTTTCAGAAGAACCCTTCTTCCTCATGACATGAGGAAGACAGGACTTCCGAAAGAGCGTGTTTGCACTTCCGCAAAAAATGTTGGAAGAGCAGATCCATTCCCTGGACGTGGCAGAGTTAGTCTAGAAATAGCCAGAAGGATTTTCTGAAGCTAGGAAGAGGCAGAGACTAGAGCCCAGGTGGATACACAGTGAGTGGAAGAAGGTAAGGAGTTAGAGAAAGAGGTGTAAATGGGCCTAAAAGTTGTACATCAAGCTGAGGACAACAATTACAAGTGAACCTACTAAAAATTCAACAAAACTCAAATGGGAAATTATTGTAGACTCGAGTTTTCCATTATAAGTGTGGTTGTAAATGCTAGAAGCCGTTTAAAAAGCAGTGCAGGTATAAAAGCCTAGTAACTGGAGGTTTATTTACAAAAGGAAACGCCCTAACATGTAAGTTTTAATGGTATTGGGCTACGTAAGACAGCACTTAAGCAGTGCAAACTGGAAATACAGGATGAAATTTGTTTATTTTACTTCTGTGAAAGAGGGTATTAGTTATAATTAAAATCTTATTTATTTTAGGACATGATAGATATTTAGATAAAGGCAGAGCAATGCCAAGAAGAGTTATACATCGTTAGCCATATTATATATAAATACAAGAGAAAAGACACAAACATGATAGTGAGACAGTCTAAAAGCTTTTACTGACATGAATGCAGGATGAACTGAAAAACCACAAGCAAGTTTTGCTGGCAAACCCAAACTGAAGTACAGGATAGCTTTAAACAATGCCACTTCATGTCAACAAACTTTGAAGCAAAACTTTTAGAAATGTTGCTTACAAAGAGATGATTTTTTTATAATATTCACCACCAAAGCCAGCGACCATTAGCAACACAACTGACTATACAGGTCTCAAAAGTGGAAAAAGTAGCTAATTGTTGTAATATCTGACTGCCTCCCCAAAGAGATATACAGGGCCATGAAATAGAAGTGAAGTTAATTCATTAGGCCCCCATCTTATGTTAGTTCTTTGCAGACAGCATTAAAGACAATGGCTGATGGACATCAGATGAATATACCAAATGAATATACCAATGGGTTAGTCTGTTTGAGGACTGTTCCTAATTGGAAAACTGGGATTATTCCCTTCTTAATAAACAGCTACATTAGGTGCTATGTTGGTCCTGGCAGAAGTCGAGGACTATAAGTGTTGCATTTGGGGGCAGGTGGGAAGGAGGTTGAAAGGGGAAGAATTCATCATTTGGGGTATTCAGAATTTTTTTTCCTGATAGCTGCCATTTACCACTGGCACTAGGTAATTGTAGCCAAGGCAGAGAGAGAAAGTGGAAATAAAGTAGGGGCAAGGTGGCTAGAGATCTATGAAAATGCAATTTATTACAATGATATTACTTCAGACTATGAATAAATATACAGGCAGTCCCCGGGTTACATACAAGATAGGGACTGTAGGTTTGTTCTTAAGTTGAATTTGTATGTAAGTCGGAACTGGTACATATTGTAGGGGAAACTCTAGCCAAACATTTCTCCAGAGCTCAGTTTTATTCTCCCACACCTCACTTCCTGCAGTCCTTTATTCTCAAGCTGAGGTGTCTGCTGAGAAAAGCCACTCAACGTCTCCCTGGTCTGCTGGGGGGAAGCAGCTGGTGCGGGGTTGCCTCACCCAGTTTGTAAGTAGGGATCCAATGTAAGTCGGATCCATGTAACCCGGGGACTGCCTGTATTACATTAACATTTTTCAAGTGAATTGTGTTCACAAAAAAAGGTACCAGATAGAACCGCCATCTAGAGGTTTGGACGACAGTGCTAACAGACCTTACAGGGCCTGGAAGATATTCATGCTTCACTCCCATGCATTAAATACTGAACTAAAATGACCCTTGATACTCAAACCAAAGTGCAGTAGTTTTACATACACAGTACCTTTTGCTTTGCATATTTCAGACCAGCTTCCAAACCAAGTCTGGTTTTGCAAAACAAAACTATCTTAAACACTACTTATTTTCACTTCTAAGTCTTCATTTTATATATTTATTATGCAGGATACTTTTAAATAAGATTATTACCAGTTTAAACTTCAAGTAGGTTATTAGTAAAAATCCAAGGTAACTTGGATTTCATAAAAACACGGTAATCTTGCTTCATGATGGTATGAAAATCAAATATGGAACATAGGAAGAGTAAAAATTAGTGAAATGTGTACATTTTTAACAAGCTTTGATATGCATTAGTTGCAAATGTTAACTGTGAAGACTGTGGGAGCTATTGAAATAATTTTATGAATGCTGTGTGTCTCTACTTGAGTATTGTGGCAGGGTTGGTTCTACGGCACACTAAGCTTCAAATTCTAGTTGGACTCCTCTTAGATCTTCAAAAACTCAGTAATTATTCAAATGTAAGTGCTTAGCACTCATGTGAATAATAATGTGAACCCACCGTTAGACTAATTTTGAAGCCCTCTTGAGAAACATAAAAGTCAGTTTTCATAAATGCAGCAACCCTGCTGGAAACCTCAGGAGAGTATGATGCTACAAATGCATCCAGTTGTTGGACTATACTTGCAGTTCATTATGAAATATACTCGAGAGACCAATTAACCAAACCTAGCCAATTTATTGGTAAAAAGTGATACTACAGTACAGGAAAGAGTTACTGTGTTACTGATCCTTTTGGGAAGTTGTTTCTAATAGTTTTGTCAGTTTGCCACACACAGGTGCACTCCCCAAAATACACCCCCCCCAACCCACTTCTATAGCAGAGATAACCAGAAGTTTGAAAGCTTTTTATAAGATCTAATCTACCATTTCCTTACCTTGTTGTTCTGTACCTTTTAATCTGTTTTGGATACTACATTTTAAATAAGTGGCCCATGAAGGAATCTGTACTGGGACACAGAGCAAACATATCTTGTGTTTGACAAATTTTATATTTGCTAATGCCAACAGGTATGTTTTGCTTTGTAGAGGGGTGTATCTCTCTTGATAAAAGTGAGCAATGTGGACAGAACTGTAGAAAAGACAACATAATTGGGTTAACATAATTGCCAACATGCTGGGTATAATACAATATTAATATGGCATGTTCTATGCCTAATCTATGTGTGTTGGCTAACAAGACCTGCAAATAGGAATGCTTGAAGAATGAAACTTTGAAACAGCTATATGACTGCCTCTGATCTGAGGGACAGGAGCGCGCGCACACACACACACACACACACACACACACACACAGTCCAATAAGTTGCAGAATACAGCTTGTCTCACAGGCCCAATGATAGGACACCAAAGCCCTGTCACACAGGAACTGGGTCAGAGCAGGTTTACTATGATGTTCAGGTAATGGAAATCCTATTTTACGAGAGTCAGGGCTGTTCCCCACTCTGGCACTCTGAGTGCAGAAGGTGAGGGCCTGCAAGAGAGCTTAAAAAAAAATCTTGCCTCTACAGGCGCTGGTTATCCAAAACTTCCCTGCAGAAGCACAATACACAGATTTTGGAGAATTGCTAGTACAATCAAGTAATTTTATCCCTAAAACTAGGGGTGAACCCTTGAACCTCCCCTACCCTCCGGGGTACCGTAAGCTCTTTTGCCCCCAAAGAACTTAAAAAAAAAAAGGAGAGAGAAAAACAAGCTGCAGTCTCTGGTAGCTGACCCTTCAGTCTGAAGTATGTAGATTCACACAGAAACAGCCCTTTCAGGACAATCAAATCACCACCTTAAAAAAAAGTGATTTTTATTATAAAACAAAAGAAACTTGAAAAAGCATACTTGGTTGCTAGATGTTACAGAACAACTAAGGAAAACAAATTAAAACACAGAGAAAAGTCTCTGGGCACAATGCAAGGTCGTAAATAGGGAGGGGAGGCATAGATTCACATAGAGCAGTTCAAACCAAACCACAAAATAAAGAAAAATCACCCAGAACGCAACTAGATTCATTTTTCCTTTTACTTGCTTCTAATTTTTTTTTTGTTTGGCCCATTGCCATGCCCCAAATTCCTTGGAGACACAGTAGCCCTGTCTGGGTTTAAACCATTCTGTGTGTCAACTCCTGGTTTCTCTCTCCCACACAAAGGAGACAAGGAATCTATATCCAATCCAAATTTCAACACTATCTCGATTGGTTCTCCCAGCCCCTCCCCAGCCAACACCTTTACTAGCTATCTGAGTTTAACCTTTTAGTGGCTGGTCAGCACTCCTCCTGTCTATTACAATGAGATTATCTAAAATAGCTTATGTTGGGGGTGTGTAAGGGTCAAATAAGGGGTCTTTGTAGTTGCAACCATGTTAGTGGAGCATGGCACAGGAATACCCTGCTTCTAGGATTTACAGACTTGTTTTAATTCCTCCTTCCCTGCTTGCTCAGGATAGATGAGCACACAGCTGTATCCAGTCAGTAAGTTCTGTGCACAGAGCCCTGAGCTTCTGACCGAGCAGGGCTGATTAATCACCCATGAAGCTGTGCTGCCACACAGCTTAGAGGGAACACTGCTCACATCCCAGGGAGGAGGGATCCGAGACCAAATGAGTATCAACAATAAAAGTACCTATTACCCCAGTCACCTCTGGTTCAGCCTGTTCTTTTTCTAACAGCTTTTGCTAGGACAAACAAGCCAGGAAGGCTGAGAGCAGATATGACTGTTCCCACAAGGAGTTAGAATCATAGGCTTCAGGAGATCTAGTCCAGTGGTCCCCAACCTTTTCAGGTTGGCGGGCGCCAGGGGGCGTGGCCGTTGGCCCGCCGGGCGCCAGGGGGCGGGGACACTTGCCCGCCCGGGGGCAGCCCCCCCCAGCCACATGCTGGGGGGCCCCCCCATAGCCACGTGCCCGGGGCCGGGGCCCCCCCCATAGCCACGCGCCCAGGGGCCCCCCCCCCATAGCCACGCACCGCGCGCCCTCCCCCCGTAAGCGCCGCGGGGCCAAGGCCAGCGCCGGAGCCGGCAAGGGCACGCGCGGCGCCCCTGGGGCCGGGACCGGCCATGCGCCCGGGGCCGGGACCGGCCATGCGCCCGGGGCCGGGACCGGCCAGCCCAGATTGCTCCGTGGGCGCATGTAAAGTGCCCGGCGGGCGCCATGGCGCCCGCGGGCACCAGGTTGGGGACCACGGATCTAGTCCAACCCCTTCTCAAAGCAGGACCAACCCCAACTAAATCAACTTAGCCCCAGCTTTGTCGAACTGGACTGTAAAAACGTAAGGATGGAGATTCCACCACCTCCCTAGCCAGTACTTTATCACCTTCCTAGTGATTTTCTTTCCTGATAGCCAACCCAGACTTCCCACACTGTAGTGTGGGACCTCCCTCCCTGAGCTAGAGACCATTGCTCTTATTCTGTCCTCTGCCATCACTGAGGCATAGATTCAAATAGCTTAGTTCCATCCTTTTTGGAACTGCCCCCCCGCCCTTCAGGTAGTTGAAGACTGCTACCAAATCCCCCATACACACTTCTCTTCTGCAGACTAAATAAGACAGGTTCCTTCAGCTTCTCAAGTTATGTGCTCCTGCCCCCTAATCATTTTCATTTATCTCCGCTGGACTCTCTTCAGTTTATCCACATGTATTCTGTGATAGGGGGCCCAAAATTGGATGCAGTACACTAGGTATGGCCTCTCCAGCGCTGAAGAGAGGGGAATAATCACTTCCCTCAATGTGCTGGCAATGCTCCCACCAATACAGCTTAATGTACCACTAGCTTTCTTGGCAACACTGTTAACTGAGTCACTGTGACCCATCCAGCTTCTCATCCTTTGTAATCCTCAGCATATGTACAACGTCTCAGGGTGCACGTGATTGGAATTCATCATCGATTTGGTCCACTAGTTAGATAATTGGTTTTCCTGGCTAGGCCCAGGTACTAATGGAGAGTGGGACATGAACACTGATCCCTGCCCTTTCCCCAGGGATCACTACATACTATAAGATTCTTAGGAAGGAGAGGAACTCCAGAGCAACGAGAGATAGGAAATTCACTGTTTTTCAGTTGGTCTTCAAGAAGATGAAAGCACTCTGAAGCATTCTTTAGAGGGTAGTTATGTAGCAGCACCATAGATTTGAGCATTTAGTAATTTCCCTGGCACAAGATTATATGCTATTTCAAAGAGGAGATTATAGGGTGTTGGGAAGGAACCCTTTACTCCAGAGTCTGACTGAAAAAGCTCAGTTATTGGAAGGATGTTTCTTCTCTTACCTATTAAACAAACTCACACTAAAATCCAGAGAACCACATACAAAACACATTAATGGTGCAAACATCTGCACATTATATACAATAAATACATATCAAAATATTAAGGTTGGAAAGGGAAGATTTTATGCACTGAGAATTTTACCTACAAAGACATTTTCTGTTTTCAGAGGTGCTCTTCAAAATCTTGACTAGTTTAATATTGTCTTTCTTTTTACTACAACATAAGCCTATGTTCAATTTTTTTAAACCGTTTCAGCACAGTAGTCTTTGAAAAATAAATTGCAATTCTTGGGCAAAATGTATAAGGATATTCCTTTCATTTCCTCAACATAGGCAAAGTACACCAATAAAGAAGCTTTGCATTACAAAACTTACTCTCAGCACTGCTTTTAGGAGTGTTAAATTTATTCCCCCCTTTAAATATTCTCACACATATGAACCTTAAAAGGCCATCAGGAGGAGTCGCTGACTAGGTCTTCTTGTTTGCCACACTAGGATGGCTGTGAGGGAAGAGCAATCTGATTTAATAATTGTCAGAGATTCAAAACAGAGGGGTCTCCATATAGTATTTGGAATTTTTAAAAAGAATCAGAAGACTTGGAGGAAGGTGCAAAAAGGATTGAGTAAACCCTTCCCCTGTGAATGTTATATTCTATTTCACAGTGAAATCTACAAGTGTCCTATTATTTTAAAGGGATCTCTGCAGAGTTTCCAAATGCAAGACAGCCAAAATGGGTAATCTGGCAGAGTAGCCACTTCTTTAAATTTCTTGAGTCAAGTCCCACCACAGTGAGAGAGACAGGCTATAGTTTCATTCTTTGCAGCTAGAAAGACTGCTCCAATCTTATCTATACATTTATGCTTCCCTCATCTGTATATTGTTTGTAAGCACTGGTGTGTGTATACATAAGAACACATAGGTCAATATGAAACTGATCAGTTGAAAGAGCTGCTCCTGGTATAGAAAAAAAAATAGTTTAAAGCAACTGTATAAAATTTAACTAATAAAAATTATATCATGTATATCAGATATTTATACCACCAAACAGTGATCATAGTGTAGAAGCCTTAAATCTTCTACAGTCTTCTTACAAACACTGTAAGATGTATGGAAGACTTCCTCCATGTAACCCTGTCTGTCCATGAAATAAGTCAGAGACATCCTTTAACAACAGGAATTGGGATCCATCCATTTTCCAAGTAACATGCTTCACAGTATGTTTTATCTGCAAATAAGTAAATTGAAATCTATTATATACACACTAAAACAACAAAACCAAAAACTTACATTAAGTGAAGCAATAATTGGAAAAGGATTTTTTTTTAAAATAAAGAGATGTGAATCAAATAGTTTACTATAAAAAAGGATGAAAAATGTTATTCTATTTTTCAAGAAATGAAATATTGACATTACTGCAATCTGAGGAATGAGGGAGACCCCTCCCCCATACATAAAACAGATGCAATTTAAATTTTTCTTGTAATTCATACTTCTGTATAAAGAAATTTTTTAGAAGATGTAGAAGTCCATGTTTTTAAACTTGGTTTTCAGTTTATGAGCATAGCCCCAATCTCTTCGAATTTCCTTAAAGTCATAGATCAATAGTTCCTTTTGCTTTGAACTTCTTTGCAGAACGCTCACTTGCTCTAAGCTGGAACTTGCTACCATAGATGTGGGAAATAAAGCCATCAACCTCCAAGCTAAATACACTGTTAAGCTTGGGAATAACTGAAAGTTAAAGAGAAAAAAAAATTGTCAGTTAAGTACTACTGAAAATCTCTGTCCTTCAAAGTTCTGGTATTTGGCATGACCAAGTTTTAAAAGGCCTTAATTCAATAATTCCAATGCTAAAGAGCATCCAATGTTTTCAAACATCCTGTAAGTATTTCAGAAAGAGCATCAAAAGTGACAGATAAACATTCCATATATATTTTGCTATTTTCCACAAAGCCAATCTGCCCATGGCTGTTCTGCTCTGGTAAGAATTCTGTTTGACAAGAACATAGTTGCATAATTTTGATTAATAAGTATTATATAGCCTACACTGTCATTTGGGCATACAAAGAAAGCAGCAGATGAATAGTATGCAAGAACAGTATTTCTGACTACTCAAAATATGAAAGATACTGAAAACTTGTACTACATACCTTTTAATTTGTCTTCTTTAGTGATAATTTTGAAAATATGCTTCATTTCCTGTAGAATAATTCCCGTGATCCCAACATAAGAGGGACATTTTGATTTAGTTACTTAAAAAAACAAAACAGATAACTCAGTCAAATTTGAAAACAAAAACATATTTAATTAGTAATCCATTTTGTAGCACCATAATTTTAAAAGGTAGATAGTAATTCAGAATGAATATATCGAATTCTAGTATAAAGTCAAACTGATACTAGTAGCAATCACACAGGTATTGGTGGCTGTGCATATTAACAATGAATTCTAACAAAGAAGAGTTTCCAGAAGTACTTAAAGGAACTATAGCGGGTAAGTCTGGGAAGGGTAGTAGGTCAAATAACGTGGTCTGAATGTGTGACCCTAAAGCAGGAATGTTAAATTTCGATCAATCAGCTAATCAAGTAGCCCACAGCTCTTAACTACATTTAAAAGGCAGAGGCACAGCAGGGAGCCTGGGGAGACTGGGGACTCAAGCAGTCCCTGCTTCCCCCGGTCCTGACTGCTGCACCTCAAGGCAGGGGTGCAGCAGTTGGGACCCAGCGTGAGTGGGGACTGCTGGAGTCCTTGCTTGCCCCAGGTTCCCCACTGCTTGAGTCCCTGCAGGGCTCTTACTATATTTAAAAGGCAGAGGTGCAGTGTTTGGGACCCAGCATAAGCTGGGACTGCTTCGGTCTCGGCTTGCGCCATTTCCCTCCCCCCCCCGTCCCCGAGCCTCTGCCTCCCCTGTCCCACTATGGAGACAGTGTGGGGGAAACTGGCTTTTCAGCCAGCTCCCCCAGCACCGGCTCCTACTCCCCACTTTTCCTACCTCTGATACAGAGGCAGCAGGTGGGGGAAGGAGCGACTAGCTGAGTAGTGGCTTACTGGGTAGTCAACTAGTCGCTTACATCCCTACTCCAAAACAGATAACATTTGGAGAGTTTACATAAATACTAAGACTACAATATAAAGTGTAAGGTGACTGTCACCCCACAGGACTTTGGAAGAAGTCTACAAAAAAGGAACAAAAAAAGTAATACCTGTAACAATAGCTCCATGGAGATCAGCTTTTAGCAATTTGGCCTGGATCATCTGTGGTTGTCTTAAAAAAAAATACATAGTTAAAAATTGATTTACAAGAAATTTGTTTATGGTGTTAAAAGTCAGTACATATTTGCATGTACAAAAATATACAACATGTTTTATAATTGTGATTAAACTACAATAGTCTTTGAAAGACCAATCTTAAATTTTTAAAAATAAACTCAACTTACGCATCTGGTCTGAGCCCATTACACAGATCCCTGATGTACTGTTTCCAGAGTTCATGCAACGGCAGAAACAACTCATATCTACAATAGTCAGCACGAGACAAGACAGAATATACAATATCTTTACAGAGGTCTGCAAGATACAACTACTAAACAAACTACAATATACATGCAAAGTTAGAACTTGTTACTATGAGTATCCCATGAAGTCATTAACTATATAACGTTCCAAAATAAGGTTCTCTCTAAAAAATGCATGTACTGTAATATACATCACATAGGCTGTTGCATTTTACATGCTTAGAAACTACTGTTCTGTTTGCAACCATAGTTGGGAAATGTAAAGTGAATGCATTTTAATAAGAGCATTTAATGCACTGTGAGATACTAAGTCTGGTCACTGTCATTCTCATCTTACTAGAGATCTGTGGCCCCATATAGTAATTTGATATTGACTTCTCACCATATCAAGATTTACAAGCACAGAAAGGCAGCAATGCTAATGATTTTCACAGTGCACAGTAGATAGCTGTAAAATATTAATAAAAAAAACAAAACTGTCCTTGCATTGCAAGTGTCATGACAAACAGAGAATGAAATTATCTGAACAAAAGATTAAAAGTTCTTCTAATTAATAACTGTTAACACCAATACATACATGCTGCTGCATGTACACTACTTTTAAGAAGCTTTTAACTTTTACTGATAACTTACAGAAAGAAAGCCTTTGAAGTTCTTACTTTTGCTGTTCTGGTTTAATTTCAAAGAGTCGCATTTCTCTCCTTTGTTTGGCAGAAAACCCTTTTGCTTTCTTCCGTTTTTCCTTTTTCCTTCTTCTAGGACAATGCTCTAGAACTACAGCTTTTCGGGTTAGCTTATCCTGGATGGCTTCATCTTTCAGTCGTGGCATACTACGCTTCAGAAAAGCATTTACAAAAGCTTCTGCCTCCTTTGATCCTTGAGGCTCCAAAAACAAAACAAAAAAGTTGAAGTTAAGAATATCACTGACTAGCTGTCTCATCAGTAGTCGGTACTGCTATTAAATACATACTAAATTTTAATATCAGCAGAAAACTAATATTCTAGATACTGAAGTCATTTATATTTCCACAAAACATTTCCACACTGACCCACCAAAGTGCTTCAAAATCCTTAAATGAGGGAACCAATTCTAGAATTAGGGCAGTAATTTAGTGTCCCATAACCATCCCAACATTCTCTTCTCTGAAAAGGCTAAAAGGGTGCCATATCAGTGCTATCTGTGACTATTTTTTGGGACATGGAAATCTATTCATTAGTTGTTAGTTATAAGACAATTATTGCAGAGACATTAGATAACTTACAGAAGTGAAGTTACTCAGTTCAAGTATGTACGACCCTACCAAATTTATGGCTATGAAAAATGCATCATGGACTATGCAATCTGGTTTTTAGTGTGCTTTTACCCTACCCTGAACTAGGGATGTGAAAGTGTAGCTGTTTACACAGTTAACTGATGAGTCCGGGCTCATTGGTTAAAGTGGATGGTTACAACAGCCCAACTGCCAAGCTTCTGCCTCTGATACAGAAGCAGCAATGCACGGAAGAGGGGATGGACGGAGGCGGAAGCCAGCAAGTGTGGGGAGCTGGCTCTGAAGCTGGCTACCTTGCACATACCAGCTCACATGGAGCTGCCTGTCCCTGTCCATGCTGCATCCTCTGATACAGTGGCAGCAGCACAGTGGAGGGGAAGATAGTCAGGAGCTGACTGGCCCCCTGCATGATAACCTATGATTGTTGAAAATTTCAGCAGCTACACATTTACGTGAATAAACTCATTTTAACAGCCCTACCCTGATACACAGTTCACAGGAAAGACAAGCATTTCACAAATTGGGGGTCCTGATACAAAAGGGAATTGTAGGAGGCGTGGAAGGATATTTCAGGGTGTGGCATAATGGTATTACCAAACCTTATTTCTGTGCTCCCAATTTCAGAGCTAGGTGGCTGGAGAACAGCAGCTATTGACTGGGCACCATGCCATCCTTACTTGTGCACTGCCGCTTTCAGAGCTGGGTGGCCGAAGAATGGTGGTTGCTGTCTGAGGTCCCAGCTCTGCAGGCAGCAGTGAGGGCAAAAATACCTTTTGCCATTCTTACTTCTACACTGTTGCTGCTGGCAGCTCTGCTTTCAGAGCTGGACTCCTGGCCAGCACCTACCTTTCTCCAGCTGTTCACCTCTGAAGGTAGCACCACACCAACAGCAGCGCAGAAGGAAGGATAGAAGTAAAAAAACCACACCTCCTGTCAGGGTGGTTAAGCACTGGAATAAATTGCCTACGAAGGTTGTGGAATTTCTATCATTGGAGATATTTAAGACCAGGTTAGACAGATATATGTCAGAGGTGATCCAGATGGTGCTTGATCCTGCTAGGAGAGCAGGGAACTGGACTTAACCTCTCGAGTTCCCTTCCAGTTCTAGTATTCTGTGATTATACCTCCACCTCCAATAACTTGACCTCCACCTCCAATAACTTTATGACCCTCCCCCCCACATAACTACTTTTTGGGTCAGGACCCCTACAATTACAACACTGTAGAATTTCAGATTTAAATATTTGAAATAATGAAATGTACTAATTTTTAAATCCTGTGACCACGAAATCGACCATGAAATTAGTAGGGCCCTACAAATAAGTCATCTATCAATAATCAGACAAATCTGACTTAAAACAAATTACTTAAAGGCAAGAGTTCATATGCCACTAAAAATTTTAGCTATCCAATTCCAAATTTTCTCTGTTAAGAGCCAACATTCTCATAGGAATGTCCTAATGTGAAAAGTAAAATACAGATAAGACCATAATTTGTGCAAGAAAAGTAAAAGTTTCTCCCCTGAAGTGTCCACAGATTTTTAAGAATCTTGTTTCAAATAGAAAACATTACTTTCAGGGATATGTAGAAGTTATTTCCTGAAAGTTTCCTTTAAACATACACCACCAGCTGTTATGAAAAAAAAGACAGGCCAGTTTACCCAACATTGTAACATGATGCATTATTCACTAAAACACAATGAAGTTTATGAGGCTCCAAATTTGACTCTCAGAGAGCAGGTAGGAGAAGAGCCAATGACATTCAAATCATTAGGCATAATTATTCAGGATGACTCCCTCCCCCCCCAGTAAATGTAAGAAAAAATTAGGGCCCAGGGCCTGATTTGAGGTCCATTTTCTCTAACCAGACTCCACATAGGTGCAGGGTCTTGCCTGCACAGATCAACTTGGGAGCACTGAAGCTCTGAGAATGAATAAGTTGCTAATCAAAGTGGAAACTATTTTGTGCTTACTGAATGACTCTGGACAAAATGCCAAGACTAGAACTCAATGCCAAGACCATCTTTGGAGCCCTGTAAATCTCTGGATATCCTGCTTTCTATCCCTGCATATCCAGATCCCTGTGAGGATGCCTTGATTAACCTCTCTTAGGAGAGGAAAAATACCGTAAACCACAAGATCTGGACCAAATGACTGATCCGAAACAGACACTGTTAACGCCCAGCGCCAGCCATACACAAAAATCGCAGGTGCACAGCCCCATGCGCACAGGCTCAGGGGAAGCAGCGGTACCTGGAGATCCAGCAGCTTGGCAGCCTGCGGCGGGAGCTTGCTGTAAATCACACCTGAAACACAAAACGCCCCGTCAGCAGAGGCACCGCTCCCCCCGCCCCCACTGCGGGGTCTGACAGACCCGCCCCCGCCCTAGAGAGCTGGGGGGGGGGGGCGTTTCGCGTTCCCTGCGCTTGCGCGCGACTGCCCCCCCCCCCCCCCGCATCTGCCGGGGCCACGCACGGAGGAGCGCTCGAGGGCGGGCTGAGAAGAGCCCCCGCGGGACAGGCGCAAGGCAAACGGGGGGGGGCTGCAGAAACCCCCAGGCAGGAGCCCACCGAGCCCTTACTCTCCATCTTGGCAACACGCGGCGCTTCCGGCGCGCGCCGATGACATCAGGACGATGCGACTGAGCGTGGGGCGGCCCCTCGCGCTTCAAGGGCAGCCGCCGCAGAGACCGCGCATGCGTGGTGGATAGAGTTTTCCTCCTCCCTCCCTCCCTCTCGCGGGCGCAATTATCCACGAAGCATTCGCGCCCTGAAATGCAACAGCCTCTGGGGGGCGTTGTTCCCCAAGGCCAATAAGGACCAAGCGCACCGCGCCCGTGGCCCCACCCATCCCCACCCCACGTGGGCCGCACGCGCTGCGAGCTAGGAGTGCTTGTTCAAGTAACACCTGCCCTCCCCCCCCCCATGAAAGGGGCGCGCACGTGCTCCACAGGCTGCTGAACAGTTGGAGGGCGCATGCGCAAAAGCGCAGCCGGAAGCCACCAAGAAGTGAAAGGAAGGAGGGAGGTCGCTGCGTGATGCTGCCTCTTGTGGAGGGGAGTGGAACTGCAGCCTCACCCCTACTTACCAGGGCTGTAAAGGACCAATCAACTATCCAATAAGCAAATGCTTATCAAATATCAGTAGACTAGCGGATTCCTCCCCTTGCTGTCTCTATCAGATAGTGGCAGCCAAGGGGTGGGAACAGGGGGGTACTTCAAAGTGGCAGCACCGCACAGCGGATCCCGGGCTCTAGCACGGCATTTCCACGGGGAACAGCTAGGGAGTCCCCAGCTGACCCTGGACTCTGGGGAAATGCTGCATTGAACCGGCGGTCAGGTGGGGAGCCTCCCCACTGACCCCTGCTCTACATGGCATTTTAAATCGGCAGCTCAACATAGAGCCCGGGGTCAACGGGGACCCTGAGTCTGCTCCTGTCTCCAGGCTCCATGCTGCGCTGATTCTTTAAATGCCCAAGAGCCACTGCTGGGGACTCTTGTGCATTTCAGAGCTGGCACACCACGTACAACCCAGAGTAAGCGGGACTTCCCGCTGGCCCGGGCTACATGTGGAGTTCCAAATTCCTCCTTTGAAATGTGCAAGTGCCTATTGACTAGTTGAGTAGTCGATAGAAATTCCATCGCCTACTCAACTAGTCAATTAACCGTTACTTCACATCCTTAGTTGTTACTTCCCAACCAGCCCCGAAGTGCTGCTGACCAATGAGTCAAGAGAGTGTGAGACTGGTCAGCGGGACGCTCTGCACACCCATGAGCTCATAAGACTCCAGCAGAAAGGAACTTCAGAAACTGTCTCCATCAGGCCACCCCTGATTCACCCAGCCTGTCAATGCACTGCTGTCTACATCCATTATTACCCAAACCCTCACCCACACACTCAGTGTCACACTAATACATCCACTGTCACCCAGTCACCCACACACCGAGTGTCACCCCGGCCCCAATACATCCACTGTTGCCCAACCCTCACCCACACACTGAGTATCACCCTGGCCCCTATACATCCACTGTCTCCCAAACCCTCACCCACACACAGGGCTGGATTAAGGCATAGGCTAGCCACGCAGCTGCCCGGGGCACCAATCTATGGGGATCGTGGGCTGCAGCAGCTCCCAGCAGCCACCCTGCAGTGGCCACCCAGGGTGGGGCCACATTAACCCCCGCAGCGCCGGCCAGCAGCACCCTTCCCCTTGTAGCCGTGGGGCCCTGAACGGCCAGGCTTGGCCCGCCTCGGGTAGCCCCGGGCTGCGCGCCAGCAGTGGTAGCTGGGCTGGGCCGGGCTGGGCCCTCCCCCAACCAGGGGCGCAATTAAATTGTCTGCCCAGGGCACTGGAATGGCTCAGTCCGGCCCTGCCCAGACACTGAGGGTCACCGCACTAACACACCACTGTCATTCCGTGTACATCCACTGTCACCATCCCCTCCCCTATACACCGAGAGTCACCCTGATACATCCACTCTCACCCAAACTGTCACCCACACACTGAGTGTCACCCTGGGACCAATACATTCACTGTCATGCTGCCGTACATCCACTGTCACCATCCCTTCACCCGTACACTGTCACCCCACCAACACACCACTGTCACCCTGTACATCGACTGTCACCCTAACATTCACCCATATGCTGCGTGTCAGGTGAGGGCACAGGTGACTCTGCATGGTACCCTACAGACACTACCCCCTGAAACTCCTGCTGGCCTCAATTGCTGGACAACGGGAGCTGTGGAGTGGAGCCTGCAGGTGGGGGAAGTGCTTGGATGGAGTTTCCGGCACTTGCAGCTCCAATTCAACATGGGAGAGGATGAGAACAGCAGTACATGGAGCCGCCTCCCCCCCCATAAGATAGGGTCAGAATGCAGCGGTTTTAGTGGCTGAAACTTGGGGCCCAGTGATAAGGGGACCCTGCAAAAACATCTGCATTTTTGGTTGCCCAGAGATCTTATTTATTTATTTGAATATTTTTACCCTATTTAAAATATTCAAGGTGTCTTACAAGAACAAACAAACAAAAATACAAATATATAAATAAAAATTTAAAATATGAGAATTTAAAATATGAATTTTTGCAGGGCCCCTTTAGCCTGGGGCTTTCCCTTCCTTAATCTTGCTGCCAACATACCACTGGCACTACGAGTACATCCATTGTCATCCAGTTCTTCACCAATACACTGAGTGACACCCTTACCAACATAGCAGTGTCAACTAGGGATGTTAAATATTGAGTAATTGACTAGTCGATTAGTCAATAGGGCACCTCCTCCTTTGAAGTGTAGCAACAGCCTTAGGACAACAGGACTCCCCTGCTAACCCCTGGCTCCATGTGGTGCTGCCACTTTGAAATGCTGTGGGGAGGTCGGCGTCAAGCTGCACCTGGTATTTCAAAGAAATAGCAAACTTGGAGAAAACTGCATTTTTGTTTTAAGTTTTACAGCGCTTTATTATTTTTGTACTTTTTACACCCAAAAATGTAATTACCCATTCTTTGGAGAACACAAAAAGTGAGGGGCGGTCAGTCATCCATGCAGACTCTGTCCTTGAGGCCGTGCCCACCTCTGTGAGCAGTGACAAACAGTCCTCGGGCCAGAGGAGGGGAATGTCCCAGGAACAAAGCTATGTGTGGCCTCCACAGCAGGCCCTGCCTCACACGGGCCCTGAGGTGCCCAGGGAAACATGCTGCCCGCTTCCCTCCCCCCGACGGACAAGCAGGCAAAGGAAGTGTTCAGTCACTGTGGGATCCCATGGGTGGCAGAGGAACCTGGAGCAGCCTGGCCTTCCCTGGGGCTGGCACACACACCTGTGGCTCACAGCGCTGTCTGCTGGAGTGGGTGGTGCCTTGCACGTGCAGGTGTGCCTGTGTGCTGTGTGTGGGATCCTTGGTGTGTCTGGGGTTGTGCCTGCACCCTTGTGGCTAGCCTGCTTCCAACCGTGTCAGGCAGTGGAAGGGCTTCTCCCCACCCAGGGCCAGATGTCTGTGTGGCCTCCCCTGAGCCTGGGAGCAGGAGCCTGGAGGTGCTCAAGGGCTGCCTGCTGAGTCCGCATCATGCACAATAAATCTGCACGTGGTTCCACATGTATAGACTGCAGCATGATGTCCAGCCTGAGAGGGCCAAGCGACGCTCACACACCATCCCCTCTGTGCCCGCCTCCCCCACCCCGTGTGTGTGTGTAAAACTGAGAGCACTCACCTGAAGATCCCTCCCCGGCGTCAGACGATGCCTGTGACATGTCCAGGCTCATGAGTACCAGCTCCAGGGACAGTGTGACTGTGGTTGCTGTGTCCTCCTCCTTCTCCTCCTCCTCCTCCTCTGTCTTGAGGCCGGAGTCGATGACTAAGGGTGTGTGTGTGTGTGTGTGTGTGTGTGTGAAAGGGCTTCCCCACCCCCCAGGATCTGGTGCAGCTGGTTGAAGTAGGGGCAGGAGTGGGGTCCTGCCCTGGAGTGTGAGCTGCGTTCTCTGGCCCTCGCACAGCCCTGGTGGAGCTCCTTCACCTCACACCAGACCCGTTCTAAGGTCCGGGGTGGGTGTCCCCACTCTGCCAGGGCCTTGGTCATCCGGCCATAAATGTCCACTTTGCGTCGGAGATCCTGTAGGGTTTCCTCCTCTCCCCCACAGCTTGAGGAGGGACAGGATCTCCACTCCAGACCAGGAGAGTACCCGCTGCTTGGTACCTCTTGGTGGGTCCTGGTCATGCTCCCTACAAGTGCCAGGAGGGTATCTGGGGGCTTGTGGCTGAGCCATGGGTGAGGAAGCCGGTGGCAGGGAGAACCACGTGATCAGGGTGCTGCTCCAGGGCCAGCTTTCTGCCACAAGACTTGTCCAGGGTGCCTGCAGCTTTAAGAGGTGCCAAGAGTCACGAACTATAGAGTTGTGATTACTTTGGACGGAGTGGCCACCAAGGCACTTGTGTTATTTCCAGGAGGCCTCTTCTTTCAAAAGAAAACCCTCTTCCACGTCCACACATGCCTTTTTCCAAAAGAGCTCTTTCGGAAAAGGCGTTCTTCCTCATAGAAAGAGGTTTACCACTGTCGGAAAATCCCTCTGTTCTTTTGATTTTTGTCAAAAGAACGCGAGTACAGTGTGGATGTAATTGAAGTTTTTTTGGAAAAATGGCCATTTTTCCAAAAAAACTCTGCAGTGTAGACAGACCCCCAGTGTCAGACCCACCACTCACTGATACACCTAATGCCAGCCCCTACACTCCCCCTTTCATCTACTATTCACTCCCCCATTCACTGTTGCAGTAACTGTCACCTCATTTATCTCCCAATGTTACCCTGTCACAATAATTATCTGTGACATAACCTTTCTCCCAATATTACTCATTTCCTGATACTACCCCCTTGCCATATTCCCAGTACCCTCCCTGCCTAATACTTTTCTGATACTATCTTTGTCAATATCACACAATCAATGCTTCCTTGATGTTCATCAGTTCCAACCTACCTGATTTTCCTCCCATCCTTTCTCCCTCCTTGATATTACTCCATGCTTGTTACTATCACCATCCTAATACCACCCTGAAAGCACTCCTCCCTTGTCACTACCACATGCTTATCAATACCTTCCAGATACTTTCTAATCTCACCCCTTTCCTGATTTCATTCACTCCCTGATTCTAGCCGCTCCCAATACTTTCATCCTTGTCCTACAGAACCCTGTGACATACCCCCTTGCAATCAGTGCCATAATTAGGTATTTTTGCGCCGGGGCAAAATAATTATTCGCCCCCTCTCCTTAGGTTAGCATGCGTCGCACTCTTTACTTTTGCAGCTTATTATTTTTACTTATTGAGCTTTGCGCCCCTGATTATGATGTGCCTGGGGGTGAGCACCTTGCTTGCCCCGCCCTTGTTATGGCCCTGCTTGGAATGCCATCTTCTCTTTGATATCTCCCAGAAACCAACTTCCTCACCAGAGGTGAAAGTAAGCTGGTGCACTCTAGTGCCCCACTCCAGTAAGAAAGCGCTGACAGGATAAGGTGCTCGCCTCAGGAGGAGGTGTGGCACACTCCTAGCTGGGTTCTCAGGGGCTCTGCTGCTGACTGCCATGCTAAGTAGCCCTGACTTCTGCAAACCCCCACCATATCCTCACAACTCCTTCCCTGAGCCCACCCCGTACTCCATCCACACGTAAACCCCTACTAGCCCTTTGCCCTGAGCCCCCACCTCCCTACCGGCATGATGCAATATTACAGTACCTGTAAGAAATTTAAATTACATTCACCTCTGGCCCTGACAAATACTGCCCTCATTACAGCCATTTGCACATATGACCCTAATATCATCCTCTCCTCAGTAATTCACCTATACCATTCCTTCATCCACACCACTCCCTCCCTCTCTAATGCCATCCCCTGGCTAATGCCTTCCTCATCCCACCCTGTGGTTATTTCTTGATATCAGCCACTTGCCGATGCAATACCACCAATTCCCTATACTACCCATTCTATATTATGTCCTCAACACAGTTCTCTCCCCAGTCCAGTGCCATCCGTGTCTTGATACCAGAAGAGATACTAGTCCTATCTAATTCTCAGTACCATTCCCTGGTATCACCACCAACTTACTAATAGCTCCCCATTAGCCTCTGTATACTCCCATACTCTCATGCCACAGCTACCATAGAATCATAGAATACTAGGACTGGAAGGGACCTCGAGAGGTCATCCAGACCAGTCCCCTGCCTCTTGGCAGGACCAAATACTGTCTAGACCATCCCTGATAGACATTTATCTAACCTACTCTTAAATATCTCCAGAGATGGAGATTCCACAACCTCCCTGGGCAATTTATTCCAGTGTTTAACTACCCTGACAGTTAGGAACTTTTTCCTAATGTCCAACCTAAACCTCCCTTGTTGCAGTTTAAGCCCATTGCTTCTTGTTCTATCCTCAGAGGCCAAGATGAACAAGTTTTCCCCCTCCTCCTTATGAAACCCTTTTAGATATCTGAAAACTGCTATCACGTCCCCCCTCAATCTTCTCTTTTCTAAACTAAACAAACCCAATTCTTTCAGCCTTCCTTCATAGGTCACGTTCTCTAGACCTTTAATCATTCTTGTTGCTCTTCTCTGGACCCTCTCCAATTTTTCCACATCCTTCTTGAAATGCGGTGCCCAGAACTGGACACAATACTCCAACTGAGGCCTAACTAGCGCAGAGTAGAGCGGAAGAATGACTTCTCGTGTCTTGCTCACAACACTCCTGTTAATGCATCCCAGAATCATGTTTGCTTTTTTTGCAACAGCATCACACTGTTGACTCATATTCAGCTTGTGGTCCACTATAACTCCTAGTTACTATCCTGGTACATATTACCTAAACCCTAAAGTACCAAATCTGCAGAGATTTTGGTTTGCTAAAAGAAGAACAAACGACGAGTTCTGTGGCACCTTAAAGACTAATACATTTATTTGGGCATAAGATTTCATGGGCTGGGCTCTGGAGTGGCTTAGAGGATAGCCACAAGGGGAGTACAAAGTGGTAGGTTGGAGTCTCACTCCCCCCCCACATACACACTCTGCCCACCCTGCAAGTAGCCAGACAGCCAACCCAGGCTGCCACAGGGATGGAGCAGGACAAAGGACTTGCTGAAGGGAAGTGGAAATTTCATTTTGGCAGGGATATATGTAAAGATGGGATTGTTACATTACTATTCGGATGACCAGTGCAAATGAGGCTAATTCAATTAGCAGGGATCAGGCCCACTCCCAACAGCTGATGAGAAGATGAGAATACCAAAAAAAGGTGAAAATTACTTTTTTGTAGTGAGCTAGCCATTCCCAGACCCAGTGGATAAGGGTATCCACTGCATCATCCTAAATATCTTCCTAACATTCAGCACTATCACCACAGCAAGCAGTCTCTCTCTTTTAAAAAGATGTAACTCTTTGAATTATCACCGCTATTAAGAAAAGCTCAATTTTCATGAATGGGAGTTTCAGGATAAGCACTACCAGTCTTTAGAGCCATATCGGCCTGTCTACGCAGCAGGACAAAAGTTGAATTAAACTATGCAACTTCAGCTACGTTAATTGCATAGCTGAAGTTGAAATAGCTTAATTCGGCTTTTGGCACTGTCACCAGAGCAGGAAGACGAAGGAAGAACACTCTTCCATCCACTTCCCTTACTCCTTGCAAATTGAGGGTTACTGGAGTCAGAGTCAGAAGTCCTCCAGCTCAAGTTATTCTAAAACAACACTGCTCTGTAGGCATACCCTACAAGTGCACATTGGATATATGCTGATATTCTTGAGGCACTGAAGAGATTAACAATCAAATCAGTGCTGGCTAGGCTGGTGGTGTAAATCCAGTGATTCAGGCAATACCAGTGCCTGGGGAAGCCGGTCTCTTCCAGCACTTCTATGTGTTCATCCTCCAATTTACATTTAATTTTAATGTTGGATGAGGGAGGAATACATATATGAGTGTGCATATCTCAACAAAAACATTCAGAGGAAAAGGAGTTGAAAATTTAATCCAATAAATATGAGGAAGCATAAGACAAAAAACCAAAGTGTATATAGAAGGATTTTGTAGAAAAAGAAGGGCAAGTGAAATTATGGAAATGAAAACAACTAAGTGAAATGCAGACAGAAAAACACTGAAGTAAAACAATGTGGACATCATTATAATTCCTTTTCATCAATACATAGAATTGTCAAAGTCTTATACAAAGCATTTAAAGCGATGAAGTAATTTAGGGGTTTAGAAACAGATATAGTGATGCCATCCCCACAATTATATGGTAGAAAGGTGTTTATACTGGTATAATTTATTCCCTAAATTTATGTATACATTTATTCTATTTAGGTTAGTAAACTATAACCAGTAAAAGTACTTTTACACCAGTATAATGGCATACAGTAGATATTTGTATTACTTTAACAGTATCTGTTTCTAAATTACTATATTTAAAGCAGTACAAAAACTGTGTGTAGTCCAAACTTAGGGGTCTTTGGGGGGAAATTGCAGGTGGAGGTTCAGGCTGTGGGCTCCAGCTGGGCAGTACATACCTCTGGTGGCTCCTGGTTGGTGATAAAATGGGGCTAAGGCAGGTTCTGTGTTGCTCCCTGAAATGGCCAGCATATTCAACCCCTAGACTGATGGGTCAGGCAGCTTTCCATGGTGTCTGCACCTGCAGGACTGCCCTCCAGCTCCTACCGGCCTTGGTTCCCAGCCAATGGGAGCTGTAGATCTGGCCCTGGGGGCAAGGACAGCACACAGGACTTTCCTGATTGCCCCTTCACCTAGGAAGTGCAGGAACAGGCTTGGGACTTGCAGCTCACAGTGCAGAGATTAGCAGTAGGCCAGATGAATGAAGCACGCTGCGGGTTTCCCCATACCTGGCATAAATTTATCACTGTCAACAGCTGCATTGAGGCCCACTGGTGGGGGTCTGTCTGGAGGGTTGTAAAGGAAGAAATTGCTCAGGGGCCCAGGTGATTTTAAAGGGCCCAGGAGCCCAAGGAAACCCACCAGACCCTTTAAAATCACCTGGGTGGGTCACAGGCATAGGTGTGTGAGCAGGGTGTGGAGCCCTCTTTGGGAAAAGCTAGCCCTCAGCTCCACTCCTTCCACTCACACCTTCTCTCCCCCCCCATGGCCAGAGTCACATGCCCCACCCCTCGCCCAGAGAAGCCCCAAGTGCCCCCCATAAGAGGAGCCTGAGTCAGCCACAGGCCCCGCTGCCTGGAGAAGCCCTGAGTGCCTGTACCCCATCAGAGAAGTCCTGGGCCAGCCAAAATTACCCCCACCCAGAGAAGCCTCTCCCCCAACACTGGCCAGAAAAGCCCTGGGTCAGCCATAGCTGTGCCTCCTCTTGCTCCCTCTGACCCAACATGCTCTGGGGAAAAGCATCTTCAAAGACACTTTTGATATGCCCTATGCAGGTTCCAGGGTGGCTGAGTAGCAGATACTTGGGTCTGGGGAAGGGAGGGGAGGTGCAGATGCAGTTGGCCCAGGTCCCCTCCAGGCAGCTGGGGGATGAGGCCATGGCTGACCAGAGGATCCTCCGGGCAGGTGGAATGGACACGAACAACACTTCTGGAAGAACACCAGTTAAGGAAATAGGTAACTGTCTTTTCCCTTTCCCTCTCCTGGGTTTCTGTCACATGTGTTATATGAATAGCAACTCTATTTGTGTCACAACAAAGCTTTTGTGTGTGTATTATGAATGTAGGTGTCTAACTTTAGTCACCTGCGTCTAATTGTTATTATTGTTGTTACAAATCAGTCCACTGTTTTATTTACATTCAGTTGTAGTGTGCCAGGTCCCACCTTTGACCCTAATGTACGATTACTATTTCTTATCAATCTGGTTTCAGATTATTTCATTTGCCTTAAAAGCACAAAATATTAAACATATATACATGTGGTTAAAAAATAGTGTTGCCCTCTCTTTTGAATTAATTTTGACATTTAAAATTTGATTGATTTCTTAAAATCAAGTCCTGGGATTCTGTGAACACATCAGAATCTAAACTTTCATTCAAAAGAAAAAGAAA
Source organism: Pelodiscus sinensis (assembly GCF_052426305.1). Lineage (NCBI taxonomy): Eukaryota > Metazoa > Chordata > Testudines > Trionychidae > Pelodiscus > Pelodiscus sinensis. The sequence continues at coordinate 25,893,412 of NC_143063.1, read as the reverse complement.
GTTACTGGCTCTCATGGTTTTGGAGAATAGTTTGAACATATGGCTCAACCTAAAGGAAAAGAAAGAAGGTAGATAATAAAGCAAATACCCAAAGTATATCATTTAACATTTCTAGATTTTAAAGCTAATGTAGTTATTTGCAGGGTCTGATTCATGATCTTTGGAAGCTTGTGATTGGAAATTCTGAGAAAATAAACTCTGAATGAGACAAAAATACAGTGTAACTAATACCTTTTTCACTAGATGGCAGCCTACGATCAGAATTAAAGTGAAAAAGTCTCATGCCAGTGACTGTGGATCTGCAGAAGACAGTCTTTTTATGTCTTATAGGCATGTTTGTTCAAGTCTGGTAGCAATATCTGTCTGCTATTTGAAACGTCCAGTGCAGTTCATTAAAATGATTTTGTGTAGTACACATTTACAGCTTCTCTCAACACATAGAGGCCAGATTCTCATTTACACTAAGGCCTCTTTACATAAACTACTTCAGTTGTCTAAAGGGGCAGTAATGAATAACTCACTCAGAACAGTGTAAAGAAGCCTTAATATAAATTATAATTGAACCCATGAACATTTAATTAGTAACAGCTAAGAAACAATATAATTCTCGTTGAAACACCTTAGAGCATGCAAAAGACTGCAAAACCACTTTGAGAAACCTGTTAACGGCTCCTATTGGCTCAGTTTTGCCATTTGCAGCCAAGGGCTGCCGGCACTTTTTTTACCTGTCCATCTGCAGGTCAGGAAGTAGTGCGGACCGAGACACCACTTCCCACAGCTCCCATTGACTGGGAATGGCAATCTGTGGCCAATGAGAACTGAACTGGCTGTACCTGTGTACACAACAATAAATAAAGCACCAGCAGCCCACCAAAGTCTATCCTGGTGAACCTAGTCGTGCCCATGAGCTGCTTAGTACCCACCCCTGCCCTAGACATTCTGATTTTGTCCTTACATGCTTGTGTTTCATTCATACTCCTCCTTAACAAGTTGTCTGTGTTTGCATTTTTTTGTAGGCTTCTTTTTTGATTTTCAAGTCATTAAAGAATTTACATGTACAACTAGTAGGCATATTACTATATGCTACTAAATTAAGAAGACATTAAAAATACATTCATGTAGATATATACACACATCCACTCAAAAACTCAGATGCTATGGAGGAAAGAGAGATATATCTGAATCACAACAATTTACATAAAAGTAAGAAAAGCCGCCTTAGAAAAAGAACCACTTCCATAGCCAGATGATGTGATATCTATAAAAACAGCCATATTGGTAAAGACTTTCAAGTTTTCTAATTTTGAGAGAGAGACAATTTTTTTGTTTCATTTTGTAAAATATTTGTAAGAAGTAAGGGAACTTTAGTAATCATGGAAGTTGCAGACTGATATTATTTGATGTAACAAGGTGTGATATACAGAGATGCTGTGAAGACTTCCATAATCATGCCTGAAAATGCACCACAAAACTTCACTCGGTCATTCAGAGTCTAAACTCCTACTGTGCAAATTACCACATCTATGGCTGTTTTGTATTTCTGCGATCAATGGTGAGTAACATGCACCCATCAAATATTATTACATTGATAACCATAGCCTGGTTTGAATGAAGAATTTGATAGATGAAAGGCATCTAGTTCTCTCTCAAAACTTTCTAAGGTAGAGTTGCAATAACATTTTAGGAATATTCCTGAAAATGTGTTGTCAGCCATTATCTTCATATCCATGGCTATAAAGCCTTTGTTGTGGGACTCTTCAGATTTCTTTGAACTCTTTGCGAGAATATGATTGTAGGGCTCACCATACCGCAGGGCCTGTTCTTAAAGGGGCATTAAACAGGACTTTCCTTGTATTCCCATAGTTACTTGCAGCCACACTTTTGTAGAAATAAAATGTTGCCATTTCTATGACAGATTTGTTAGATGCCCACATGCCCTCATTTACATCTAAAATTCACTGTACTTAGTTATTTGAATGTGCTAAAAGGAGGTGCATGAAATATATTGGACCATAGCCATATTGCTGTGTACTGTGATCTTGTCAGCTCTCAAAAGCAAAGTAGAGTCTGTGATTACTTAGATGGAAGTTTGCTAGTGCAAAATTAGGTACTACAGGAAGTGGCACTGGTTATTCAGTAGCTGACATCCTTGGTCCACCATAGTCTTAAGAGTCAGTATGCATCTCAGGATGATGCCTTTTGGATAAAGTGTAGAAATGGAGAGTCTGACCACTAAGGGTGCATCTACACAGCATGGCTTAACTTATTTCAAAATAGAGCACTCTTCCTCTGACTTCCCTTACCCCTCATACAATGAGGGTTACAGGGGTCAGAGTAAGAAGTCCTCCAGCCTGACAGTATTTTGACATTATTTAAAAAAACTGCCTGTTGTGAAGACACAGACTAAGTTATTTTGAAATAATGTTGCTCTGTAGACACACCCTCAGAGTCCCATGATGATCTTCATGACAGAAGTGTTGCAGTTGTAAACCCCAATATCCTAAACCAATTCCAGTGTGAATAATTGCATTTTGCCCACCTGAATTTTTCCTGTAGTTTCATTCTGAGAAGGTCATCTTTATTTTCTGTGCCAAATTGTTGTATTGCATTTCTGTTTACTGCTAAATAGTCACTCCTGTAGAACAGATGAAATTTTGAGACTTTCTTTACTATGTACAGAAGTATCATTGCCCCAACTCATTTGGTTTTTCACTTGACATTTGATATTATTTAATAGTGACATCTCAGCTGTCTCCTTTGCTATCAGTGGTGATTTGTCCTGTACGTGGCCATTTCCCATCCTATTTGAATTTCCATTCCTTCTCTTGATGAATAACCTGACATGCTGTGACTGCTATAGACTGATAGACTAAGAGCCAATGAACAGGGTTGTTCTTACCTGCAGGTACCTGAAGAATCAGAATTGTAGTCACATCTATGTCTTTTGGGGGCATTCTCTGTTGATATTACAGGCATACAGAGATGATGTACTATCAGTGCTTCTCTGTAGAATCTAATTCTGCACAGCCTACTTCCAACCAGGAGTTAATGTTATGTAGTCACCTTTTGTTCTAGCATTACAGGTTTCCTACAGATCTGGATAATGATAATTAACCTAGCAGCAATACACTACTTTCCACATGAATAGCAGAAGCTGGGACAAGAAAAGGAGAATTAAAAAGCAGTATTACCACAGTGACCACAATTGTAAAGCAAGAAATAGGGCCATGGGTGTAGGTGATGGTGGTAGGGCTGGAGTTCATGGAAGAGTTTTGGTCAGGCTTAGGACGTGCGCAGAGAGGACAGCTGAGGGAGGAAAGGAAAAGCATGTCCTTGTCTGCCTTTTCCACTCTTCAGGTAAGATAACACCTCCCCTCCTTCAGATTAAAACCTTAGACATGCCTCAGAAAAGGGCAGAACATGGGGAAATAGTATTTACATCTGTGTTCCCTATCCTCTGAGGTCCAACCCCTTTACTCTATTTTTCCATTGTGTCTGCAGGCACCATTCTTTCCCTTCCCCCAATTTCTCCTTCTCTTATTGTCTTTTTACTCTTCTGTGCCTTCTAGCTTTCTCCTCTCTGCTCATTACTTTTTAGTTCTTCTCTCCCTAATTTTTAAACTACTTTCCCCTTTCCTTCCTCCGTATCTCTCTGCTGAATTCCTCCTTGCTCCTCAGGTTACAAGAAAAAAACAAAACAAAAGAACAACAACAAAAAAACCCTAAACAAACCAGGAACCAGACACTAGATAAAAAAAAGTCATAGATACTAGGAGAGTCCCTGAAAACAGGGGTGGTCCCATTTAACAGGCACAAATGGTCACATGGTGTGTCAACTCATTTATGTAGGCCCTTTGTAAGAAGTGATGCATCTCACGAAGTGGGTCTTTGCCCACGAAAGCTTATGCTCCAACACTTCGGTTAGTCTATAAGGTGCCACAGGACTCCTCGCCGCTTTTGCAGATTCAGATTAACACAGCTACCCCTCTGATACTTCGTAAGAAATGTATCCTTTTTTCCATGTAATTCTTTGCGTAAGCACCTCTGCACAGTCATTGCAACAAGATCCAGGTATTCCCTTAAGGTATGTCTACCCTACCCCGCTAGTTTGAACTAGCGGGGTAATGTAGGCATACCGCACTTGCAAATGAAGCCCGGGATTTGAATTTCCCGGGCTTCATTTGCATAAGCCGGGCGCCACCATTTTTAAATCCCGACTGGTTCGAACCCCGTGCCGCGTGGCTACACGCGGCACGAACTAGGTAGTTCGGACTAGGCTTCCTAGTTCGAACTACCGTTACTCCTCATTCCACGACTCATTCCGGACTAGGAAGCCTAGTCCGAACTACCTAGTTCGTGCTGCGTGTAGCCACGCGGCACGGGGTTTGAACCAGCTGGGATTTAAAAATGGCGGCGCCCGGCTTATGCAAATGAAGCCCGGGAAATTCAAATCCCGGGCTTCATTTGCAAGTGCGGTATGCCTACATTACCCTCCTAGTTTGAATTAGGAGGGTAGTGTAGACATACCCATACGGATTAGCTACAGTGTGATTTAATGTTTGGGGTGGAGGCATTGTTTCCCTATTAGACAATGCAGACTGCTTCGAGAGACCAAGGGCCAGATTTTCAAAGAGCTTTAGGCATCTAAATAACTTTGAGAATCTGCCCCCTTACACTGTAAACAACGATTGCAGCCTCATAGTTAGCCACAGACTCACCCTCCTGGCTGAGGAGGACTGGGAGTATTGCAGCAGCAAATATCCCCCTCCCCTGCATTAGAGAAGCAATAGCCTAAGGCACCTAGCAGAATAATGCTTTGGGCATCCCTTGTTCATTACTGCAGCAAGGAGCGTGACACTGGCCAGCTCCAAGGCTCTATCTGTGCTAACTTATAGATACTTTGGTATAGGGGCAACTTGTGATGAACTCCTTCTGACATTCACTGGAGGCGCTGTGCCTCTAACACAAGGGTGGGCAATAATTTTTGAAGGGGGGCCACTTCAAACATTTCTGACGTGGTTGCCAGCCACCCCAGAAGTGGTGAGGCCTCGGGAAGAAGGGGTGGGGCTTTTAAATAACAGGCATTGAAAGGGCTCGCACCTCCCCTGCAGCTCCCAGGCAACGCATTGGCAGCGGGGCCAGGAGCTGCGAGCCCTTTCAACTCCTGCTATATAAAGGGCTCACGCCCTAGCAGCTACAGGGAAGGTCTGAACCTTTTAAATAGAAGCAGTTGAAAAGGCCCGCAGGTCCTGGCCCGCCGCTAATGCATTGCCTGGTAGCCGCTGGGGAAGGTGCGCACCCTTTAAATAGCAGGAGTTGAAAGGGCTCCCACCTCCCACAAGGCGCCCAGGAAACCTGTTAGGGGGTGTGGCTGGGAGCTGCTGCAGGCTGGATGAAAGGGGTAAATGGGCTGGATCTGGCCTGTTGACAGCCTCTTGCCCAGCCCTGCTCTAACACTCTGCCCTTCTAAGGCAACAAGACATGGATGTTTGGTGCAGACATTCAAAGGTTTTCAAGCTCCAATAGAGGGGGCAAAGGGGCCAGCTGTCCCAGGACCTGGTGATTTAAAAGGGCCTGGCGTTCCCTCCCAGCCACTGCTACAGTGGTAATGGCAGCCCTGGGCTTTTCAAATCACTGCAGAAGCCCACAGCAATGCTGAAGGGATAGCTGGTGAAGGCTAGCTCCCAGGCATCACCTCTTTTGCCCAAAGCCTCACCCCTTCCGGGGGCCCTGTCCCACACCCCCTACTTTGCCCAGAGCCTGGAAGTCTGTGGGCTGTCCTGCCCACACCTGATTATTACCCCCAATCAACCTTCTCTGGGGAATCAATTGGTGTGAGAGTGATCAGAGTGCAGGCTCATCTGTTAACTCCCTATACTCTGTCACAAGTTAATACATTATTAATAGAGGATTTAATTAATTGCTATTGATCTCCATAAGGCTCAACAGATTACTTGTAACTATCTGCAGTACAGGCAGTCCCCGAGTTACATGGATCCGACTTATGTCGGATCTGCAGTTACGAACGGGGCCGTCTCCCTGGTCTCCAGCAGACCAGGGAGATGAAGCAAAGTGGCGGAGCACGCAGGCAGCGGACAGCCCAGACGTGTCTGGGCTGTCCGCTGCCCGCGTGCTCCTTGGCTTTGCTCTGCTTTGTTCCCCGTCTCCCTGGTCTGCAGACCAGGGGAATGGGGAACAAAGCGGCGGAACACGCAGGCAGCAGACAGCCCAGATGCGTCTGGGCTGTCCGCTGCCCGCGTGTTCCGACGCTTTGCTCCCCGTCCCCCTGGTCTGCAGACCAGGGAGACAGGGAGCAAAGCAGAGCAAAGCCGCGGAGCCCGAGGGCAGCAGGACAGCCATGGCGCATCTGGGCTGTCCCGCTGCCCCCGTGCTCCGCGGCTTTGCTCCAGACGCCTGTGGTACAGCAGCTGGGCCGCTGCCGGTTGGGACCAACCCAGCAGCACCCCGCTGCTCTGCCCCAGGCGTCCCCAAGTCAGCCGCTGCTGAAACTGACCAGTGGCTGACTTCCTGGAATCAGCCGCTGACCAGTTTCAGTAGCAGCTGACTTGGGGATGCCTGAGGTTCTTAAGTTGAATCTGTATGTAAGTCAGAATTGGCGTCCAGATTCAGCCGCTGTTGAAACTGATAAGTTTCAGCAGCAGCTGAATCTGGACGCCAGTTCCGACTTACATACAGATTCAACTTAAGAACAAACCTACAGTCCCTATCTTGTACGTAACCCGGGGACTGCCTGTACTCTCTACTGATGTGAGTATATGATGTCACACTCATACTCACGCTTGCAATATGTTTGTGGCAGCTTAGTCAGTCATGTATTATTCGTTTATAAATGGACCCTTAATCATATGAAATGTGACATGAAACTTCAAGAGAAGCCCAGGTAGACTCCAGTAACAGAAATTAAACTGAGCTCGCTTATCCATGAATGGAAGGACTCTATTGCACTGAGATTTTCCATTAGATTCTCATACAGAAGAAAACAAAAAGTACCCAGAAGATCCAAGTCTTGATGCCTGCAAGATGCTAGGTTCTCAATTCAGACTGTAATCAATGGAAGCTGAGAGTGCTCATCATTTTATCAGGGGTGGCCAGGAAAAGACATGTAATTCATTCCAAGGTATCTGATCAGACTATACACAATATAGCTTTTTGTGAGCTGCGTACTTCTGATTGGGATGAAGTATTGTACTGCATTTTAAAAGATCTGTTTAGGGTCAACACCATTGTAATACATTAAAAAAGCCCTGCCCTGTTCACCACAAGATATTCCTTCAATCTCTGCAACAACAAGCTAATAAAATATAGAGGCTTGCGCCTAAAGAGGTCAAAAGTAATAAGTACAGCTGCAGCTCTGGAATGAGCTAGCTTCCCAGGTTGTTAATTAAATGAACCCTAATCTCAAGAAATGCCGGAAGCTGATAGATGAATGTGGTGATACAGGTTCATTTGCCTCATCTCTCTGTTAATTTTATCATGAGATTAATTTATACAGTTTGTAATGGAACAAGAAGAGAAAACCTTTGTGCATGCCAAGGATTATTCCAGGAGAGAGTGACATTTCAGTTCTTTATGCTTGTTGAAATATAAGAGTAGCAGGTTTAGGGCTCCTGTAATTGTGTACTTCTTAAAATATTTAGTCGGAACAGTCCTGCAAACAGAGGTAACCAGTCACTGACTTGCAGCTGAAGCTGGACTGTGTTTGCAGACAGCTGCCAAGGGACAATGGTGCTCTTCTGCAGGGAATGAGCACAGAGCTCTGTCTAACAAACATCTTGGGTGAGAATCAACACTATTAGTCCAGTTTTATGGTGTTTTAGGGGGGCATAACATTAGCATACGGTTGGGGACACCACACTGATGAATCAGGGCCACTCTTACTAGAAAAATGGCTATTTGAGACAAAGTATTTGTGACATGAAGGATCCTCTGATTAATCTGAATCTCAATCATTTGTTCATCAAAGATAATCACAAAGAATTTACGTGTACTTTAAATCATACGTTTAATCAATAATCAGGTAAATATAATTTAATGTGCTATACATTGCCTCATGGGAACTGCTTGATATTCATATTTTGAGAGCATGTCTGTGCTAGCAATCTGCTATTTATTTTATTGAGCTGTTATGCTTTTGGTTTGTCAGTGTTCCACTTTGAAAAAGAATTTGTTATTGAGAATTTTCAAAGTCAAATTGGGGTCAAAATTTGTTTTAAATGTGTGTCTTTTGCTAAAGTCCTAAATCCATAGTTAATCCTAAAATAGGGAGTCAAATTTTCAACAGTGCAGAGAACCAGTGATGCCAAGGGATGATGCTGGCTTGAAAATTAGGCCTCTTATTAGAAGTCCAGATATGAATATGAAAGCATAGGAACTTAAAATAAAAACAATTACGGTTATATTTCAGTATGGCAGGGTTCTTTTAAAAATATACACCCCTGATGTGTGAAAGTAGCATTGGTTAGGCAGCAGAAGACAAAGCTGCTGTTTCGCATTTATTTTTTCCAGCTTTGAGGTAGAATATTCACTTGTCCTTCAGCTTGATTACATCCATTTGCTAATACTTATTTTTGAGTTTTTGACCTGGACTTACCTCAGCCATAGCAAGAAGTGTTTTTTCTTAGTGCCTGGAGCGTCAGTTAAAAAATAAACTTTATTTAATAAAACAATTAGTTCCAGCTGAATTCATTTTGTAGAATAATGGATCCATTTGAAGCAAAATGGAAATGGTGGCAGGTTAAGGTCAAGAAAGAAGATAATGACGTCTGTTTCAAAGTGCATCCAACAAAACAGCTTAAAAATTCAATGTTTCCAAAAGGGCATTTTCCTTAGTATAATTTCTCCCCATCATGGTACAAATGAATAAAGCCAAAACAATGCATGCTAGACTACAATAATAAAGCAAGCTTCATGCTTAGTTAGGCATAGTATACATATATCTTCAAAATTAAAATACTGCAGCCTATATTCTAAAATGTAATTATTTTTACAATTATTGCTTCATTTAGCTATCCACCCAGCTGAGGTGGAGATCATGGGCCCCGATTCTTCTTTCAGAATTATTGTGGAATCTATTCTGTCCATGGTATGAGGTGATTCACTTTTGTAACTTCTATTAGTGTTTCTGGGAGTTATCAGCATGAATCCTCATTGCGCTGATGAAGAGTTCTCTCCCAAATAAGTCATCCTTTCTCTCCCTCTCCCCACCATACTCTACAGGATCAGGACTTTAGCCAGTAGAAAGTATTTCAAACACATATTCAGTCAACCTGTATATTAGCATAAGATGTGGACCTTACCATAAACAATGCTTCTCTGGGTTTCTCATCAATGCACATTGAGTGTAATTTACTAACTCATATATACCTAATGAATCTCCTCTTCCCCTTCCTCCACTCCCCTCCCTCACAACCTCAGTATTTTTTCCATGTCTGCTTGAAAAAGCAAACCCAAGTCATGTTCATGCTGATTGCTGCTGTTGCATGGTTTAATCTCAGCTAACAGGATCTGGGGCATGATGTAAATACAGCCATATGGGGAAGTTTACTAGGAAAATCTGAAAACTCTTATTAGTTTTAACCAATACGGCCATGAGCACCAAACAGTGGTACTCAGCCTTTTACTAAAATGCCTTTCCACAGCCTAGAGAGCTGTTACACCAATGCCCATATAGAATAATTCCAATGATACACAGTTATAACACTGCAAATCAGGGCTAATTGAACTAATGCCAAAGGAGTTATTTCAGATGGGCATCGGTGAACAAGAACAGAATCTGAGCTTATATTTTCACTGAGACCCTACACATGAACAAGCATTTTGACGATGCCTGCACTGATTTCCATGAATTATCCCTTAGGAGAAGGCAATATAGCCTTACTCCTGGTTCTTGTAGGTGCCAATATGTGAGCATTTAAGAATATCTGAGCCTTTCACAGTGCAACATTATTTATTAAACAGCGGAGACACTGGGCTGACCTAATAAATCATTTTAATTATTTCACTAAATAGACTGTGGTAATAGATCAATAGAAATTACAGCATTTAGTCTCACAATATGGGGAATTTACTATGGGAAAGAAATTAACCAATTTAGGAGCTACTAATAAATGAAAACAACAACTTAATGAATCTTTCCAAATTTGACATTTGCTTTGCTAGGTATACAAATCTAATTTTTGATCCTAAAAGTTACATCAATGTAAGCTACTTATAACTTAAAACCTTCCAGCCTTTCATACATTGTTTTAAAACATCTCACCACCCCATTGTTAAATAAAGACTATGGTCATTGTCAGGGTCCACCTGTAGATCAGCTGACATAACTGAGTTGAACTACCCTTACTTTAGATTCAGAGGGGTAGCCGTGTTATTGCTTTTACTTTATTTTGTGACTGAAATTTTGCAAGTTTAAAGGTACCAGTGTGACACCTGTGTGTGCAAACTGTCTACTGGCCTACTTTGCAGAAGCAATTTCTGAGAGAGAATTTTGGGGTTTCTGCTGGCAAATTTGGAGGCCATTCAGAACCTATAAGAATATAACAACATAAGACTGGCCATACTGGGTCAGACCAAAGGTCCATCGAGCCCAATATCCTGACTTTCAATAGAGGCCAATGTCAGATGCCCTAGAGGTAGTGAACAGAACAGGTAATTATCAAGTGATACCTCTCCTATCATCCATTTCCAGCCTCTGACACTACCCCTGCGTATCTTGGCTAATAGCCATTGATGGACCTAATCTCCATGAATTTATTAAGTTCTTTTTTCATAGAATCATAGGACTGGAAGGGACCTCAAGAGGTCATCGAGTCCAGCCCCCTGCCCTCAAGGCAGGACCAAGCTCTGTCTACACCATCCCTGACAGATGTCTATCTAACCTGTTCTTAAATATCTCCAGAGAGGGAGATTCCACCACCTCCCTTGGCAAATTTATTCCAATATTTGACCACCCTGACAGTTAGGAATTTTTTCCTAATGTCCAATCTAAACCTCCCTTGCTGCACTTTAAGCCCATTACACCTTGTCCTGTCCTCAGAAACCAAGCGGAACAAATTTTTTCCTTCCTCCTTGTGACACCCTTTTAGATATTTGAAAACCGCTATCAGGTCCCCCCTTAATCTTCTTTTTTCCAAACTAAACAAGCCCAGTTCATGAAGCCTGGCTTCATAGGTCATGTTCTCTAGACCTTTAATCATTCTTGTCGCTCTTCTCTGTACCCTTTCCAATTTCTCCACATCTTTCTTGAAATGTGGCGCCCAGAACTGGACACAGTACTCCAGCTGAGGCCTAACTAGTGCAGAGTAGAGTGGCAGAATGACTTCACGAGTTTTGCTTACAGCACACCTGTTGATACAACCTAGAATCATATTTGCTTTTTTTGCAGCAGCATCACACTGTTGACTCATATTCAACTTGTGGTCCACTATGACCCCTAGATCCCTTTCCGCCATGCTCCTTCCTAGACAGTCACTTCCCATCTTGTATGTATGGAACTGATTTTGAACCCTGTTAAAGTCCTGGTCTTCACAACATCCTCCAGCAAGGAGTTCCTCAGGTTGACACTGAGCTGCGTGAAGAAAAACTTCCTTTTGTTTAGTTTAAACCTGCTATCTATTAATTTCATTTGGTGACCCCTAGTTCTTTTGTTATGGGAACAAGTAAATAACATTTCCTTATTCACTTACTCCATACTTGTCATGTCTTTCTCAGCAGTCACTCGATAATGAGTAGGACATCTTCTTGTCACCCTGCTATATGTGGATCTGTTGATGGCTGACCAGCCTGATTCTGGAGCCCACAGGTCTTATTACAGGAGGGGCAGGTGCTGGTGGCTATTGGAGGGACATGGGGCAATTTTTACCGGTCTTTTCTCCTTCTCCACCTTTCCTTGTCTGTGCGGTAGTGGGACCTCTCAAATTGCACTACCCTCTCATAATACCTGTCATGATTTTATAGACCTCTATTATATTCCCCCCTTAGTCTCCTCTTTTCTAAAATGAAAAATCCCAGACTTTTAAAATCTCTCTTCATATGGCACCCATCACAACCCCCCTAATAATTTTGTTTACCTTTTCTGTATGCAGTATTCAAGATGCGGGAGTACCATGGATTTATATAGAGGCAATAAGATATTTTCTGTCTTATTCTCTATCTCTTTTTAAATGATTCCCAACATTCTGAGTGCTTTTTTGACTGCTGGTGCACCTTGAGTGGATGTTTTCAGAGAACTATCCACAGTGACTTCAAGATCTCTCTCTTGAGTGGTTATAGCTAAATTAGTCCCTATCATTTTGTATGTGTAGTTGGGATTTTTTCCAGCGTGCACTACTTTGCATTTATCAACATTAAAATTCATTTGCCATTTTGTTGTCCAATCACCTAGTTTTGTGAAATCCTTTTGAAGCTCTTCACAGTCTGCTTTGTTCTTAACTATTTTGAGCAGTTTACTATCATCTGCAAATCTTGCCACCTCAGTTTATCCCTTTCTCCAGATCATTTATAAATATGTCGAATAATATTAGTCTGAGTATGGACCCTTGGGGGACACCATTAGTTACTTCTCTCCATTCTCCGCATTCATAAATTGGCCTTCTAGTCTCAGATTCATCTAATTAAAAAAAAAGAAAAATCAGTGCAAGTTTAACAGAGAAAATTAAAATCTTATTTAAACTATAAGTGCAAACTACAGAATGCATGTTCTTAGAAAGGAAAATTTGGCTTAGTGTCCTGCCTTTTTTGAGGTGTTATATTAATCCTTTTTATTCAGATATTTTCCCCTGAATTAAGCTGTTTTAAGTACCCACAGTAAATAATACTGTGCATTTGACTACTGTGGATTTCCACAATGTAACTGGGCAGGAAGTTGCCTGCAATAACAAACCAACATGTACTACACCAATGCTCTACCTATGTTCTATGCTCTTTTTAGAGCCTGAAATTCTACTGATAGCTAGTATGACAACTGTCTGCTAGTTCAGTTAAACCTCTCTTTAGGCCCTCAAGCTCCATGGCATTTGAATTACGCACTTCATTACACCCCAATTAGGTAGAGCTGCACAGTGAAAATGATTATCAGTGGGATTCATTTATGAAAATGCCACATTATTATATATGGTTCAGTGCGTATTAAGAAAATATAAATATCTGTAACATTTTTATTATTGAAGAGTCTATTTCACAGCAGTCTGAGATGTTCAGACTCCTCAAACCTGCCAAGTTTCAATCCCAATATTTCAGATAGCTCCTTGACATTTCAGATACTATATTTTGCAAGTGTAGAACATTTTCAAATTAAAAGAAATAGATTGACTTTCATCACAACTATTTTCAAGTGAAGAATTACAGCCATTGTTGGTAGGGTCATATCAAATTCACAATCCATGTTGGTCAATTTCACAGCTGTGCTATTTGACATGTTTTTGATGGCTGTGAATTTGATAGAACCCCAACTATAGGTCTCTTCCAGTTTATAAAAACAACATCTAGCAAATTTTGCATTTTAAAGGAAATACTGTTCTGAAGCTTTCATACTTCTCCTTCTATAAATTAATTGGACTTTCAGTTACAGGCAGCAAATCAAACTAATGTTTTCCTCCAATCCTTTATACACACCAGCAGCAATAGGTGAACATTGATTCAAGTGAAATATACAGTGTGAAACACATGATGTTTTTATATCAATGAACATCAGTAGTGCTTTTTCTGAAACTGCTCCCCTAGAAAAGACCACAGTGGCAAGGTTTAAATTAGCACTGGGTAATGATCCTAAACTTGGCTGACTTTTTCCATGAACATTTACACCCCTGTTGACAGACACTTTCCTGTTACTAGCAAAAATTATAGATAATCTTTATACTGATGCTTTTAATGAAATAAAATGGTTTGGCTATAATGCAAGATGACCTACCAAAATGGGTCTTATAATAAAATCATTAATGTATTGCATGCATGTAATCACTGATACATTTTAGTTCCCCATTCTTGTATTTTGTAGCAACTTGGCTTTTCATTTTTGCAGTCATACATTTTGTTTGTTATTGTAACATGCTAATAAACACAGACTTTGACACATATTCATCATACATGTTTATATTACTGTTTGTTTGGGTCTGATTTTGACACGTGTTGAGCACGTAGAATTACAGAAGCAGAAAGATGGTGCTGTCCCTGATTCCATGCATTGCTGAGAAATATGACAAGGCAAAACCAATGAAACTGAAAACCTCAGTTTTGGTTTATGCCTTATTCACCAACATGTACCAGATTTTATGTTTCTGTTTTGTGCATCCCTATTCATTATCCTGTGGATCGAAGTAGTACTAAGTATTATTATGCTTAAAAGCCAGCTAAGAGATTCCACTGTATAAGGAATTTGGCACTGGTCTTCAATGGCACTGAAATCTCACTTAAAATGAAATTGTTTGTTCAACCAGCAACTTAACTGAGAGTCACTATAACCAAAGTGCATCTAGCACCTTCTATTCCATTTTACCAACTGAAGATGTTCATTCCACCACACTGTACATTTAAATTGTCACTATAAATTGATTATACTGTATACAGCATTATTTGTTGCACCAAATTATTTTTTACTATATTATGTTGAACTAGCACAAATATATTGCAGATGTGAAATTTGGTAAAGATTGTAGCGTATTTAATGTTTCCTTAATTAAATTATAAGTTTTGTGGCCTTATTTGATTGCTACCTTTAGCTTGCATTGCACATTGTGAGCTGCAGTTCCAAGAGAGAGATCAATATCTCAGGCAGCCATAGCTCAATCTGTATCATCACTCAGTACAGTTATTTCTCTGCCTAACTCAGATTTAGACATGCACACTATGTCACAAGCCTTATTCAATGATTTATCTGCATTCCCAAGTGAACACAGCTCCCACACACATGCACTGTATGGCTCATTCACAGCATGACATACTGAATATATATTTCTAGCTTTCCAGACCTTGAAGCAATGTATGTTGCTGTGCAATGAAATGGCAATTTGGAATGTTTCAGTTTGCAGCCTATTATGGATAAAGTCCTAATACTTGTCAGAGATGCAAGATTACTTACAGTGTAATAGGAAAGCTGTATTTTAAATTGTGAACTGACTTGTGGAACTCTTTAAGAACACTGAAAGATGCAGCTTTTCTTTGAGTTCGTTAGACCCAGTCCTGCTGGCCTTGCTTAGGCAAAGCTCTCATCAAAGTCATTGTCAGTTTTACTTGAGTAAAAATTGCAAGATTGGGCACTGTATAAGGGAGGATGTAGAATACAATCGATTTCCTGATCATTTTCATAACTTGGTGGTGATTTCACACTCTGGCCACTGAATCTAATTTACCCCACAGTTGTGAACACACCATTAAGGAAGGTTCCAACTTGTCTCCTTGAAGCTTGTCACTCTCAGTATAATTACATATAGTTCAGTGTGTTTAAGCTCCTTTCATAAGGCTGATCTGCAAGGGTGAGGTTTGAATCCCTTGCAATGATGAACAGTTACTTAAAGAACTGTGAGTAAGCTATCAACACTGTGACTAAAGAATCCATTATCTGGCCTTTCATGTGGCTTTTAGTACCAAGAAATCAAAAGAAGAAGAAGAAAATAAACCCCTATTGGTCCATTCCCTGGAGGCCACAATAGGATTGTTCCTCACAGAGGTTTTTCCTAATGCTTTATGCAGTCTATTGCAGCCATAAATATCTTGGATGATAGGGCTTTTCCCAATTTCATTAGGAGGCTACTCTTCTAATGATAACCCCATGAGGAGCTCTTCCTTGATACCATATTCTTAATTGTATCCATTTACTCCTTACTCTACACCCTGTCTCAAAAATGATCACTCTTGGGTTTGGTCTGGAGTTTCAGCATAGCTCTGAAAACAGGGTGGTGCATAAGCCGATGCAAGCCCGTGAGTGTCCATGATTCAGGTCACACACGCCCATGAGTCACAAATCTCATCCCTGCTTCCTCTTTTCTTAGGGCAGTGGTAATTTGCTGTAGTTCTATACCCAATATAAAAATACAAGCCCAGTCCTGACAAATGAGTAAGGGGCTGATTCCCCCTTGCTTACACCTGGAGTTGGGGGGAAAGGGGTTCATATTTCCCCTCGTACTTCGTTGTGGGACACCCAATCCAAGTAATAATCTAGTACAGTACATGGAATTTCCATTATGTTGAGTGCCTCCCCTTAGCTTTTAGCCATGATATTCATGCTGGGCACATCATTTACCTGGGGGATGGTCAAAGGGAGTAAATTTCAGAGTAACAATTACCTTTCAGATGGTGTCTATCTCTTGGAGCAATTCTGACAATCCAGAACTACTGAAATGCAACTATCCAGCGCAAACCAAAAGTGAATGAATGCATTACATAAAATAAATTCAAAATGCAACACTAAATCCAACACTTTACATACACTTTGTAAATATAAGTTCTTGGAGGCTTATAATATTTTCTTTAAATAAAAATATTTAGAAAAAAGATAGAGTGTATGAACCCCAGAAGTATGGTATTAGGATTTTACCAAAGCATGTGTGAATTTAGGTGAGAGACTCAATATTGACAGTCAGTTCCAGACACAATGCATATTACACCTGATGGCCCAGAAGTGGAAATTAGTAACCATTAGTGTTCCCTGGAAGCTATGCATTTGGGCAGTTGCCAAGGAGAGAGTCAAATGCCAGCCAGCTGATTAGCAGAGTGCCCACAGCTGGCAGCATGTGTTTCTATTTGTGGTGCACATCTGCGCTTGCCTTGGTACACATAACAAGAAATATTCCACATATAGATGAAAAAAATTGGAGGGAACACTGGTGACCATACTCCTTCTGTTAGAACCAGTGCTCTCTGTAAAGTGAGTGCTTGCACAGCCACTCAGGAGAAATTCAGATGCTGCCCAGCTGATTAGCAGAATACCCACAGCTTGGTTTTGTTTCTGTTGCACATGCCTCAGTGCACATACAAATTATTCTGCACCTGTATGGACAAAATCTGCACATAGTGGAAAAGATTAGAGGGAACATTGGCTGGAACTACTATGACTCTTATGACATGTAAGAAGAAATAAACATTATACCTTTTCTAAAACCATCATATGTAGCTTCATTGGAAATCACATGAATTCAAAGATTTTAAGGACAGTAAGGAGCATGTTTTGTGGTCAGCTAGTCTTACCTCTTGTATAACTCAGGCTTTAAAATTTCACCTGAATCAAGCCCATTAACAAGAAGTTGAACTAAAGCATCCTCCTTTAGCAAGATATGGCTATACACCTGTAGGTAATAAAACAAAGCCCATCTCCTCTACATGCATCTATATATTATTTACAATTTGAGTCATTTCTATATAATCCTATTAGTTTCAGTGCTATTAAATTGGAGAGGAGTTTTCCATTAGGTATGTGGCACATTTAAGGGAGGCATATCTACAGCATTACACAGAGATCCATTCATTTATCTGCTGCACATTCCTTGTCAATTTTATTCTTAATTTTCATTTGTTTTGAACTCTCATGAACTGCTATAATGAAAGGTTTGGCTGTCACTGTGGATGTGATAACAAGCTCCCTGGCATTAAAGAATAGATTCAATGTGTTCTTTTACAGTACATTTTTCTGAATATTATGTGTTTGGTTCTCCATGGTCCAGATTTGATAGACAGGTATTTTTTTAGTTTTTCCTATTTTAAAATTAGTCTTGGTGACCTCAAAGTGTCAGTGGAGGCCCTTCAAACCATGTAGTCTATAAGCTACATGGAATTCAACATCACAAGCACAGCCTCTATGCCTAGCACCATACCTCATCCCGTCCCTCTGTGACACTGGTGTCAGAGGGCCATGGCAAATTCCAGATTCCTTAAATGCCTCCTTCTCTTCCTACTTGGTTTCCTAGCAGGTGATGTCACTTAAAGCTACAGAGCATCTCACTGTTAAGGGAGAAGTCAGGAGATGTAGACACAAATATCAATTTTGTCATGGAGTTTATTTCGGGTCTAATCTATTCCAAGCAGAGAAGGGAGCCTGAACTACACCCCCAACAATCTACCTTCCATAGGAGACCCTTAAACCCAGAGCCAACTCAGTACAGTATCATCACAAGAAAAAATATTTTCACATGACATTTCTTTGTTGTTCTTGTCCTCCGTTCAAATGTTGCAAGATTGACTCAGTGTAGGGAATAGACCATCTTCTCACCTCTGGATCGGATGTGTAGCTTGCTGATGGTGCCACTGTGGTAGTATGGTTAAACTGAGACGACTTTGGCTTGGAGGCTGTCATTTCACAAATCATTTCAAAAATAGACCATCAAAAGCGTTTGACCAGCAGTGAAGTGTTTTGAATACTACTTTGCTCTATATACACGTACAATTCTGCTTTTATGATTATTCACAAAGATGATGATCAGCTCTCTTTAAATAATTTACAGTTTTTTGGTTTGGTTTCTTTGTGCTCACACTTACATGCAGTTTCCCCCCCAAAACTTCCACTTCTTCACATACAAAAAGAATATTAATTGAAAAAGGATGTTCTTGATTTTAGTTTGGAAAAGAGAAGACTGAGGGGGGACATTATAGCAGTTTTCAGGTATCTAAAAGGGTGTCCTGAGGAGGAGGGAGAAAACTTGTTCATCTTGGCCTCTGAGGATAGAACAAGAAGCAATGGGCTTAAACTACACCAAAGGAGGTTTAGGCTGAATGTTAGAAAAAAGTTCCTAACTGTCAGGGTGGTTAAACACTGGAATAAATTGCCCAGGGAAGTTGTGGAATCTCCATCTGTGGAGATATTTAAGAGTAGGTTAGATAAATGTCTATCAGGTGTGGTCTAGACAGTACTTGGTCCTGTCATGAGGGCAGGGGACTGGACTCGATGAAACTCCCGAAGTTCCTTCCAGTCCTAGTATTCTATGATTCTATGATGATTTGTCCAGTATACCAAGTATTGAAAATTTGAGCAGGATTTTGCTCTCATATCAAAGCTCTGTGTGTCCTATTAATAACTAGGTTTTTTATGCTTATTTTCTATCAATACAATGAAGCAAGATCAGAATTTGCAATACAGGCAGTCCCCGGGTTACGTACAAGATAGGGACTGTATGTTTGTTCTTAAGTTGAATCTGTATGTAAGTCGGAACTGGCGTCCAGATTCAGCCGCTGCTGAAACTGATCAGTTTCAGCAGTGGCTGAATCTGGACGCCAGTTCCGACTTACATACAGATTCAACTTAAGAACCCCAGGCATCCCCAAGTCAGCTGCTGCTGAAACTGATCAGCGGCTGATTCCAGGAAGCCCGGGGCGGGGGCTTCCTGTAGTCAGCCACTGGTCAGTTTCAGCAGCGGCTGACTTGGGGACGCCTGGGGCAGAGCAGCTGGGGTGCTGCTGGGTTGGTCCAGTAGCGCCGCTGCTCCTCGGCGCTACTGGACCAACCCAGCAGCACCCAAGCTGCTCTGCCCCAGGCGTCCTGATTTAGCCGCTGCTGAATCTGACCAGCAGTGGCTGAATCAGGACGCCTGGGGCAGAACAGCTGGGGTGCTGCCCGGGTGGTCCAGTAGCGCCCAGAGCGGCGCTACGGGACCAACTGGCAGCGCCCCAGCTGCTGTACCACAGGTGTCTGGAGCAAAGCCACGGAGCAAGGGGGCAGCGGGACAGCCCAGATGCGCCGTGGCTGTCCGCTGCCCGCGTGCTCCGCGGCTTTGCTCTGCTTTGCCCCCCCCCGTCCCCCTGGTCTGCAGACCAGGGGGATGGGGGGGGCACAGCAGAGCCAAGCCCCGGAGCACCCGGCCAGCTGACAGCCCAGAGCGTCTGGGCTGTCAGCTGATTGTGCGCTCCGCGGCTTGGCTCTGCTTGGCTCTGCTTTGCCCCCACCCTTCCCCCTGGTCTGCAGACCAGGGGGACGGGGGGGGGGGCCGGGGCAAAGCAGAGCCAAGCAGAGCCAAGCTGCGGAGCGTGCGATCAGCTGACAGCCCAGACGCTCTGGGCTGTCAGCTGGCCGGGCGCTCCGCGGCTTGGCTCTGCTTTGCCCCCCCCTCCCCCTGGTCTGGAGACCAGGGGGAGGGGGGGGGGGACAAAGCAGAGCCAAGCCTCGGAGCGCGTGGTCAGCGGACACTGTCCGCTGCCCACGTGTTCCGCCGCTTTGCTTCCTCTCCCTGGTCTGCTGGAGACCAGGGAGAGGAACCCCGTTCGTAACTGCAGATCCGACGTAAGTCGGATCCGCGTAACTCGGGGACTGCCTGTACTAAACATACCATATAATTTGCATTTTTGTTGTAAAATAAATGTCAGAATGTCAAAATCTTTTTTTTTGTATTTTATGCTCATATATCTTCCCATCCCCCTATTTATTCCACATGTGAACATAGAATAGATACTGTGACAGTAGTTTTATTGGATTACTTCTGAGACTGTGTCTGAATTGGTTCAGTGCCTGTGACGCTCCAGTGACTGGCCCCAAAAAGTATAACAGGTTTACTATAGCTACTGCCATCAGGAATAAGAGATCTCTAATACTGTAGCTCAAGTTGTACAGTTTTGTATATTTGGAGCCAAAGATCTTTGTTCTTTCTGTTCACTGCAACTTCATGGTGTTTGAACTATACATGGACTGACTTCCTACATCTCTGTAGACTGCATCAGAGCTCAAAAGCTGCTTGCCTGCTGTTTCCTTTTCTCAGGGTGCCCAGGAATGTGAGTCACTTTGTTGCCCCCTGACTCAGCACAAGAGAGGTCTGTTTGTGCTTAATCAGATGTCAGTTCCCCTACACACCACCAGCCTAACCTTCACAGGACTCCCCCATCCTTACTTTGCCTTGCAGGTAACAATAGGCACACACCAGACTCTGAGCCCCTCTGAAATCTCCCCTATGGGGTGTCCAGTCTATCACTGGACCTCACAGAAATGACTAGGTTTGTTGGTCCCAAGAGAACAATAGACGCACAACTTGATCGGTTTAAGTCAAGGTCAGGTCCTTTTTAACAATCACAGCATGGAGGTACAGTTATAGTGAAAGTTATCATGACATTTATTATTAAAGATTTAAGAGAAACAAATGGTTGATTTAAGAGGCAAAAATTCTTCTCTAACATGATTTACCCATTAAAGCAACCACCAGGCAACAAAGCTGGCATCCAATTTTTATGAATGCAAAAAGCACTCTCCTTTTCTGCTTCCAAGGGGGAATGGTGCCCTTTTTGCTTTCTACTTTCATCCCCAAAGTTCTTAACTTTGCACCCCAAAAATAGGACAGCCACTCGGTGTTTAGTCTCTGATATCTTTCCAGTTCTGTTTATTCCATATGCAGATTTAGCTTACAATGCATAAGTTACATAGCTAATAGAATCAACAATATTTGCCTGATACAAAATCTGTTTATCAACACTGCCTTGGACACAAATTTCAGCACCTCTATACAACTCCTGAGCAGTGATCTATACATACATCTCCCATGCATTAGCAGGTGCAGTATTTAATAAGATTTTATTATATATTTTCCATGATATCAATAAATATTATTAAAGGACTGTGTTGGATGTAGCAACTTTGTAAGACTTCTTAGGAGCTGCTGCCAGAGTAGAGAACTCTTTGTTGGCTGGCACCAATGAGCCTGTGTGTCATGCTCACAACGATAGCAGCCCCATCCAGACAACTCACACACATAAAGCAAGCAGGATGTGGCCCTACCAAATTGATGATTCATCTCTTGAATTAATCGAATTCAGTGATTTACAGTACTAGGAGCTTACTGGAAAAAAATCATCATCCTTTTTCTGATAAAATTGTCTCCCCGTCTAAATTCTCGCTCTCTCAATTTGAATTAATTTGCATTCATTTGTTATATCAGTGCTCTCCCAGGATTTGTAATGCTAACCATGTAATGTTGTTAAATGCTTTTATCCTGATGTGCAGAAACTCTAGTCTCAGAGGGAGTTAGTATACTTCAGGGATAATAAATCAACCAAATTATAGACCAAATATTGCAGTTCTCTATCAGGCAAAACTTACCCTGAAGGAATTGCCTTGTGTTACTTTGCACTAAGGAGAACCTTCTATTTAAAACCAATATCTTACAAATTAATATTATCACAAAAGCACCCCTCCAACCTCCTTGTTAAAAGCAGTAAGACTAACATTTTTGATCCCATCAATTTTCTGTCCGATTTCATTAACAGTAGCATGAAGGGAGTTTGAATAATAACTACCTGAAGATTTGGGATGATGAATAATGAACTTAGCCAGCATCTGGCTAAGGCACAAAATTTATTGTTTAGTAAAAGGTGCTACAGAGGCAGCACTTACATTACCAACCTGTTTTTGATGGACACGTTCTCCATCATGAAGCAGTTTATTTACTAAATTTCAGCTCAAATAAATCTCACAATCTGATTTCATGTTAGAAATGAAAAACTATTTTTTCAAACGTCCTTTTTACATTCTTAACTAAAGGCCTAAACCTGCTACCTTTCCTTATGGAGTGGATTCCTGGTGTAACTGAAGTCCATGGGGTTTTTGCCACTGACTTCAATAGAGACAGGATTTCATCAGCTGCCTTCTTTGGGAGCTTTGCCTGACATAGGCCTGGAAGACGTTAAAAAATGTAAGTGCACCTGGTAGACAGTCTGTAAAACTGTCTGCTGTTGCTAGTGGTCTATATTTGATTTTTAAAGATGACATATATAGACATCTATCAAATTTATGGCCGTGAAAATCACATCCTGGACTGAGATACTTGGTCTCTGGCTGCTCAGCTCTGAAGGCAGAGTAGATAGTAACAACTGCTGACTAGGCACCCAGATCTGAAGGCAGCACTACCGGCAACAAAAGTGGAGAAAAAAAGGTAGCAATACCACAATCCCCTAATAGACTTGCAAGTCCCTTTTTGGTTGGGGCCTCCAGTTTGAGAAACATTGTGAAGAAATCACACATTTTTGGCTGAGTGATCATGGCATAAAAGGAACATTTTACAGATGTGTAACACATATTTTGCACATATGTATTGTAAAGGCTAATTTGTCCTGTGCATTTTGAGTACACAAAGGGCCATATTTGATCTGTAGCACTGCTGTAAATTTGGAGTTAATGTCATTTATGTCAGTGGATTGACACAAGTGTAGCTGCAACCAGATTGATAGGGCAGCCTGAAGCCATTATGATGAAAGTTCAAAGGTCCATTAAACTGTGTACTGGGTTATTAGCCTTGGTACATAAAAATCTTTGCGTACTCTTAGCACGCAGTGGTACTGCACTTATGTGTATTGTCCCATGATACCAGAAGTAATGTACAAATCCTGCCCACAGCAACTGATGTATCATGTCAAAGATTCAATTAACCTAGTGTTGGGTTCTGAAGGACCTTCTGACTTGTTATGGTAGGCAACTGTAAGAAACAAAACCATCTGAAAGCTGGATAGTACACAGTACCTATTCCTAATGGACCCTGACAGCATACACTATCAGAATGACTGAATCTTATGAAAGAGCAAAATGTGCTGCAAGGCTTTGGCCATTAAAACTAAAGTAGGAGCGGTGAAGCTATGTTGCCCTTTGTGAATGTGAATCAGGAGAAGTGAAGCTATTGCCCTTTTCAGGGGAAGTAGCACTCTCCAAAGCACTTCAGTAAAAATTCCCAACACATTCAGAAGCAATAAAGCTGCAAAACCTCCTCCCAACATATCATTTTAAGTGTGTCAGGTGTTAGCGCCATTTTCCTTCTGAATATTTCTTATCACTACATTTAAGTTTTAAGACTACCACTGTATTATAACCAGTCCTGCCTCCCTTTTTGTCAGCCAACTAGCTCCCCTGTATGCTCTCAAAATACTGGGTCAACTGCAAATTATTTCCACTACATATGTATATTTGAGGAAAGAGTTGGCCAAGTGAGACAAAACTAGTGCGCCTTTCTTGGGGAGGTGCTCAAATCTGGATGGCTCACTTTGCAGATTCTTTGAAGACAGCACCAGAAAGAAAATATGTCCAGGAGTGAGGGGGCAAAAATGCAGTTTCTCACCGCTGTGACCTATATGTTGGGAAGAAATTATTTTTGATTGTATACACAGCTCTTTATGGGACCTAGTCAGGTCAGAATATAAGTATTGAAGATGCTATAGTAGAGTAAAGCTATGTGTCACGTTCTGAATTTGGCCTAATAGATTTAAGATGTATTTAAGATTCATACTTTTTCAAATAAAACCTTTTCACCAAATCCTTGGTTTACTGTCTCACTTTTCAATTGAGGTCTGAAACTCTTATTTCCTACATTAGTGTATAATAATTCTCACCTCAGTAATGATGAAGACGTGATTAAAGTCTAAAACATTAAAAATCTTAGTAACTTCACTTTCCCCCAGTGCACAAAGCTTTAATTGATGTCATAGGCGTCTGCAGATACACCCTCTGTGACCAAAATATAAAGTTAATTGTTATGAGATGTATAGCGTGCCTATCTTCTGCAAATCATGTTATCTAATCAGATACTATGTTCATGAGTATAGACTAAGCCAGTGGTCCCCAACCTTTTGGGGCTGCCGGGCACCCAGGGGCGGGGCCGCCCTTACGCCACGCACCCGGGGCCGGCACCATGCATGCGCTGCGCGCCCACAGCAGGACCAGCCCTGATCACTCGGCGGGCACACATAAATGCCCCGGAGGGCACCAGGGTGCCCGCGGGCACCATGTTGGGGACCACTGGAGCACTAGACTACAACATTCCTCCACTTTATGCTTCAACTATTTACCCTTTTCTCACTTCCCTCTGCTTCTTCCTGGGACAAGTGTTGCCATCCTCACCAGCATAAAGTGCAACTTATCTAAGAACTCATTCAAAATCCATTGCCATGACTAACACTTTATCAGTAAATTACCACAGCTCTTGTTAACATTAGTAACCCCATAAAGTACTTTCAGATGGAAGAACTGTCTGTGAACATTCTTCTGGTCATGAATTTAGGCAGCATCAGGTATTCACCTCTTCTTTTCACCCCTCTTTTTCTCTCCCACTATAAAGGGGAATCCCACTCACCACCTCTTTCTGAGAACAAGAATATTCCTTTCCAGCATCTTAAAACAGGGATGACGTAGAAGGTGTTCCAGGATCCATCTCATGTACTTCCAAAATTCTGCTTTTTGTGTAGCTGAGCATCTACTGCATACCCATGAACAACTGAATGGATTTAAGCAAATTATGACATGGGCCTATCACATGTGGGTCACCAGCCTGAATTTAGCACAACTTGGTAGAGATTCAAAATTACCATCACATGGTGGCAGATATGAAATAAGCTGGTGTTCCAATCCAATGGCTAGCTGAGAAGCTTTCAGTCATAAATCCATCACTATGATTGGCAGTCTCATCAGAGAAGCCAAAGTCTTAATATACAAGGAGACCGAACGACCCTCTCAGAAGTCCCTCCAGAAGAGGATTCAGTTATATTCTGAGGAAACCCACACAATTACTGCCTTTGTGATGCATGTTTTGTTGACAGAGAACCTTGTT
Source organism: Pelodiscus sinensis (assembly GCF_052426305.1). Taxonomy (NCBI): domain Eukaryota; kingdom Metazoa; phylum Chordata; order Testudines; family Trionychidae; genus Pelodiscus; species Pelodiscus sinensis. The sequence continues at coordinate 25,867,904 of NC_143063.1, read as the reverse complement.
TGTGATAAATATAGCAGTTTTCATGAGCACTATGTACATTAATTTTAAAATATATAAATAAAAGCAAGCAATAATCCATAGCCCATCCCCATGAACTCTCAGAAGCACTCCGCTAGATTCTGCTAGGTAAGAGAGTGTGTTTAACACATTAGGAAGAATCCATTCAAAATTTGCATCTTAGCATACAAATATTTGAATTTGTGTATTTGCTGTTGACCAGTGTAGGGTGGAACACCGAAGTGTTCCAATGGAAGAGATTCTGGAATAAGATTAATAAGTGTTTATAGTAAGTACTCCAATGTCCACTATAAGGTTAAGAAACTAAAGTTGATTGAGCTAGAGATATATAGAATCCTTCATTGTTTGAGTTAAACATCAAGAGGGCCATCTTCAGTACTGCTTGCACGTAGTTGGCAGAGGAAGCCCAGTGGCCAAAGAACTTTAAAAGTCTTATTTGTTTCCTGCTAATCAAAACACCCATACAGTGATTTGCAAGGATCTAAGCATTCTCAACACTTACTGAAGTCAATGAACCTACCACCATTTTTGCCCATTGCTACCTGGTTATTTCTTTTTTAGGATTCAGTTTTGTAGACACAACAACATTGTAAAAGCTATTCAGACATGGTGCAAACAGCAACCTTACCTGCACCTTAATAAAGTATTTTATGTGAATACTGTACATCTGCTTCCTCAGGTTTTATTTCCTGGAAATAAAACATCTGTGTGTGTTCCTTTTGCAAGCGCAGGACATTCCAATAATATCCCTTTCTAAGAAAGAAAAATGAAATGGGCACAGATTTTGCTGTTTCACTGTCCAGCCCTTCTCTTTCCCTAGATAACAATAATAGCTAACTCTTTAATCTGACATTAGCTAAATGCAATAGTGAACTATTACAAATAATACATCCTTCAGGTCAGATTTATTGTGTCACCAAAAACAAAAAACAAACAAAAAACAAAACAAAACAAAAAGACCCCAATGACAACCCAAGATTACTAGATTGATTACTGATCAATATGAATGAAATCTGAAACAATTTAATGGATTGACAAAATATAAGCCATGTGTATAGGCATTTAAGAAGCATCTTCTTGTGCCTGTTATGAATTGTTTTTCTTCATGCTGGTAAGATTACTTTCTTCTTTATAAAAATCAAACTCAATTTGAACATTAATGAAGGCTATTGAGATTCATCACAACTATGGGTTTAGGATAAAATGAATACATTGTTCAAATGTAAAAAGATTAACCTGCTATTTTGTTTCTAAATATTTGCCACAAAATTCCATAACTGTAATCATCTTATAAATATTTTCAAAAGTTTGTTTGTCCCAAAAGATCTCCGAAATAGTAAGAGCTAGAAACACCAAATTTTGAACAGATACTACTGATTTCCTAACTTAAATAACTCAATTGGTTATATCTCAAAATCATTTTCCCCAGAACCCCAATTGGGCCCACTGATAATTAGCTTTTAGTAGCGCCTGATCATAGCATTTGCTTGACTCTTCTGTTAAGTGTGTCACATAAACTGCAACTAAGAGATGCTTTCCCTATGATAAAAAAAGTATTTCCATAAAATATGCTAGGTTAATGTAATTGACATAATTCATTCTTCACACCTTTTACTATACTTTCCTCGGGCAACGCAGAGTATTTTTGCTAGTATTAAATATAAATTCCCTATTCTGACAAATTCAAAGCTATAAAAGGAAATATTGCATAATGATGTAAACAAATTGAACTGGTTACAAACACCAGAGAATTAAGCAGTAACTGTTAAAAATGGAGGACCAATACATATTTAGGAATGCTATCTACATTACGCACCAGTTTAGCTCCCCTAATTTTATTAGCTACCCTGGTGGAAACCCTTAGTATAACTGCACTGCACTGATGGAAAGCTAGGCTTGCACAGGCAGAACTTACCCCAGTTTCAAACCATTCTCAGCGTTTGAAGGTTACCCCTCGTAACTATTTTTCAGTAAAAAGGAAGTTTCAATAACCATTTTGGTTCTTTTAAATAAGCAACATTTTTGTTAATAAAAAAAATTCAAAACTTTTTTTGGTGAAATAGTTGCAAAAAGTCCATTTTTGGAAGTGGCGGGGAAACTTTTAATTAAAAAAGTCAACAAGCTCTACTTGGTATTTGTCAGTACAAATCTAGAAGCCTGATCCAGAGTCCATTGCACCATAGGATGTTGGTTCAGGCCTTGCTTATATCACATAATTACAGAACTCGAAGGCCATGTCTACACAGCAGGGCTAAAGCTGATATAAGTTATGCAATTTGAGCTATGTCAATTGTGTAACAAGTCAAAATAGCCTATTTTGGCTTTTGGTGCTGTCTACACACCAGGAAACCCGAGGTAGAACACTCTTCTTCCAACTTCCCTTACTTCTCGTAAAATGAGGGTTACAGAAGTCAGAGTAAGAAGTCCTCCAATTCAATATTATTTTCACAATATGTCAAAATACCTGTTTGTAGTGTAGACGCTGACTATGTTATTTTGGAATAATGTAAGTTATTCCGAAATAACACTGCTGTGCAGATGTACCCAAAGGGACCTTGACAGGTCATCTACTCTAGTCCCCGCGCTCATGGCAGGACTAAAAATTATCTATGGCACACACTGTTAGTGTTTTATCGTTTATTAATAAAACACATTTGAAAATGTTTTTGCAAGGATATTATAAAAATAGATACACCCAAAATTTAACCTACCTTCAACATTCCATATTGTTCAATGGTTCTTTTGACTTTGCATCACATAATCTCAGTTTGGGGAAGTTGCTATTAGCACAGTGAAATAAATCTCTGCTTTATAACCAGCTACTAACACACGTAGCACTAGTTTCCTTTTTGGTATGAGTTAATACACAGTTAAATGTTGCACCATCACTCCTTTGCCATGCTTGTTGAGAGCAGGCAGGAGAAAGAACATCTAAGAACCTTACTCTCTGAGAGTGTGTCTACACCATAGGACAAAGTCGAATTAAGATATGTAATGTCAGCTACGTTAATTGCATAGCTGAAGTCAAAGAAGTTTAACTTGGCTTTTAGTGCTGTCCACACTGCAAGAAGTCGAAGGAAGAACACTCTTTCTTTGACTTCCCTTACTCCTTGTGAAAGCAGGGTTACCAGCATCGACTAGAGTGTCCCTCTCACTTTGAATTAACTAGACCACTAATTCAAACCCTAGAAGATCGACAGCAGCAGCTTAGATCTTCCTCTGTACTGCAGACGTACCTTGAGTGCTTCAGAATGTAGGCAAACAGCTAGAAATTGTGACTGAAGGAGAAACACACAATATATGTAGCAATGCAGTGCTGTCTATGCAAAAAGGTGTTAAAATTCACTCACAGCTGTAGAAACATTATTTCAAAATCTTTTTATTCAACTGTTATTCAGCAATATACAATACAGTTTATAAACAAATGTCTTACCTTGCTTCCAATCTTTATTTAAAAATAAATATTATTGACAGTGAATATTAATTATGGTAAGATGTGCCTTTTTTAATCAAAATGTCTCAGAAAGAAATAATTTACTTTAATTAAAAAACAGAAAAAGGAAATTCAAAAAACCTAAACACAATAAGCTACTAAAAATATTTCCCTTCTTTAGAAGGGCTTTGACTCAACATCTTTACATATTATCATAAAGATAACTGCTCAACAGTTCGTGCAAAATGAATAGTCAGAGGGAAGGTTTAGAAAAAATATTACATTAAAATAGAGAAATCATAGGTGCCACACAGAGTATGGCTTTACACCATATAATCTGGAAACTAGATGCATTATTTTAGGTGGTTTATTTTGTGTAATGTCCCCAAAAATATGTTTCCCCCTCCCCATGTACAATTTGTCATGCTTCTTTCAGTCTCTCTCTGTCCATCTTTAAAACTACAGTCCTTATCAAGGATTTGATTTGTTTTTTAACAGGTTCCTTTTTTGTTTGGTTTAGGAATATTGGATAAAATAGTCCATCAGTGGTTTACTAATAAGTGTACAAGCTTATGCAGTATCAACAGGAACATATATAGGAGAGGGTCTGTAGCATACATAGGTCCTGCTCCTAGAAAAGAAAAAGACAAGGGAAGAGGGAGAGATTAATATTTGGTCTTTAAAAAGTGTTGCATACATAAATTTTTAACACAGAAGAATATAGGAGAATTTATTTTCATCATTACAGTAAGAGGCCAGAAGCTTAATTTTAATAGTAAGATCGCATAGCAGAGCTATTCAGCTCAAACGCATTTATTCCCCAAAGCCTACCTCTCACTTAGGTCATTTCATTATGGATTACTAATGGTATGGCCTAAACTTGGCATCTGGTATAGCAGCAATTGAGATTGCTATAAATATACCTTAATCTGTTATACTATTTCCTGATAAATGACAGGTATCAACCACAAATCACTCTAAAAGAAAATGACAAATGCTGTGGCTATGCTCTGCAACTTCCTTGATCAACAAGACATACACCAGTTTCATTTGGAAATGCGACAGCAAGACCGTAGCATTTTCTTTACTTTCTACAGATAAACAGCAATATCTACAAAAGTCAGATGTGGAAGTAACATATTAAAGTCATTTAGTCCAAAACTCTAGGAAAGACAAGACTGTTTTATTCAGTATCTCTTTGGAGATTTTTAAGAGCAGGATAGACAGACCTCTGTCTGGGTGATCTAGATGGTGCTTGGTTCTGCCGTGAGGGCAGGAAACTGGACCTGATGACCTCTCGAGGTTTCTTCCAATTCTAATATTCTATGATCATCTCGAAGGCTTTCTACAGCTTAGTTTTAAATGCCTCAAGTAATGGGATTTTCATCCTGCTTCTTGGACTCCTCCACAGTCTAGTAGATCTCACTGTTAAGAAGAATTTCCTCACAAACAGATAAAATTTCTTATATGTATTACCTTGTGCTACCTTAAATAATTCTTCTCTCTGTAATGTTATACTCAAAGGCTATGTCTACACTCGTGGCTTCTTGCACGAGTAATATGCAAATGAGGCTAAGCGTGGAATATCGTCGAGCCTCATTTGCATACCTAATGAGCCACTATTTTTTTCAGAAGAGGCTCTTGTGCAAGAAGGAGTGTCTACACTGCCCCTTCTTGTGCAAGAAAAACCCTCTTGCGCAATGCCGTTCTTCCTGAAAAGTAATAGGTGTAATGACATTGCGCAAGAGGGTTTTTCTTGCGCAAGAAGGGGCAGTGTAGACACTCCTTCTTGCACAAGAGCCTCTTCTGAAAAAAATGGTGGGTCATTAGGTATGCAAATGAGGTTCGGCGATATTCCATGCTTAGCCTCATTTGCATATTACTCACGCAAGCAGCCGTGAGTGTAGACATAGCCAAAAGGTGTAAACTAGGGGTGGGGAACCTAAGGCCTGGGGTTGGATGTGGCTCCTGGGTTGTCTGAATTTGGCCCTCCAAGGCTGAGGGCCTCTCCCAGCATTGGGGAAACCATGCTGCCACTCCAGCCCCCCACTGCCTCCCTGTAACCCCTGGTCCCCGACTGATTTTTCTGTGGGTCAGCGGCTCCTAATCCAAAAAAGGTTCCCCAGCCCTGGTGTAAATAGTTAAGTTCCCAGGTAATTGGCCCATTGCCAAGTATATTTAATTCTTTTAAAGCATTCCTTGCAAGTTCATTTTTAATCTCTGACTCATTTTTAGTGCTCTTCTCTGAACTCCCTCCAATTTGTATAAATCATTCCAGTAACAGAGTTCCCAGAGCTCAAAACAGCAGGGAGTCTCAAACTGGACCACTTGCTGGTAGCCCATGGAAAGCTGGCTGTTTGCATGGTGCTGGCTTCCCTCTTGGTTTCCATCTGCTCAGTCACATTAAGACAGATAAAAAGGCATTAAATACTTTCCTATAGTGCTTTTTCATGTAAGCCAGGGGTTGGCAATAATTTTTGATGGGAGGCCACTCTGCGAATTTGGTAAGTGATTAGGGGCTGCGTTTTTTTACAATATTAACGGAGGGAGTGCAGGATCTGGGAGAGAGCTTAGACCTTGTGTAGGGAGTTGGAGAGTTGGGAGGGATGAGGTGCCAAGGTGCAGGCTCTGGCTGGGAAGTGCTTACTGTAGGCAGCTCCCAGCCAGTGGCCTAGGGGGACCATTAGGCAGGATCTCTGTCTGCCACAGCCGCATATACCACTCAAAGCATCCAGCTCCTGAGGCCAGTGTGTGTGTCTCTAAATAGTGCCCCTTTTGAGGGAGGAGAGAGAGTGAGTCACCACATGGTGCACACCCCTAAAAGCACTGCCCTTGTACTCCCATTGGTCAGCTTCTGTGAGGATTGTACTGAGGGTAAGGGCAGCACATAGAGACCTGCCTCTCCCCATGGGGCACGTGCCACACAAAGATACAGGCTGGTTCTACCAGCCAGATGCTTTAAGCTGTGTGTGTGGCCACAGCAGGCAAGGAGGCAGCCTGAGGGTCCCGCTGGAACATCAAATGCTTGGTGGGCCAGATCCTACCCCTGAGGTAAGGGGAGGGAAGGCATTCCTGCAATTAGCACCGAGGTGTTCGCATAGTAGAAAGAACCCATCTGGAGGCAGAGTCTATTGTCCATATGTGAAGCAGTGCCTCTTTCCACAGTACAGGCAGTCCCCGGGTTATGTACAAGATAGGGACTGTAGGTTTGTTTTTAAGTTGAATTTGTATGTAAGTCGGAACTAGCGTCCAGATTCAGCCACTGTTGAAACTGACCAGCAGTGGCTGAATCGGACATGCCTGGGGCAGAGCTGCTGGGGTGCTGCTGGGTTGGTCCCGCAGCGCCGCTCCTCGGCGCTACTGGACCAACCCGGCAGCACCCCAGCTGCTTTGCCCCAGGTGTTCCCAAGTCAGCCGCTGCTGAAACTGACCAGCGGCTGACTACAGGAAGCCGGAGGCAGAGCTGCTCTGCCCCGGGCTTCCTGGAATCAGCCGCTGATCAGTTTCAGCAGTGGCTGACTTGGGGACACCTGGGGTAGAGCAGCTGGGGTGCTGCCGGGTTGGTCCACGCAGCGCCGACGTGCAGCGCTGTAGGGACCTACCCGGCAGCGCCCCAGCTGCTCTGTCCCAGGCGTCCAGATTCAGCTGCTGTTGAAACTGATCAGTGGCTGATTCCAGGAAGCCTGGGGCAGAGCAGCTCTGCCTCGGGCTTCCTGTAGTCAGCCGCTGATCAGTTTCAGCAGCGGCTGACTTGGGGATGCCTGGGGCAGAGCAGCTGGGGTGCTGCTGGGTTGGTCCAGTAGCGCCACACCTCGGCGCTGTGGGACCAACCCGGCAGCCCCCCGGCTGCTCTACCCCAGGCGTCGGTGAGAAAAGCCTCGTCTGCTGGGGGGGGGTGGCGCAGCTAGTGCGCCCCCCCCCAGCAAACCAGGGAGACGCGGAGCGGCTTTTCTCGCTGCGGAGGACGCGGGCAGCGGGACCGCGGCGCGTCTCGGCGGTCCTGCCACCCGCGTCCTCCGCGGCGAGAAAAGCCGCTCCGCGTCTCCCTGGTCTGCTGGGGGGGGGGGTGCTAGCTCCGCGTCTCCTTGGTCTGCTGGGGGGAAGTGCCCCCCGCACCGCCGGAGGCGGCGACAGTGGGGGAGGCACCCCGCACTAGCGGGGCCCCCCCCCCCGGTTCGTAACTAGGGGTCTGACGTAAGTCAGACCGACATAACCCGGGGACTGCCTGTATTCTCACTGATGTGGGCAAGACTGAACCAGAGGCTGTTCCTGTAAGGCTATTAAAATCTGGTCTATAGAGAATTAGTACATAGGGTTATCTTCTTGTCGCAGTCACAAAGGGTATGTCTACACTACCCCCCTAGTTCAAACTAGGGGGGTTAATGTAGTCATACAGAGTTGCAAATGAAGCCTGGGATTTGAATTTCCCGGGCTTCATTTGCATGATCCCGGCCGGCGCCATTTTTAAATGCTGGCTAGTTTGGACTGCGTGCCTCGCGGCAACATGCGGCACGAACTAGCTAGTTCGGATTAGGCTTCCTAATCCGAACTAGCTGTATGCCTCGTGGATTAGGAAGACTAATCCGAACTAGCTAGTTCGTGCCACGTATAGCCACGCGGCACGCAGTCCGAACTAGCCGGCATTTAAAAATGGCGCCGGCCGGGATCATGCAAATGAAGCCCGGGAAATTCAAATCCCGGGCTTCATTTGCAACTCCGTATGATTACATTAACCCCCCTAGTTCGAACTAGGGGGGTAGTGTAGACATACCCAAAGAGAGGGAGGAGAGCCTTCGGAGCACTGAATTTAAAGTGCTGTCAGCTGCAGTCAACAGCCAACTTTCTGACTGCAGAAAACAGAACACACTGGCCCAGCCCCACACTTACTCCCTCCCCCTTCCCTCCATTGCTTATTCTCTCCCACCCTCGCTCACTCACTCATTTTCACTGGGCTGGGGCGGGGGTTGGAGTGTGGGAAGGGAGGTGGGCTCCGAGATGGGGCTGGAGATGAGATTAGGGGCCAAAGGGTTTGAAGTTTTGGAAGGAGCTCTGGGCTGGGCTGGAGGGTGAGGGCTCTGAGGCCAGGGATGAGATGTTTGGGGCGCAGGAGGGAGCTCAGGGCGAGGGTAGGGATAAGGTGCGGGATCTGGAAAGAAGTTTAGGTGCAGGAGGGGGCTCAGAGTTGAGGTATGGGATGTGGTCTCTGGGAGAGAGTGTTCTGGTGCAGGAGGAGCCTTAGGACTAAGGCGGGTGGTTGAGGTGTAGGAGGGGCTCAGGGCTGGGACAAGAAGTTGGCATGTGTGAGGTGGTTTGGCATGTGGGCTCCAGGTAGTACTTACTTCAGGCACCTCCTACAAGTGGCCAGCATTTCTCTCTGGCTCCTAGGTGGAGGTATGTCCAGGAGGACTCCAGGTGCTGCCCCTATCCACAAGGGCCACCCCAGCAGCTACCATTCCAGGCCAATGTGAGCTGTGGAGTCAGCACTTGGGGCGTTACCTGTGCCACAGGCAAGGCAGTGCATGGAGCCCCCCAGACACCACTGCACCTAGGAACCAAAGGGACATGCTGGCTACTTCCAGGAGCTGCACAGAGCTCGCCACTGTGGCCAACCAGACTTAGCTGACCGGAGCCACCAGGGTCTCTTTTCGAGCAGGTATTCCGGTCAAAAAACAAATGCCTGGCAGCCTTACTGCCAGCAGAGGAGTATAATTGCCCTGCTACATGTTATGTTGTAGATCAAAAGTGGGATTACATCTACACTGCATCCCTCTTGTACAAAAGCCTATACAAATGAAGAAGAATGGCTCTTGCGCAAGAAGATGTTTTTGAGCAAAAAGGAGCTGTGTAGACGGCTCCTTTTTGCGCAAAAGCCTCTTGCACAAAAATGGCCCCTAATTAATTACGCAAATGAAGTGCAGCAATATGCTAATCTGCACTTCATTTGCATAGGCTTTTGTGCAAGAGGGATGCAGTGTAGACGTAGCCTGGATCTTCCATGTTATTTTATCACATTCCCTACTCATCTCTAGTTTGCTGTCCACTACCACCTTCAGGCATGGCAGCTTCTTAAGCATGTGCCTTTAACTGAATAGCTGCTGCATGCATTATTACATGCTGAAGCTTTTACTGTCAAAAGTCTCTACAAGTTAAATGTTTAACTTTATCACAATGCAGAGAGATTCCAAATGTTTCTTCCCCTAGCCATCTCCTTTCCAGTACCAAAGAGTTTGCACAGAAATATTTTGAATAATGTGATATTGTGCTTATTTATTTTCTTTTCATTAGCCACCTGTATTAAAAAGAAAGTGTACACTGTGTCACGAGACCTCATCCCCTATTAAAGGTAGCGTAGAGTTTCCCTGCTCTAGAAGAAGCTTCTAGATACACTGTGACTGGGGACCAATGTCTACTAGAGCTGTTTGGGGACCAGCATTGTTTCTACCCCCTTTACAGCTTAGTCCTTCTCTGAGGACAAGGTGAAGACTAGGATTTTAATAGGATTAAAAAAAGAGCTAGATAGAATTAGGTTAGGGACACGCATCCCTAGCTTCTGTTTGTCTGAAAATGGATGACAGGAGAGGGATCACGTGATGATTACCTGTTGTGTTCCCTCCCTCTGGGGCATTTGGTATTGGCCACTGTCGGCAGACAGGCTACTGAGCTAGATGGACCTTTGGTGTGACCCAGTATGGCCATTCTTATGTTCTTATGAAAAGTGAATGTGAAAAATAGCACCTTCTTACTCAGCAGATCTGCTTCCTGTATTTCTTCACGAGCCTATCTGCATGGTGAGTTATTGCTGCTTTTCACTCTCAATGGCTCTTCAGAGCATACACAACTGGGATTATATGAGCTGGATTTGTCTGCATCATCAATTGTGTGTTACCTGCCCATTCGTTATAACTACAGAAGCTTACTGAAAGCAGTGGACTTGCATGGGCGTCACAGAGACCGTAACTGGAAGTCAATGGGGGTTGCACAAGTGTAGCTGAAGACCTAGCTTGCTCCATGGTATTTTTATTTCTGGAGATAATGCAAGAGATTGAAAGAGCTTTGCTTGACCCTTACACCCCAGGATGAGTTTGCAGGGGTGGCAGGAGAAAAAGCTTTTCACTTGTAAACCACGAACCATATTAGTTATTAAGTCATTGAGAGGCAAACAGAACCACCAGTTCTGTATTCACACTCACTTTTCAGAAAAGAAGCCTTCAAATGGGCCCTGTAAGTGCTCAGTATCTCAGAACAAAGTCAGTCTACTTTTAATTTAGAAGCCTTGCTTTATATAAACTACTGTGAAATGTTAGTCTGAGGTTATTGCTTAGGTTTGCTCGCACTGAGTACCTTCATGTGCATTCTGTGGCTCAATCAAAGGGAATACTTGGAAATGTGTTCTTCTGTAAAGAAGACACCACTGCTCTGAGTTCAGCCTTCAGATTAACTCCTGGCCTACATTTGCTTTGCCAGGAAAGATATATTGTTATTCAACAGCAAAATATTCAATCACAAATCTGCGAGCACATTATTAAGAATTAATTTTCACACCATCTAAGTTTCCAGACTCCAGTGAGTTTATGAAAAGTCACCTTGCAGGAATGTTGCTTGCCTTCAGTTACTTGCATTTTAATTTAAGTCTTTGCATGTACATTTGTACAAGGGAACATCAACTAAGTACGGATGAGCATTAAAGAGAATTTTTACAGAAAATCATTAACAAATGCAAGTAATTTAGTAAAATAAACAATTTATAAAGTTGTTTTTGTGTGTGAAAGGAAGAAAGGAAGATAGCAGGCATGGCACAGCTGTAAAAACTCCGGAGCTAAAAGGTACTTCCTGCTCATCTTCTGTCCTATATTTGTGTTGCTGGAAGGGAGGCTTAAGATAAAAGTGGGTAAAGACAGCTAACCAGGAGAAAGGGTTGCACACTGTGCATCTAAACCAACTAAACTTCATGAGATAGCGAATGAACTTAATGTATGAAATGCGTAACTCGAAGAGCCAGCATGTGGCAGTCCTGTGGAAGCATGAAGGTCTAAGTAGGGGTCAAGTGGAAGGAGTCTGTGCCTGTCTGTCCCTTTGGAGATGGTGGGTACATTCCCAGTCCTGGCACTCCAAGAGCACAAGGATTCTGGCAAGATTCGCATTGACAACACTATAGGACTCTCCTAAATCATCCTCAGATTCTCACACAAGCAAGTGGTGCTACCTCCATGCAGGGAAGAGTGCACAGTTCACACTTCTGAAGGATGTATCAACAGCCATACTCTCTTTGCACTGCCTCAGGGAACTGCTGTTGACACAGTGGTCCCTCTCATTCCTCTTTACCCCAAATACACAGTTGTAATCCTGCACTGAGTGACTGGACAATGAAAGCTTATGACAAGCTAGCTAGTCACAGTACCTGGGACAAATGGAATTAGGGTTGCCGGGTGTCCGGTATTGGCCCAGACAGTCCAGTATTTGCAGCCTCTGTTCAGTAAAACAAAACCCCAGAAAATACTTCTGTTTTTCTTGGACAGAAGGCCACTTGGGACATTCCTCCCCTGCCGTGTCTAGAGGGGGCAGGGGTATTTAAAGGCGCAGTGAGTGTGTGTGGGGGGGGGGGGGGGGGAGGGGTTTGCTCAACAACTTTGGTCTTTTTTTTTTTTGGCTCAACCATTTTTTTTCCTGCCATGTTCAGTATTTTTTGTGAAAGTATCTGGCAACCCTAATTGGAATCTGCACACAGGAATGGCTCTGGGCATCCGATATGTCCCTATGACAATTGAAACTAGGGTTGCCTGGTGTGAAGGTTTCGCCCTTTCCTCCCCTCCCCCTTTAGAATGGCTTTTCTCATGCTTGTTCTTTGCCCAAAGAAAAATAGTTCTGGGGGGAGGTGCAGAAATTAATTAAAATTATATTTGCCTCGTTTTCGTCATTCAAGAAGGGGGGTGCGCATGAGGAAGTATTCACACCAAGATGTTTCCCAGATTCTTGTCCGTCCTTATATAACTCACAAATGTTCTCTTGAGGGAAGTTAATTATCTTTAGGGGCAAGTCTAGGGATAAGAGTCTTTGGCATTTAGGAAGAAATACATTTCAGAATTTACTATGGGGGAGAGCTTCCACTCTAGGCATTCTTTTCATGCCAATATGTCTGGAACTCAGTGCATTACACATCAACAGGGCTCTGTTTACTTCTGCATATGATCGTATACATATCCAGGAATAGTGAATTCAAAAGACGTCCAAGTTCAGTTAAAACTCAGTCAAATAAATGCAGAATATCATAAAATAGTTGCTGGCATTAATACACAATGCACATTAATATACAGGCTCAATGAGCTCAATCCTCTAAGATGTTAAAGGGTTCCTCTAACTTCCAAGTGGCTTTGAAATGCACGGATCCAAATGGGACTTGAGGGAGTTCAGCAGGTAGCAGATGTGGCAAGCCTGTATATTACACACATTCTAAACTTTCATTTATTTAAGTGACAGGAGATGTGAATGCCAATGCTTACAGAATCAGTGTTTACTGATATATGTGATCAATAGCGGTTCTCCAATCTTTTCCTTGAAAAAAGAAAACCAGTGCACAAATATATATAACGTAGGTTCAGATATGTCTGAAATCAATGCTTCAAGGTCAGAAAACACAAAGTTAAACTGACCAGAGATGCTGTTCATCAACCACATCCTTTCCTGATGCTCTATCTGCTATTTTTTATGTTCTTATTGCTATCATACCGACATAGCTGTAACTAAGTATTTAAATATTTGACATTTTAAAAACAGATTATCTTTAGATCACAAATAATTAAAAGTATAATATAGCAAATGTACATGTAAAATCTGACCACTTCAACATCTACTTCAAGCCTAAAGTTTAATGATAAGTGTTTTATTTATTATGTGCATCTAAATCACTAGGGGTATGTCTACACTGCAAAGTTAATTCGAAATAACAGCAGTTATTTCGAATTAATTTCAATAGCATCTATACACGCAAACCACTATTTCAAATTTAATTAGAAATAGCGGAGTGCTTAATTCGAATTTGGTAAGCCTCATTCTACGAGGAGAAATAGCTAATTCGAAATAAGTGCTGTGTAGACACTTAATTCGAATTAGCTGGCCTCCAGCCCTTCCCAGTTTCCCCTGATGGCCACTCTGGGCCAAACCAGGAAAATTCTTCTCCTCTCCTCAGGCCCAGAGCCCTTAAAGGGGTAGACTCTGGCCACACACCATGTGCCAGAGCCAGGCCTGCCAGCAGCTGCAGCTCCTCACCCAGTGGCCGCACAATGCCATCCAGTGGCACAGCCAGATGTTCCTCGCCCAGTTCTCCAGCAACTGGGGGCCAGCTAGGGGCCATAGACGGCACACGCCCTCGTGCACTAGTGCGGAGATCATGGACCTCCTTGAGGTTTGGGGGGAGGCCCCCAATGTCCATTATCTCCGCACTAGGCCACCATGGCCAGAAAGGACCACAGGCGCACCCAGGAGCAGGTGCGCCTTAAAGTAAAGAAGCTGCAGCAGGTGTACACCAGGGCCACCAAGGTGGCACCGCAGCAGGGGCTGACACCTGCCCCTACTTCCCCACCCTCGACCACATCCTCGGGGGGTGGGACGGTCCGCACCACCCCAGGGGGCAGCGAGCTGGGACTGGAGGGCCCTGACCTGGGCGCAGCAGAGGGGCCATCGCGGAGGGTGCCACGCCGGCAGGATCACCAAGCTGTCCCAGCACCGGAGTCAGCAGGGTTGTCTGGAAGATCACACCAGGTACATGCCATCATCTTCCCCACCCAGGGGCGGGGAGGGAGACCAGGGACCACACACATGGGCCTTGCCTACCACATATCACGCCGCAACCTGTGCAGGTGCAAGCACGTGCCATGCCACTCTTGGGCAGGTAGCTCTAGCTGGGTGACACCCAGAGGCCGTGGCCTGATAGAAACATGCGTGTGTGAAGAGACTTGACCTCCCCCCACCATACATGGCACAGGGGCATGGGTGCGGTCTCGGGGCACCTCCCATCCCCAGGGACAGCAGGACATTCCAAACATGGCCTCTGTGCAAGCACAACGGCTCTGATGGTGCAGGGCACGGTCATCCACTCCTTGCGGGGGCGGGGGGAGGGCTGGGCTTCACCCACTGTGTCCCCAGGGAGAACTGACCAATTCTCTTCTTTCTCCACAGCTGCGCCACCTGCATGTGCAGGGAGCACCACCCCACCCGGGACATGCTCCCGCACCTGAGGGCTCCACAGGGCCACCGCAACACTGCAGGGGTACCACGAGCAGCATCTGTGGGCCCTGCGAGCCCAGACCCATATCATGGAGCAGCAGGCGCAGGAAGAACGGGAGTTCCAGCAGCAGCTGCTTGCCCAGGGTCGTGGTCATGTGCAGACCCTGGTGCAGAGCATGCTGCCTCGTGGTGCTCCCACGCCTGATGCCCCCCCAGCTACCGTTCCTACTCCTACTCCTTCTCCCCCCCGCCTCTCCCTCCTCAACCTCCACACCCTCCTCCCCATTCCCCCAGAGATGCCGAGGCCCCTGCACCCGCCGTGCTGGGAAACATGTGGCCCGGCGAGACTCCCACCCCTGAGCCATGAGCTTCCCCCTCCCCTTTCTTCCCCTTGCTTCCCCCTTCCAGCTCCCTCCACCCAGGTTTCCTCCTCCCCTCTCCCACCCTCTCTCCTGCCCTCTCCCGCCTCCTTTCCCCAGAGGTTCATTCCCCCCCACGCCCTAGTTGTGTTAAATAAAGAGAGTTTATATTTTTGAAAATACGTGTATTTTATTTGACATTAGGAAGGGGGGCTAGAGAGGGGTAAGTGGAAGGACGTGAGGGAGGAATGAGGCACAAGTCCCCAGTGGGGCAGACCACGGAGACTGTTAGTGCTCTTCGGGGCGGAAGCTCTCCCGCAGGGCCCCCTGGATACTGACAGCCCCCCGATGGACTTCCCAGATGGCAGCCTGCAGGAAGCACAGCCAGGCTGATGACAACGCGTCCACAAGACACACCAGAGTGCCCAGGAGCAGCTCTATCTCCATGTTGCAGGGTGCAGTGGTGTCCCGAGTGAGGGCAACCAGAGCACTCGGAAACACAAATACTTTGCTGTCCCTCATCGAGGTAGACAAGCAAGCAGAGACACCTGAGAACTGGTTGTCTGGAATGGGGGGTAGGGTCCCTTTAAGCACGGACCTCAGATAGCCACAGGCAGCAGCCCCGCATAGGAGGTCCTGACCTGGTGCCCTGCCAGCACTGGTTCCGGCCAACCTTAACTCTGATTCAGAGTCCACTCAGTGTGGACGCGCTATTCGAAATATGAAAATGCTATTTCGAAATGCATTTCTGTGTAGATGCGTTAATTTGAACAAGCTTAATTTGAATTAACTATTTTGAATTAAGTTAACTCGAATTAACGTTGTAGTGTAGACATACCCTAGTACCATGAGCTCCAGCTGACATCATTTCTGAATGATCAGCTGGCTCCTCTCATGCCTAGACTACTCTATCAGCTTTGGAGAGGACCTTGAACTAGGGCATATAGGATTGACTATCTCTCACAAAAGTGCCACATTAGCCATACATGGACATTTGCAGCAAAGCGAAAGACTCTGAATCCAAGGCAGGTGGCAACTCTTGCTGGCTATATAGACTTTGCCAGGGCAGAGGGAGTCAGTAAGCTCCACATCTGCATAGCAGGTGAGAGGACTGAGCCTGGTATATTTAGTATGTTATTAAAATCAATTTGGTGACTAATCAGCACTTTGATTTCTAGGTTGCTACAATTCACTTAAGGAAGAAGAAAAAATGTAATAAATAGGAAAATCCTCTTGAAACAGCAGCTAAGAATTGATCATTTATAAATTAGGTCTTTTTACAAGTGTTTTGAAGTGGGATGAACAGATCCTATTTAGGATTTCTCTTATTATGTGAAGCACCATCATCTGTAATTATGTAAATTATGTAAATTTACAATTCCTGCCATGTCAAATTATAAATTCTAAGTACACCATATCTGGTTTAAATCTCAATTTAAACATCTGAATTAAAACCAACATTTAGCACGTTATGTGCAAGTGAAGAACTTGAAATCTCTGGGTTTTTACATATTTCTCCTGTCTGAATTTTGCTGGAGAACTGTTCATAACCCTTTAAGATTATCTAAGCATGCTTATTTCACAGTGAATTTTAGAAGTTAACTAAACCTTTCTGGTTGTGTGACTTTGGTTAAAGGCAGCATTATCTATTTAGACACCCAAGACCAAATTCTTCTTTCATAACAGTATAACCCAAGCCCATGAAATCAACAAAGTTATATGTGTAAAACTATTCTGAAAATAGATTCAGATGGCATTAACTTTGGAAGAAACAGGACTGGGCCATATGTATGATTTTCATTAGTTCTTCAGCTTAGCCAATACTCCTTACTGCTTCTAATAATTATTACAGGCAAATTGAATTCAGTGAGCCATACTCTGCTTTCGGTTGCCTCAGTGTAAGTCTTAGTATCTGCGTTGAGGCTAATGGGATGACCCTTAAGTTATTTCAGCAAGTTACTTGAGAAGTTCATTGAGCAGTACTTGAGAAATAACTAAGCAGTACCTGGACACATATTTTCAGGATTTTGACATAAAAAAGAACGGTGGGATTGAACCCTCAGTTTTGAGGATCCCAACCAGGAGTATATGACACTATGCAGTTACTTCCATAGTGCAGATGCTTGGAAAATTAAATTTCATTTTATTTTTAGATCTTCACTTGCTCTTTTTTATTTTTTATTGCTGTCATACAAACACATGTAACTAAATAGTTAAAAGTTCAACATTTTAGAATCGATTTAATTACTTGTGGTTTAAAGAGAAAGTATAATATAGCAAATGTATATGTAAAACATGACATATCAGTATGTACTACAACTACTGATGTCATGAAACAATGGAAAAATAAAAATATAAATAATGTTTCAAATAGTGTAAATTTTTTAAATTTCATTTTAAAACAAGTTTGCAAAACATGTTTTCTTCTTCCGAATGACTGTTTTGCTGGAAATTTTGAAAATATTCCCATTTGGAATGAAAACAAATTTCAAAATGTCAAAAATTTCCCCCAAGCAGAAATGTGAAGTTTCACAGAGCAGCACTAAGCAACAATCCTAACAAAATTAAAAGCTGACACTGTGAGATGAAGACACACTTCACACTTGAGTACGGAGGTACACCTGAGATGAACCAAGCTGTACCTGACACAAATGCCCATTTGAGAGAGTACTCGGAAGCAGAGAACAGTGTGGAAAAAAAAAGGCATATTGATCAATAACTGCAGGAGACTCTACAGTTTAATGAAATCTCAGCCTGATCTTGGGAAAAGGGGAGAACAGACCTGTCTGCTTTTAATGACAGACTACAAGAACACAGTAAATAACCATCCAATTTCTGTGCGTGGGACTACCTGGAGAACACACAGGCAAGAACTGTGATGAAGCAACTGAAAATGCATTTTGAAACATCTGAAATACTTGACATGCTATGACCAGACAAATGGGCCACAGTATGCTGCTGCAGGGTTCAAATGATTCAGCACAAGATGTCTTCCTCTGGGTACCCACAAAGCAAAGGAAGGCAGAGTGGGTAGAAAAGAGACCAATGACAGAACAGATCAGAAAGGGTCATTAGTAGCAATATTGGACCATCACAATGCATCACCCTAGAGATTAAATGTGTGTGGGGGGGGAAACCTTTGTTGGGTCGTGGGCTACTGACTCAGAATCAAAACAACAAAAAACCAACCAACAAACAAACAAACAAAAAACCCAAACAAAAAAACCAAATCAAAATCCTCAATGATGTGGGCCCCGACTGAGAAGCAGAAAGACAGTCCCCACATACCTCTCACACACCAGAGCCTAGTGGAGCCCAGGCCCAGGCCAGGGAAGCAGCAAGGGGCTGGAGTACCAGCATGGGCTCTCTAACGCTGAGTGGGGAGCCCTGAGCCTCAGGGAGGCTGGTTCCAGGCAAGTTGAGGGTTGGCCTTAGGTTCCCCTGGATTACATAGTTGTTTAGCACAGAGACTTATGGGTCAGAAGACCAAGACTGGTCTTCCTGTGAGGGACAGCCCAGCAAAGGAACAATTGCCAGAACAAGAAGCTGTTAAGAGAATGCCAACCTATGCAGCTGCCTCCGTCAACAAAAGAGCCAAGGGTCTAAGGATACTACATGCAGATCAGCTGGGCTGAGTCCAACCATCAGAGCCACACAAAGCAATGGCAAAAGATATCAGTCTAAGCTGCAGTGGGATATGCATTGTACAAGGTAGCTACAGACTCAGGACAGCAGCGTCGGTAAAACTCCAACTGCAGAGTGGCAACAGACAGCTGGTACATCCAATCAGGGCCAAGACCAAGATAAGGAGGATTTACAAGGAGCCTCAGCCATGAGCTGCCATAACAGAAATACAGAGGATTAACAGAATGAAAAGCAGCAACAGGCTAGAAACAAGCATAGATACCAATTTCCTCTCCAGCCAAGGGGTGCTTGACCCCCTACTGTGCCCACTCTACTCCTTCCTCTTGCTCCACCCCACCTCTTCCCACCCCTGCTCTGCCTACACCTCACCCCTATTCCATCTCTTCTCCACAAGCTCTTGCCCTGCCTCCTCCCTTGAGCGAGTCACATCCACGCTCCTCCCCCTCTCCCAGAGCATCCTGAACATCACAGAACAGCTGTTTCATGGTGGATGGGAGGTACAGGGAGGGAGTGGTAGGAGTTGATCAGCAGGACTGCCGGTGAGGAGAGGTGCAAGGAGGAAAGGGAGCAAGGACAGTGGAGAGAAACTTGTCTGCCAGTGGGGAGAAACTTGGCTGCTGGTGGATGCTGAGCACCTGTTAATTTTTTCAAGTGGGTGCTCCAGCCCCATGGTACCTATGGATTTGGTGCCTATGGAAACAAGTCCCCCACCCATAGTGATAACAAAAGCAAGACAACTGGTTCAAAGACCACTGTACTGGAAGAACTATGAGCTGCCAGTAACGGCTATGTCTCATGCATGGGCCCATAAATTTAAACTTGACATTATTCTTTGTATCCCAGTTTTACCACTGCTTGCCAAGGACAACATTTTCAGTGTGGTATGCAGGCTTCTGTCTACACCACTCATTAACTTAATGCAGTCTTGGTACACCACTAGTTAAAAGCAGGTGGTCCATTGTCACAAAAGTATTCCCAGCCTTTGGTAACGAAGGTTCGTGGTAGGCTACTAAACTCTTTGCACTGCACTGGCTGAAGGACCTGACTTACAACTGGCTCTGCACAGTTGGCCTCTGCACATCTAGGTAAGTGCCACTGTGAAGCCAGAGGCAGAACTGGGGCCTAGATTTGGCTGATAGAATGCTGTCCTCCCACATGTTCGTAAGCTGGTGAAGGGGATGAATCCGCATTGGACAGATGAAGCAAAAAGAAGTGATGATAATGAGTGTTCCACCCGCTGCACACGTCTAATAATGACTCAGAATTTTTAAATCTCCTTCCACAACTACAGTGTCTTTGAGAAAGCTACTTCACATCAGACTGCATTTGCATTTCCATGCAGCTGCAAAAGAGGAGCAATCTCCCTTACACGGATTGCTGTGGTTTCTCAAGTCATCCACACAACTTCTTATACATAAGTGCTGAATTTCTCTCTAGTTGGGAGGTGCTCAATCCCCTCCCACTGCCCCACAGGTAATTTGGCAATATCTATCTTTTATGGCCCCCAACGAATCCATATGTATTGAGATGAATACATTGTAAAATCTCAGTTAATGTCAGTTGGTCTAAATCAGTTATAAATATATTTGGACACAACATGTATACTTGGTATTATGTTCCTGTTCATATTTTTTTAACTTAAAAGTTGACAGACAACCTTTATTACCAATAATATGTAATGTACTTTACAATGTTCCTGACATATATTTCAGCTTCCTGGATTTTTTTTCCATCTGGCCTTCAGATATGAAAGGCAAAGTGATTTAACACCTGTTTAGATTTGTCATCCATGTGACGAAATGAAAAGTATGCCGTTTGCAATAAACTTTGCATAAAATAGTTAATTTGTGTTTAATTTTAATGGTTCAAAGAATGTCAGGCAAAATGGTCGGCCCTCACGCATGTTCACTTCATAAAATCTGGCCCTCTTTGAAAAAAGTTTGGACACCCCTGCTATAAACAGACTGGGCAGGAAGGAGAGAAGCAATGGGGAAAGCTATAAGCTTGTGCCATGAAGCAATGTAAAGCTCCTCCTTCAGGGTTTATTTTCTAAAGCAATACAATGTTTTTCTGGCAGTTAATTTGTTTACATACCTATGGGGCTACATAGTATAGACTGAGGAACTGGAGGAGAAATAAAGTATAATGTATCTTCTGTAAGCCACCAGAGTTATCAAAAGTGGATCTCTGATCACATTACAGCTCATTACAACAGAAATTCATTAGGGCCAAATATAATATTTCCAAAACATTAGGACCGACAATCCCTTCTAAATATATATAGTACAGAGGTGCATCAATCATTCTTTTATCAGGTTTTTACAGTTTCTGCTTGATCACTTGGTTTCGGACATTTTTACAAAAGAGCCTGATCTGGTGCCACATTGTTTCTATTCCGATTACTGTTTGTTATTGGTTGCATTTAATAGAGGCAAGTTAGAAATAATTGGCTTGGAAAATGTGTTAGACTGCACATAAGGAAGAGAGCAGGAAAACAAGCAGCATTTCTGTTTTTCTGTGGTAGGATGAATATAAAGAAATCATGTGTTAGTAAACATGGGAGAGCCCAGGTTTGTCTGAAGAAAGATCATAAGAGCATATTTAAAGGAATCAGTATGCTCTTATTCCCAAACTCCTGCTTGCCAGTTAGGGCACTTAGAATAAAAATTGACACACAGAGCAGTCTTAAGGAAAGTCTCCTGTCTCTCATAAATACCAACATTTGATTTTAGAAATTGTTGAATCAAGTCTGAGCCTTGCATCCATGAAGCCCAGCAGAGAAATGTCGCTCTACACTTAATATATGGAAATGTATCCTTTATAGCTTATACAGCCAGAATACTATTGTACAGTCTGAATTTAAATAAACTAATACAGTTCCTCTTCTGGGGACTGCTGTCAGGTTCTTCTTCATGGTAAATTAATATAATAGATTTCTGCTCTGGTGTCCGTGAGTGAATCTCCATGATGTGGAACCAAGACACCAAAAATCAGATACGAATATATTGCTATGGATGTTCGCCAGATATAGAATTTCCTATCGCAGCATGTCTAGAATGCTAACATAGAAATAAGTGTCATCAATTTTTTCACTGAAGTTTTGATAATGTGGAATAAAATAGTTTTTTTTTAAAAAAAGGAAAGACTAGTGAGATTTGGTGAAAGATTGATTTTCAACTAATAAACTTTAACAGATATAATAAGATAATAATTTACCACATTAGTAGTTGTTTAAATATTAAGACATTAGGACCCAGTCTGCAAACACTTCACTGTAGTAAACTAATAGTAAACACTATATACCCTGCACTAAATATTCACAGGATTGGGGTCTTAGGTAGCAAATTAGATTTTACCATTTATGGATCCAACACTTGTCAGTGAAGTATCTGAAATTTCTGAATTACTGAAGTTAAACAGATCACAATGTACTTTTACTTTTGGATTTTCCAGACAATAACTCTCTTCCATTGGTCAAAGAATAAGTATGAGGTAAGAATAAGTATGTCAGGTTCAGAAGCAGTCTTAAAATCGGAAGACTCAGTCTGTATGAAAAAAGAAAATGTTTTAAGAGATGTAGACCTCAAACTCTGTGAAGAGAACATTTTCCCTTTGTTTATACATATATAAATTTCTAAATGTTTGTGTGTGCACATGTAGGTGTACACACACACAACACACTTTCCACTGGCGAATCTATCTGGGAACTGACAAAAATGACAGCAACCTTCCTTTTCTGGATTAAAAGAAAGTAGCAATAACACTCTCCAATGACAGCTATGAAATATCTTTAGAGAAACAGCCAACAAGGCACTCACTAGGGGAAAAAGTGTGGACAGAGGAATAAGAGTGTATGACATCTTTTTATGTGAAACTGAAAAAAGTTAAAAAAAATTAGGCTTCAGATTAGAAGCACTTGTAGATATACAAATGAAGAGTGCTTCCAAGGTTAGCAAAATGTGTTTTAGTTAAACTATGCTAGAGTATGTTTTACAATTGACTAATATGATAGACATAAAACAGCATCAAATTAATTGTTCATTCTAGTTAGATTAATCTTGAGGTTAACACCTGTCATGAGCACATTCAAATCCAGAATGCTGCTTCGTACCACTAATCTATGCAAATGTATGAGCAGGCCTCAACAAGTTACTGTAATCACTTGACATCATAACTAAATTTATTTTTTCCAACTGTGGCACAGTATTGCAAACGCACCAGCTTCTGTACAGAACACAGTCGCTGTTCTGCCAAACTGTTCTACTTCCCTGCTAACACAATTGCCTCCCAGCTGATGATAGCTTAGCAATAAAAAATACTTGGTTGTTAACTGCTATTGTGACAAATAATACTATTTTGCTGACACCCCCCCATTTTATTATTGACGGATTGAACTGCTTTGCCATTATCTAATTTAACAACACGTAGTAAATAGCAATTGTGAACATGTCACAATACTCACTGCTTTAGCAGAGCTAAATTAAAACCTATAATGAACTCATCTTATTACTAATACAGTCCTGTCAGACTCTGGTAAGTAAAGACAAACTACTGTCTTTATAGGACTATTATCAGACTCATATTCTAGCAGATGCTGTCATACTTTTGCTTTTCAACTACAAATCCCACTATAATAATCCTCTTTATAACTAGGTTTGTTTATTACATTCTTGGTTCCAAATGTTGGTGTTATGAAGTAGTTTAAGTGTAGTACTTTAAAGATTAGGGAAATACAATATTAAATATTACAACACAACTTATCCCTCCAAAAATTAATACATCATTAACTCTATATCAATATACTGGAGTCTTCAACTATCTATTACCAGCTTCTCTTGCAAGAAGTACTGACTGTGAACCAGTATTACATATTAGAGACTGATTTTGCAAAACCACCATTGGAAACATACACACAAAATTTGCGAAGTGTACTTGTTTGCATGCACAGAAACTTGCTTTTCCCCTACAACTTGCATAGGGCACAGACAGACATTTAGGCTCTTAGTTTTCCATCTGAAAATGACCATTTTTCACTTACAAATGGATACCTGGGCAAATATTGTTGATGCAAATGCAATTCAAAAAGCTCTTTCAAAATGTAGCCTACAATAGATTAGGCTCTCAAAAAATTTAACTTTGCTAGTACTTTTTCTTTATTACAATTTACACATAAATATATAAATAATGTCTC
The DNA here is from genome assembly GCF_052426305.1 of Pelodiscus sinensis. Taxonomy (NCBI): domain Eukaryota; kingdom Metazoa; phylum Chordata; order Testudines; family Trionychidae; genus Pelodiscus; species Pelodiscus sinensis. Next base: position 25,844,038 of record NC_143063.1, on the reverse strand, counting down.
AATCCCTTTGTTCTAGTCTGGAGTAGGTTAGTATACTTTTGCCTACCCTCCATACAAGCATTGCATGTGAAGGTAATAAAATAAATCATATTTTTGTACAATAATTGACTTGGCTTAACTCATTTGTGCTGAAGACATTGCAGCAGAGTTCTTACTACTGACCAGTTTATGAACTAATGATATCACATTACAAAAAAGCACTTTCCCTCACTTGTCCCAACTGTAAACCAAGAGAATCCATAATGTGCCTAGGCTTTAAAAAAAATAAGTGATGTGTATTCAATGAGAAATTCCTTTTGCACTTTTATTACCCCATGACATTTTGGAGCTTATTCTGATTTCATTTATGCCCAATGTATCCTTATTTGTACCTAATTTGTATGAAAAGGTGATATAACCAAGATTTCATTTACATTGGCAATGGCAATAGTTAATCTCTTGGAATGTGGTATGTGACCTAACTAAAAGCACAAGGTGTACACATTGGAGAGCTGGAAAACTAGGCCAAATAAGAAGTTACAAAATTTGCCCTTTCCAAGTTACTTTATGAAAAACTGATGCATGAAGGTAAATTAGCTGTATTGAAAACTCTTGACTGTCAAGCACCAGCCCAGCCCTAGTCTGATTAACCTCAGCACAGCTTTAGACCCAAACTGCAGTCTTTGTCCCCAATTCCAGTTTCAAACTGAACCCAAATCCAATCTCAACAAAGGGCTTCCAACAAACCACAACAAAGGGCTTCTACAACAAATCTAAGTGTTCACAGCACTTTATCTTCCCTGCTCTGACAATTTGCCTTCTGCTTCCCAGTCCCCAAGTCCCAATATCCTCTCACATTGTCTGCCTCACCTCAATGGATTTGCTGATCCAAACTTTGTGGCTCCACAGTCATCTCAGCTCAAGGTCTGTCTATTTATATGCACTTCCCACCGAAGCAAGGAGGACTTTTGCATACGGAAGGACTGAAAAATTAGGCTCTTCCACTGGATATATAGGAACAAGCCAATGGGAATGGACTCAGACAATCTCTGAGTGCCTATTGGCTAGAAACAGCCAGCCAATAGGAGCTGAGAGATTGGCCTGGGGGGATGGGAACAGCACAAATCACTTTTCCCTCTCCGAGCTGAGAGCCACGTGGAGGGAGCAGCCTGCAGTTTCAAGCTGGGCTGCAGCAGGGAGGGAGCCAGCCTGCCTTGGGGTGCTGCAAGACTGCTGGCTTAGGCAAGCACCTCCCAGCCAGAGCCTACCTCTGGCACCATAGCCCGTCCCACATCCCAACTCCCTCCCCCAAGTCACCATCCAAACCTTCCCTAGGTCACAACTCCGTCCCAGACCCTGTACCTCCTCCTACACCTCTCCTCCAAGCCAGAACCCTCTCCTGCACCCAAACACCCTCCTAGACCCTGCACCCCATTTCCTGGCCCCAAGTCACCACCTGCACCCTCTACAGTCTTCACCCCTTTTTCCCCCTCCCAGGTCAAAGCTCCCTCCCAGACTTTGCACCATCTCCTAGTGTCCCTCCTCCAGGCCAGAATCCTCTTCTGCACCCACACTCCCTCTCTGACCCTACACCTTAATCCCCTGACCCAGGTCACAACCCCCTCTTTGCCCAGACTCCCTCTCAGACCTCACACCATCTCCTGCACCCCAGTCCCTTACCCCTTGCACTCTTCTGCACTCAACTACCATCCTAGACCTTGCACCCCCTCCACAGAAAAGTGCAGCCCTTGACCATTTTCCAAAATCTTGGAGTGGCCCCCTGCCAAAAATTGCCCAGCCCTGGCTTAGGGAAATAACTTGATTTTTTTCTTCCTTCCCCCTTTTCTGCCTTGTCTATCAAAGCTGTACACTGTTTATGGCAAGGACTTTCTTTTACTGTGCATTTTTATAAACAAATGTAGAGTCTCTGGAATAATAGGGCTCTGATACGCATAGGGCCACTAAATGCTACGTCAGTACAAGTAAAATCAAAACACAGATCCACTTCTGAAAACATTAATGCTCTGTATGTTGTTGCACTTGTTCAGCCTGATTTTATTTTACAATTCTAATTTAACTCTTATTTTTGTAAAGTGAATTAAATGTTGGTCTTCTTTGCATTTTGGCGTCTATACACACATCCCCAAATAGTACAAGACAATTACAAGTTGAACCTCCCAAATCTGGGACTCTCTGGGTACGTCTACACTACATGCCTCTGTCGGCAGAGGCATGTAGATTTGTTTATTCAGCAAAGGTAAATGAAGCCGCGATTTAAATGATCGCGGCTTCATTTACATGGCTGCCGCGCTGAGCCGACAAACAGCTGATCAGCTGTTTGTCGGCTCGCCGCTAGTCTGGACGTTCCCCCCGTCGACATCAAAGCCCTTTGTCGGCAGCCCCATTATTCCTCGTGGATTGAGGTTTACCGGGGCTGCCGACAAAGGGCTTTGATGTCGACGGGGGGAACGTCCAGACTAGCGGCGAGCCGACAAACAGCTGATCAGCTGTTTGTCGGCTCAGCGCGGCAGCCATGTAAATTTAAATGAAGCCGTGATCATTTAAATCGCGGCTTCATTTGCCTTTGCCTACAACCCTAATCTACATGCCTCTGCCGACAGAGGCATGTAGTCTAGACACAGCCTCTGGTCTGGCAACATCTGTGGTCCAGCAGGATCATGGATAGTGCTGGACCAAAGAGTCCCTTAGGTGGGAGCAACGCAGAGCTAGGGAACCCCGGCTGGGCCAGGCAGCATCTTGAGAGCCCCATCACCCTAGCTGGGGAACCCCCGGTGTTAGTGGAGCGAGGTATCCAGGGATCCCTGGCCCCAGATGGGAACCCCCAGCATCAGCTGGTCCAGGTGACCGAGGAGTCCCGGACCCAGCCAGGGAACTCCTGGTTGCAGTGAGTCTGCTAGCAGCCAGATGGCTCCGGCCAGGAACCCTGGGAACCCCCCGGTGGCACTGGGGTGAGGCTGATTGGTCAGCCTGAAGCATGGCTGCTGCAGGGGGGTGGCTGGAATCCCCAGCACCAGTGGAACCAGACCTAGCAGTGGAGCGGAGAGGCCAGGTGGCCTCAGATGGGGAACCCCTAGCACAGCAGGGCTGGTGGTAGCCGGATGGCCCCAACTGGGAACTCCAAGCAACACTCTGCGGCAGCAGGGCCAGCAGAGGCCAAGCGGGCTCCGCTGGAAACCCCAAGAGACCCTGGGCCAGTGGGCGGGAAGCAGGGTGAGGAGTCCATGCTGGAGCCCGGGAGCAGTGTAGCCAGCAGGGGAGCACTAACCTCCCCTGGTCCAGCAAACTCCCTGGTCTGGGACAGCTCGGACCAGGGAGGTCCAACCTGTATTATCAAATCTTAGTAGTATGGCTTGCCTTACTTACAGGCTAAGTAACAATTTCCACATTGATTTAAATACTTTAAATAATCCACCTTAATGGCAGGCAAGCAGTAATCTCTCTAAATCTCATTAGATCACAGCTCTATTGCTTTATATATTCGTTTAAATAGAACAGATAATCTTCCATTTGACCAGCTAATATTTAACATATTATGCAAGAGTTTTACAACATCATTGGATCTATTCTCTTCTATATTTACAAAGCTGATCAGAAGTTTAAACTACATGCTATTTTTAACTACAGGCCAGAGATCCTGGAACTAGGAGAGCTGGGTAATACTGCTGCATTTCTCTTACTTGAAGTAGTTATACCAAATACCAAGCACATGGTTTCCATTTTCAGCACCTGCTCCCTCATAAAAATTGTTCTAGCACCCCTCCTACAAACTCCATATTATGGATTTCTCATTTAGCTCTGAGTCTGTCTCATGGAACAGTGTAGTCTTTAGAAAATGACTACTATAACAGCCACATTTAATCCACTTTTAAATCAATCAGAAGATAAAAAAGGGCCACATTTTGGTCCTTGAATGGACTCCCAGTGAAGTCTGCAAGCACATCTGAGGGCAGCACTTGATCTTAGAATTAAAACTGTTGGTGCATAGTAGCCAGGAAGACCTCTATTACTAACCTGAAACTGGGAAGACTCCTATTGCAGTGGGACCAGGAAGGGTCCCAAGTTATCCAACGTACAGTACCCATATCATGTCATCAACTTTTACACTGAACAGCCCATGGAAATAAACAGGAGCTCTTCTTAAAAACTGATGGCAACTATATCCCTGTGCTTGGGATCATTTCACTTTTATTCAATGACAAAACCCACATAACCTATTAGGAAGAGGGTTAGGTTAGGCCTTTTATAGCTACAAAATGGTTTGGGGCTTTTGGTAGTACAAGCATTCAACTGATGATGTTGTGCACATATTTAAGTGCAAATAACTGGACATGCATTAATTATATAGTACCATCGATGTGTTTTACAAAATCCAGAACAACAAAATATGATGTATGTAATTTTGCTGAACAGAATAGCTATGTGGGACAGATAGCACTTTATTACCTGACTAATGATACAATTAAAAGATAGACCTGCCACTCAATGGTCACACTTGCATTTCCTTTATTAAATGGCAATATTACCACAAACTCAATGGAGAACACACACATATTTCTTGTTTTAACATATTTTCTACGGTAATTATGATATTATTTATGGTAAAAGGACTACTTTCCACTACAATTGATTCAGTATGTTAGATCAATAATATTTAAGCTGCATCTATTGAAAATTAATGACTACTTTACAGGTTATTAAAATGGGACCAGTAATGGGACGCCTAACTTATTCAAGTAGTTGCATTAAAGCTCATAGATCCCCTCATGCAATAGGGCTTGCAAAGCAGTGACCTATAATATCACTTTTAACAGACATTTTATTGAGTTCATATTTAATGGGATTTGCTCCCTTCCTTCACAGTGCAGTTTCCTTTTATTCAGTTCACACCTTTCCTTGAAGATCTATAAATTTCCTTTACTCCCTGTTGATGCTTTTACATGCCCTCACTTGCTATCTTACCCATTAAAGGTCACCATCCTGCATTTTGAAATAAATTGGTAGTATTACTATGCTAATAAAATACTCCAGAGCACACCATATGCTGAACAGACCAAGACCCAGAAAGGTAACTGTGTATTTGGAGTAAAAGACACTAGGGGCACAGTGGGAAGACTTCAGAAACCAAAAGATATATATGCCCCTTCTGGATGCGTTGCCTATCACATCACTTACTGGTTTCCAATATAGAGCTATGTAGTAATGAGGTGGTATGTTTATAGCATAAAACTTCACAGTCTTTCTTGCCAACTTTGGCTTTAACTATTTAGTTTGGAATTTAGCCCAGGCAGCAATGCAGACAAATAGGTCTCTAGTTACTGTTGTTCTTCACAAACAGCACCAGTAGCATTTATGCTTCTGTAAATGATAGGGATGTTAAATTTCGATTACTGGGCTAATAGAATAGTCAATGCAATTTGCATTGACTATTCAATTAGTCAATAAGGGCACCTCTGCCTTTGAAATGTAGCAACAACCCCAGGACTGTTGCTACACTTCAAAGGCGAAAACACTGTGGGAATCATGGGGTCAGCGGGGGATTCAAGCAGTTGCTGCTGCTTTGAAGCACCTTGTCCTCTTCCCTGCCCTTTTCTGCCTCTTTCTGATAGAGAAAGCAAGGGGGGAGGGGAAAGCGACTAGTGTGTCGACTATCCGATAAGCATTTGCTTATCGGATAGGCGACTAGTTGTTCACGTCCCTAGTACATAGAATAGTCTTTCTTCATGGGAGGAATCCTCACTTTCCTCTTCTAGCTTCCCTTGTTGAAAGCCACCACATACCCTAGGGACAAGTTTGCAGTGCTCATGGGGAGTCAGAGCCCCGCAATGTGAGTTGTCACTTGTTTCTGTCAGCACCCACTGATTTACAGAAACTCTGTATTTCCACAGCTGTTGACCCTACTGAGCCTTTATAAACCAGCCTATGATTTGGTGTCTTGAGGGCTCATTCACCTCTGATCATAGAGGTTTGACTTGGACTGTCAGAGCTAAACAAACTGCCCTGAGTGGGTCAACTCAAAATAAGTTTATTGTCTGAGAACAAGACAAAGGAATAGAAGCCATTATTTATGAAAAAGCCTAGTTATTTATGAAAAAGCCTAGTTACTTCAGTCAAAATATCTACTAAATATCATCCATTAAAAATATTATCAGAAGCCTTGCAGTGTGGTGCTGTTGCTTTACATTTTAGGAACTATTACGGTTTGTGCAAGCAGAGGTACAAGTAAGAGCCTTAGACTAGAGTGAAAAAGTTTTATATTTTTCTACAAAAAACAGACCAAACACCGGTAGTAGTAATGACAACCCCTCTCTCCGTCCCCCCCCCCCCCCCAAGTATCTTGCCCTTGTGCCTTAGTTCTGAGCAGGGCCCACTTCATTCCAGTCAGTGACTCTCTACAGTAAAGACGGCACCAGCTGCAACTGTGTTTTTTAAGGTTGAGGGCTTCAGTTCACGAGAATTTGGACAACAACCACCAACTGTTTTACAAAGGCCACTAAACAGCCATCAGATAGCAATAGCTTTTGGTCACTATCAACCTGGAATGCATTAGAAAAAGCAACTAGTCCTCATATTACTAATCCCTTGAGTTTTATCCTGTATCTCCTTTCCATCCTGACATTTTATTATCATCATAAATCTAGGCTGATCCAAGTTGTGCACTACTATGGAAACTAACTGATGGAAGTAAATTTTGTCATTGGTGACTCTCTAGTAAAGTGGAGAGTCTTCACAAGACACCAGCACAGAATATAAAACACAATATATTCTCTACAGGTAGACACAAGCAATAGCTCCGGCACACTAGGGATGCAAAATCCCATATGATTAGTTAACCGGTTAAACAGTTTAATCAGATAAACAAGTAAGTGGGGATGGGAGGGGCTGCTCTAGCCCCCTTTGGTTAACCATAACTGGTAAACTGGTTAACCATTCACATCCCTACTGCACACCTTATTAAACAAGCACAATGACAACTAACAACTATCTATCTAAGCTCTATAGAGCCACCTCAACTTTCTCCCTGAAAGGTAACTAGCTTATATGCCACGGTGTGGCAGTGTTCATTGATGCTAGCCTAGGCAAAGAGGATGTCACAACAGCAAATCTTGGTTTAGCCTAACTGGTAAGCTGTTTATTGTGTCAAGTGTAACATGTATGATTACCTGCCCTGTGGGCGGGTGGTGTATGTGTGTGCATCCAGTGCAAGGCGCTCCTGACCCTCAGAGACCGAGTTCGGGCTTTGGAGGCCAGGGTGGCTGAAATGGAGGAGCTAAGGGAGGCAGAGAAGTATGCTGATGAGGCATTCTGGGACACTGTAGTACCGTCCCACCTCCAGTATAATAGCCCCAGCACTGTTAAGGAGGATGAAAGGCTCAGGGGAAGAGAGCAGTCAATGGGAGCAGAGGGAAACTATCCCATAGTTGGGACCCTCCTTCCAAAGGATGTTATGGTATCCTTTCACACTGAGGATACCTCTCCGGAGGAGGGAACGTCAGTTGTTAGGAAGAGGCAGGTGTTAGTAGTGGGTGATTCAATTGTTAGAAACATAGATAGCTGGGTTTGCAATGACTGGGAGAACCGTATGGTGACTTGCCTGTCTGGTGCAAAGGCTGCAGATCTCTCGAGGCATCTAGATAGACTTATGTGTAGTGCGGGGGAGGAACCAGTGGTCGTGGTACATGTAGGTACCAATGATGCAGGAAAGGGTAGGAGAGATGTCCTGGAGGCCAAATTTAGGCTGCTAGGAAGGAGACTGAAATCCAGGACCTCTATGGTGGCATTCTCAGAAATGCTTCCTGTTCCACGTGCAAAGCCAGGTAGGCAGGCAGAACTTCAGAGTCTCAATGCATGGATGAGACAATGTGTAGGGAGGAGGGATTTAGATTTATTAGGAACTGGAGACACTTTTGGGAGAGGGGGAGCCTATACAGGAAGGATGGGCTCCACCTAAACCAAGGTGGATCCAAACTGCTGGCACTAAATATTAAAAAGGTCGTAGAGCAGGTTTTAAACTAAGAGATGGGGGAAAGCCAATTGGTGTGGAGGAGCACATGGATCGGACGGAGACTTCTCTTAGAGGAGAGTCCATTGATGGAGATTCTCTAGTTGTTAGTCAGAAAGAGGGGAGAGATGATAAAGTATGGGCCAGATCAGACAAGCAACAATCACTTATACAAGAATCTAATACAACAGGGAAGGCAGACAAATAAACAGTGGCAATTTTTTAAAGTGCTTCTACACAAATGCTAGAAGTCTAAATAATAAAACGGGTGAATTAGAGTACCTTGTATTAAAGGAGGAGATTGACATAACAGGGATCACAGAAACCTGGTGGAATGAGGACAATCAGTGGGACACAATCATACTGGGATATAAAATATATCCAAAGGACAGACTAGGTTGTGCGGGTGGCAGAGTGGCACTATATGTGAAAGATAATGTAGAATAAAATGAAGTAAACAACTTAAATGAATCAACATGTTCCATATAATCACTATGGATAATAATTCTATGCTCTAATAAGAATATAGCAGTAGGGATATATTATCAACCACCTGACAAGGACAGTAATAGTGACGTTGAAATGCTAAGAGAGATTAGAGAGGCTATCAAAATAAAAAACTCAATAATAATGGGGGTTTTCAATTATCCCCATATTGACTGGGTACATGTCACCTCAAGACAAGATGCAGAGATAAAATTTCTCGATACCTTAAATGACTGCTTCTTAGAGCAGCTGGTACAGGAACCCAAAAGGGGAGAGGCAATTCTCGATTTAGTTCTGAATGGAGCACAGGATCAGGTCCAGGAGGTTACTATTACAGGACCGCTTGGGAATAGTGACCATAATATAATAACATTTAACATTCCTGTGGTAGGAAGAACTCCTCAGCAGTCCAACACTCTGGCATTTAATTTAAAAAAGGGGAATTACGCAAAAATGAGGAGGTTAGTTAAACAGAAATTAAAAGGTACAAGGACTAGAATAAAATCCCTGCAGGCTACATGGAAACTTTTTAAAGACACCATAATAGAGGCCCAACTTAAATGTATACCCCAAATTAAAAAACATAGTAAGAGACTTAAAAAAAGAGCGACCATGGCTTAACAACCATGTAAAAGAAGCAGAGAGAGATAAAAAGGCATCTTTTAAAAGGTGGAAGTCCAATCCTAGTGAGGTAAACAGAAAGGAACATAAACACTGCCAAATTAAGTGTAAAAATGTAATAAGAAAAGCCAAAAAAGAGTTTGAGGAACAGCTAGCCAAAAACTCAAAAAGTAATAGCAAAATGTTTTTTAAATACATTAGAAGCAGGAAGCCTGCTTAAAAAAAGTGGGTCCCCTAGACGATCGAGATACAAAAGGAGCAATCAAGGACGATAAAGCCATTGTGGAGAGACTAAATAATTTCTTTGCTTCAGTTTTCATGGCTGGGGATGTTAGGGAGATTCCCAAACCTGCACCATCTTTCTGGGTGATGAATCTGAAGAACTGTCCCGGATTGAAGTGTCATTAGAGGAACAAATAGAAACACTTAACAGTAACAAATCACCGGGACCGGATGGCATTAACCCAAGGGTTCTGAAAGAACTCAAAATGTGAAATTACGGAACTATTAACTATGGTTTGTAACCTATCCTTTAAATCAGCTTCTGTACCCAAGGACTGGAAGACAGCTAACATAATGGCAGTATTTAAAAAGGGCTCTAGAGGAGACCCCAGCAATTACAGACCGGTAAGTCTAACATCAATACCAGGCAAATTAGTTGAAACAATAGTAAAGAATAAAGTTGTCAGACATGTAGAAGAACATAATTTTTTGGGCAAAAGTCAACATGGTCTCTGTAAAGGGAAATCATGTCTTACTAATCTATTAGAGTTCTTTGAAGGGGTTAACAAACATGTGGACAAGGGGGATCCAGTAGATATAGTATACTTAGATTTCCAGAAAGCCTTTGACAAGGTCTCTCACCAAAGGTTCTTATGTAAATTAGGTTGTCATGGGATAAGAGGGAAGATCCTTTCTTGGATTGAGAACTGGTTAAAAGACAGGAAACAAAGGGTAGGAATAAATGGTAAATTTTTAGAATGGAGAGGGGTAACTAGTGGTGTTCCTCAAGGGTCAGCCCTAGGACCAATCCTATTCAACTTATTCATCAACGATCTAGAGAAAGAGGTGAGCAGTGAGGTGGCAAAGTCTGCAGATGGTACTAAACTGTTCAAGATAGTCAAGACCAAAGCAGACTGTGAAGAACTTCAAAAAGATCTCACTAAACTGAGTAATTGGACAACAAAATGGCAAATTAAATTTAATGTGGATAAGAGTAAAGTAATGCACATTGGAAAAAATAACCCCAACTATACATACAATATGACGGGAGCTAATTTAGCTACAACTAATCAGGAAAGAGATCTTGGCGTTATCGTGGATAGTTCTTTGAAAACATCCACGCAGTGTGCAGTGGCAGTCAAAAAAGCAAATAGGATGCTAGGAATTATTAAAAAAAGGGGTAGAAAATAAGATGAAGAATATCTTACTGCCCCTATATAAAACTATAGTATGCCCATATCTTGAATACTGTGTACAGATGTGGTTTCCTCACCCCCCAAAAAATATTTTGGCATTAGAAAAGGTTCAGAAAAGAGCAACTAAAATGATTAGGGGTTTGGAATGGGTCCCATATGAGGAGAGCCTAAAGAGACTGGGATTTTTCAGTTTACAAAAGAGGAGACTGAGGGGGGATATGATAGAGGTCTATAAAATCATGAGTGGTGTGGAGAGGGTGAATAAAGAAAAGTTATTTACTTGTTCCCTTAATAGAAGAACTGGAGGACACCAAATGAAATTAATGGGTAGCAGGTTTAAAACTAATAAAAGAAAGTTCTTCTTCACACAGCATGCAGTCAACCTGTGGAACTCCTTGCCAGAGGAGACTGTGAAGGCTAGGACTATAACAGAGTTTAAAAAAGAGCTAGATACATGAATGGAGGTTATGTCCATAAAAGGCTATTAGCCAGGCGATAAGGAATGGTGTCCCTGGCCTCTGTTTGTCAAAGGCTGGAGAAGGATGGCAGGAGACAAATTGCTTGATCATTGTCTTCGGTACACCCCCTCTTGGGCACCTGGCACTGGCCACTGTCAGCAGACAGGATACTGGACTAGATGGACCTTTGGTCTGACCCAGTATGGCCATTCTTATGTTCTTATGTCTGAATGGCAACCAGTGTTCCCTGTAAACTGAGAGCTTGGGGAGTCACCCACTAGAGATTTAGGCACTGCCCAACTGATTAAAAGAGCATCATAGCCAGCAGCATGTGTTTCTATTGGTGGTGCACATCCACACATGCGTCGGTGCACATAAAACATTTATTCCACTCATGAATGGAAGAAAATAGAGGGAACATTGATGACAACTCTCCCTGACAGAATTACAAGACCCTTTTCTGCATTCCCGCCACCTCTTCTGTGATTTAAATGAGCCCATTATCTCCATATCTGGCTGCAGCTATTGTGGGTTTTTTGGGGGGAAATTAATCCAGTCTAGGAATGATGTAGCAGTGACACATCCCCTAACAACCCGCATGTAAAAATCAGGATAGACAGCAATTTAGATAATCTAGGCAACAGATCTTGCCCTAACAGACACAGCTAACATGTTCTCTTGGCTGCACATACTCATGCCCATCTGTTAAGGTGGCACTGTGCCAATTACAATTTGATCAGACTGTTTTATCAGGACATATGCACTATGCAAGTGTTGACATAGATGGGAAGGATGCATAAGAGTACATATCCTAAATGAGACTTCTTTTATATAGCAAGACCCTTCCTTTCATCAGTACTGGAATATTGGGATCACAAGACTTTAATCCTCTACATCTCTGTTAAACTTAGATCAACATGGAAAAGAGAAATATGGAAAATAATATGCAAAGTCAATTTTGGCTTCTAAAATGCAATCTACATGCTTAATGGAAAAGAATGGCTCACAGGCATTCTATTGTTCCAGTTTAATTCCCTGTTATCACGGTCAGCCAAGGGAGTATCTACAACCAATTGTATATATGGAAAGGTTTAAGAAAGAATATTTTCATTTATCTTGAAAAGTCAATATTAGACAGATGGCCTCTTCACTAGCCCAAGTGGCCAGTCAATAAAACAATACCCAATATTTTTTCATATGGTACAAAACAAAATGCAGATCTTACAGGAAAACAGACATAGATAAAAATCACAGAACACAGATCATCTGTGCCGCCCAACTGATTAAAAGAGCACCACAGCACTGTATGAGACACATACAGTTCCTGGATAGTAATAACTGACATGATTGGTTTCAGTTGTGTGATTCAAAGCCTGTATATATTTGATGCATGGACATAAATGGGAATAAAGAAAGGTGTGCATTTCCATTTCAATATGAGTCTCCTTCCAAGAACCGTCTCCAGTGAGAGGACCTTAATTCTTTTTTTGAGTATACTCAACTGTTAGTAACATATCATAAGCATCATTACTTATTCTACATCATGTAAAAGGCGGTGGCTAAGACATGAACTAAACACAGCAAAAATAATAGTGATTTTTTGACAGTTTTCACAATTCAGGATTTTAGTACTTGGACAAAAAGGGACAGACCCTGCTACCACCAAAGTAAATGGAATTTTACAACTGACATCCCTGGGAACAGGATTGGACCATAACACACTAATAATTACTGTGTTTGAAGAAATTAACGTAAAGGCTGCTCAGTGTTTGCTTAGAATTCCAAATTTTGTTAAAAAGAAATGGTAGTATAATCAAGTTGACATTCTAAAAGCTAAAATGTAAAATCCATTGTACTGCAGTTGATATTTAGATTTCTTCTGTCCAAATTCTGCACACTGGTCTATTTGGGGACAACGGGTTGCTCATACAGGTCAGGTTGTAGCATTGCGGCTTTAAGACCTCCGTAGAAAAATTGTAACATTTTACTTTATGAATATTGTTACCACTCAACCCGCCACCCCCAAAAAACCCACACAGATGTTGAACATATAAGATTTTGTAGTTTATACCTATATAAAAAGCTCTGGTTTCTATCCTAGCCCCAATAGAGTTCCCTACATAACTCTCATCGACTTTAAAATAGTGCAGGACTGAGTCTTAAAACTTGATCCTTTCAACGCTTAAATATATAAATACATTTATTCATATAGTTAACTATTTGTAGAATTGGGTCCATAGCTTTACTACCTTAATTACATTTCTTTCTACTGCAGATCTTCACTACTATATTTTAATAAAGGCAACAAATTTACATTGTTTATAATGTTATCATCACAGAGACAATCTGGAGTCCTTTATTGCCACTTGGTCCATTCCACCACTCCCATATGTAAAGGTTTTAGTGCCATTTAAAAAGGCCTTCCCTTTAATTCAGTCAGAATTGTCACTCCCATTCTATCTATTACTCTCAATAAAAAATGTCTACTATTATCTATGGAAAGATAATCCATGAAGCCTTAAAGGACAACTGGAACATCCACTGAACTAAAAGGTAAATGTTTGTTTTATGTAATATCGAAAACAAACACCCGTAGAAGAGTCCAAAAAACTCCCTCTTGTAGATACGAAGACTAGGCCAAAAGTGACTGCAATACTGGTGGCAAGTAGTGGAGTTTTCCCCTTTAGGAGAGGATATCATTTGCTGTTGTCAGTAAGAAAGGAAACTGATGTAGCCACAAGCAAACAATCCAATCCTCAAAACCTCCCATTCGCCACCCATTCATTCATCTAGGGCCCACACTAGCAGCCTGTTTTCTTAGCTTAGGATGCGTCTAGACTGCACCTTTATTCTAGAATAGCGGCTGTTATTCCCAAAAATATATATTAGCATCCACACAGCAATTGTGTTATTTCGAAAGAAAATCAAAATAATGGAGGGCTTTTTCTGACCAAAAGGCTCTGTTGGAAGAGGGTGTGGGTGTGGACGTTCCAATGCTGATATGTCAAATAGCTCCTTACCAGGGCCATTCTAAGCTATTCCGCCTCAGTGCCTCGTGGGGCTCTGAATCAGGGTAGTGCGCCTACATTAGTGGAGCCTGCCTTGGACTAATTTGAAGCTTGGTCACACTGTTCCAAAAGTAGCTATTCCGGAAGATGTCCCCAATAGCTTTTTCCAAAAGAAGCTTACAGTGCAGACCTGCCGGTAGAGGAGTTTTGGCTGGTGCACGTGGAATGATCAGAAGGGAAAGGAGAGGGGCAGAGCCCCACGAGTCCCCCAAATACGAACACCCCGGGTCACACGTTATGGCAGGGCCACTTCTATGGCCTTTTATTTCTTCCTGCCAAATGAGGCGGCCACAGCGGCCCGCGCTCGGCTCCCGGCGCTGCCCCTCGCGCCCAGCTGGGTGTCGCTGCGCTGCCGCGCGCTCGCACCTACCTGACCCGTGCTGCTGGCGGAGGATGGCGGCCCTGCCAGGCGGGGGCGAGGCCGAGGAGGCCGCCGCGGTGGTGGAAGCGGCTGCGGAGGCGGAGGCAGCCGCGGCCCCAGCCCCCTGGGGCGGCAGCAGGCGCTTCTCCAGGCCGGGCTCGGCGGTGGCCCTGCTGGCCGGGCTGTACCTGCGCGGGCCGCTGCTCTGGATGTGCGACACCGCCTCGGCCGCCTGCATGTCGGGCGGGGAGAAGCGCGACAGGACCCGCAGCAGCGCCTGGGCTTTGTGCTCCTGGGTCTCGTCGTCGCTGTAGTCCGACACCCGGCACTCGTACACGCCCTCGTCCTGCCGCCGCACGCCGGACAGCCGCAGCCGGTGCGAGATGTCATTGCCCTGGACCCGCACCGTCTGCAAGAGACCACAGCCCGCGGGCCGGTCACTGCCCTGCGCTGCCCGCCGGCGGCCAGCGCCGCGCCCCCGCGTCTCCCCCCCGCGCCTGCCCCAGTGCGCCCCTCCGCGGCTCCCTCTGCACCTGCCCCTCTGCACATCTCCCCCCGCGCCCGCCCCACTGCGCCCCTCCGCGGCTCCTTCTGCGCCTCCCTCTCTGCACCCGTCCCCCGCATCTCCCCCCCCGCGCCTGCCCCATTGCGCCCCTCCGCGGCTCCCTCTGCGCCTGCCCCTCTGCACCCGTCCCCCGCATCTCCCCCCCGCGCCTGCCCCACTGCGCCGCCCCGCATCTCCTCCCCGCGCCTGCCCCACTGAGCCCCTCCGCGGCTCCTTCTGCGCCTGTCCCTCTGCATCCGTCCCCCTCATCTCCTCCCCACGCTTGCCCCATTGTGCCTCCCTCATCTCCTCCCTGCTCCTGCCACTCTGCTGACCCACTGCACTCCTCCATCTCTTCCCTGCACCTGCCTCCCTCCCCCTATCTCCTCCCCAGCCTACCCCATTGTGCCCCCCTCATCTCTTCCCTGTGCCTTCCCCATTGCGCCTGCCCCCACTGCACCCCCTGCACCTCCTCCTGACTCCTGCCCCACTGCACTCGTCCCGCATCTTCTCCTCACACCTGCCCCACTGCACCCCTCATCTCTTCCCTGCACCTGCCCCACTTCAACCCCTGCATCTCTTCCCCGCGCCAGCCCACTCCACCCTTGCGTCTCTGCCCTAGTGTGCCCCATGTATCTGTCCCTGTATCTGCCCCAAAGCATCTCTCTACTTGTACCTTTCCCCTGCCTCAGCCCTCAAGTCTGCCCCTCCTGGAAAGTAATGCACCTCCCCTCCAGCTTGCTGTACTCATCACCTCTAAGAAATTAGTGTATCTTCCCACTTAGCATCTGAGATCACCCCAGCTCCTCTCCAAAATCAAATCATTCTCCTTCTGTAAACCAACCTTCCAGTCCCTCCTTGAAATAAATTAGTCTCCCTTCCACAGTTACCAAATCACTGAATCTATCCCAGGCCTTACAAAATCAACTTTATTAAGCAATGCATATTCCCCTCAAGCATCAAGCTACTGAATCCACCAATTCCAAAGAATGCACTCAAAAGGGAGGACACTCTCCACCCCACCCTCAGCTTCAAATGTAAATGAAACTCTTTCCTTCTCTCCCAGGAGTCAAACACAAAACCACACAAACCATTGTGCTCAGTCTCACCCCATTACCTTCCATAAATAAATACTGTAAGCATGGCACCCCTTATGTAAAGAACCCGGCCACCAATTCAAGTTCTTCCCTTCCAAACTAAAGGCATCTCTCCACAGAACTCTAATAATGAGTCACTAATCCTGTCCCTCTCTTCCCAAAGTTCATACATAGAGCCATCTTTCTAAATTTATTTTTAAAATGCTAATCATCCTGCCCTCATCCTTTTTTAAAATGAAAGACATCTCCCATCTAAATTTCAGCATCCTGCCACTAATCCTCCAACTGTCTTTCTAAAAAAGAATCTGAATGGTAATCTTCCCTCCAAAATGAAACACCACCTTTCCATCTAATCCTTCCAACTCAAACACCTCGCCTGCTAAAAAGAATGAATTTCCTCTGTTACCTCTCCAAAGCAGAACATATACCACCCAACCACTTCCCCTGTCCTTTTAAATCCACACAGCTTAACTGATGTATCTCTCCTTATGTCCAAATCCACCACAAAATACCCATATACCTTCATGTGGAATCGTCAGACTACAGCCACCATCCCCAATTCTGACACACTAGCCATTATCTAGTGTCTTCTATCTTCAGATTTCCCTGTTACAAACATGGGATGAAGGATCAAATCCTGCTGGCTTTACTGATTGCCTTTAATTTCGGTGGCACTATTAGCCTATGAATTAAAGATCTCATCCTACAATCTTACTCCCAGTGTGTAATTGTTGCAAGAGTCTCCCTACTTTCCGTAACACCCTTTTCTTCTCTGGCTAGTCTGTCCAGGTAGAAATAGAAGCAGGACAGTGATGGAATTAAAGCCAAACAAATAAAAGGGCCTGCTCTTGCGCCCATTGAAACCAGTGCCTGGATCAGGCCCCAAATCAACAGAAATAAGATGTAATGTGCTATAAAGAAATTTCATATTGCTGGGGAAGTGGGTTTTCAGGGACAGAGGCAGCTGAATGAAAAGCATAGTTATCTTGACCTGACCTCCAGTACTTTTCAAGGGAGATCAAAGAAAGGGGGGGAAAACAAATAAAACTGGACAATTAAAATAGCAATGGATGGTAACATTTTGATGGAGATATGACACACACAATGTACTCAGTAGGACACCCACTCATGGCGCACACACCCCCTCTCTCAGCTCCAAAAGTAAATTTATTGCTCCAGGGTTCAAACTGGCTGAAATCATGGGGGGAGGTAGGAGGTCATAAAGCCAACATATACATATAAAAATTGTGCACCACTCAGTTTGATCCGCACTTACGCTGATTTTAGTTGCATCCTTATTTGTTACCTAAAAAGCAGAGAGGGAAATATATTAGACTAGACTCCTAAAGCATATTAACATTATTATAAGCACTCACATGCCCACTTAAACAGATGGTCAGACAGATCTTTAGAGCAACTTTTATAACTTGTTTCAAACTGGTGGGAGAATTGGATTTGATTTAATCATTTGGTGCTTGAAGAACAGGATTGCTTTGGTAAAATTTAACTGTACCTATTAGATGCCTGTAGCAAAAGTTTTGCCATTGCTAAGAAATATATGTATGCAGAAGAATGTTTGCTCCTTGTATAAACAAGGCAGTAGTCATTATAAAAACATCATTTAAATTGGAAATAGTCATTGTAAGCAGTAGTGGTTTTTTTTTATGGCAGTGCAGAGTTGTGCATGGATGTGACTTGGGAAGGCCAGACCCTGAATTGCTTTAGTGCAGGAATGACGTCCCTAAACAGCACAAGATCAGATGCAGCTCATCAACTTTTGGATCCGATTATTTCCTTGTTACAATCAACTTTATTGAAAAACGAAATGATGCCTCTGATCTCTCTGATGCGCTTTCTATCATTCCCAGGCATTCCTTGTCACCATTTATTGTAAAAGCACCTTACAGTTATATATAAGGTTAAAAGACGACATTTAGATCCAAGTGATTTATTTCCCTCTCATGACAACTGACTTACATTTCTCCCAACTAGACTTCATCGCATTACTTTGGAGTGTATATGCTTTGCATCTATATTTGATCTTTGCAAGAAAACAAATCTTCTATATAGAGGGGACCTGGTGTAAGGATTACAGGCTCCTCGGGGAGTATCATCAAGCTTAATGGCTCTGTGGTCAGAAAAGGTCGTATGCTGTATACTTTAGAAATACACATTTTGGAACCCTTGCTCAAGACTTCTCTAATATTTAACTTTGTTTATATACTGGGCAGCATTATGTTGCCAATAAAGGATGTTGCACCAAGATCTAGGCTGCAGAATAAACTGGAGTGTCAGGAAAATGCAGCCTAGAAATTAAGACTGGAGTTTCTATTTGAGCCAAGAGGCCTTTGGTGGGTTAAGAAAGAATACACAAGATTTAACCTGGTCTCCTTAATACATGTTAATTACTTCATCTGAGTATGTAAATAAATCATCCAACTGCAGAACTGTCCTTCAGAATCTCCAGCTAGAAGCATTTCACCCTCTCCTCCATCTGTTCTTATTAATCATCTACACAGAGGATCTCATCTTGTTTAATCAACCTTTCCCACGTTTACTCGCAGTGATTTCCAGCTTGGTTCAGCATAACGCAGTTTTCTCAGTTGCCTCCTGTTTATCCCCGCTTTGTAATGTAATACAATAAACCCGTTTAGAGCGGCTCTCTGGCTGCGTCTTAACGATGGAGCTTGCAGTGAGATGTTGATGGTTCTTTAAGAACATATTTACAATCCCCAACGTGCTGTCAGATTTTCTGGGGAGAATGACTAAATACTATTCTGTCCTCCTGTCCCCTATTCTACTTGGGATTCCTGCCTGCTTCACGGTAGGTCACAGGAGAAGCTCCTTTCACTTGCAGTGTTTGTTAGCTTTATTTTAATCACATTCTGAGCATGTTGCACTTAATGAATATGTACGTTTCCGTGGCAATTTGTTACCTTGCTTCTGCTGCCAGGGGCACTGATGGCTAATTCATGGGCAAGTTCTCTGGCTGGTTCTTTAAGGTACCACCACTGGATTTCCAAGGAGTAAGAGGTGGATCCGCTGGCCCGAAAAGCACAAGGCATCTCAATATCATCTCCCTCCCTAACAGTCACATCTTTGGGAACTTCAGTAAATGTAGCTGGGAGGAGAAGATAGAATTACAAGGGCTGGTTAACAGGAGAGATTAAGAGACAAGATCAGTCTGGTTCATCGTAATCTGATCCGCGATAACTCGAGGTCTAAACGCTGTCAGGCAAATGAGTGTCTCGCGTTTCAGCAGTTAAGGAACCAGCCCAGCAGCCCGAAGGGAACACAGGCGAGCTTGGTTCTCCACTCCGCAGCCTGGGCACCCACCTACTGGTGCATCAGAAGCGCCAGTGACAAAGGAGACAGCTCTGTGTCGAGTGCCTCACAGAAAAGCCCCTCTCCGAATACGAGGGGACTGCTGTTCAGATTCCAGGGCAAAAATCGCTCTCACAAATGACTGCCAACACCTGCATAATACAAATCGCCATTCTCTGAGCAGCCCGTTAGCGCTTGCAGAAGAGTGCAGGCAGACAGCAATCCCGCAACCCATGGTGTGCTCTGTACCTTTTGGCTTCAGAGAACACCTCCCCCCGCCCCGCCACTATGACCATCTGCAATTGCCAAAGCGTCAACTCGCTTTCCTTGTCTGTATAAAGCCCCCCCCCCCCCAACAACAAATGCTGCATAAACAGTAAAGTTCTCACACCACAAAGGAGCAAGCCAGGCACGTCTATAGAGCTCAACACCGATTTTTGACAGGAGCAAGGATTTGAGACTATATAACAGATTTTTTTTAGAAGAATAACGTTTTACTGAGTCAAAAATACTGATCCCCTAGCTACTAGTCCTTCCCACCCATCTTAGAATTCGCCCCGCACGGTTCCTTTGGCTACCTTTCCAGTAAGCTGTCTTTGGGGTGGCTGTCTGCTAGGGAGATACAGAAAGTTTGCTACTTACCGTTTACTATGAACAGCAGGGGTGCATTTAACATCAGGTAACAAAGGGCGCTGAACAGCCCTCGATTTCCCATTTCATATATGTAGACTTCAGGGTGGAGGGCAAGCCGAGAATTTAGCCTGACCAAAACGCAGCTAAGAAATCTTCAGTCCCATTGCAAAGAGAAGACGTATCTCTGACACTACGACTGTTTCCAAAAAAAGAAAAGCAAACAGTCTCCACGCTAACTTAAAAAAAATAACGTTTAGAAGCAAGTATAAAATCCACAGCCAGCCGATCAAACGCGCTGTCGGGTGGAAGCGTAGTTCCTGAGGATGAAATTCGGAATCTGGTCTCGGGTATTTTCCCCCACTCGATTCTACCCAACAGTAAACGGGATTCAACTTCCTTGTGTTGAATAGGATTTCTTGCTGTCCAGAAGCAGGGAAAGGATCCTGGGCTCCCCTCCAAGACCCATCACAATGGCAAGTGTGGCTCAGATTTGAAAGGAAGGTCTAATGAGGCGGCAAGGATTATTCTCTTCCCTCTAAAGCTGGGGAGCAATCGATACGTTCCTGTTTGTGGCCCGGGGTTTCTCTGCCTGCGGTGGGGATGGCTACAGTCAGGAGGCGCTTTGGCAGTCCAAATCCGCCGTTTGCTTGGCGTGCGATGTGCAGTCCAGACCGGGAACTAAACCAAAGGGTCCCCCCTCCCCCCAACTCTCAAACCAACACGCTCTTCGACCTGTAAGAGGAAATTTCACGAGCTGACGTTCCAGCGTAGCGCAGCGGTAACACCGGTCCCTACCATGCAAAGGGAATTGGACCACTCGGACTCTTTCCCCATTCCCCGCAGCCACGCGGCTGAGTAGAAAGCGCCCCCAGTTTGTGTTTATAATCTCTCAAACAAGGCAGGACAAAACCAGACAAAATCCCTGCCTGGCCCCGAACCCCTCCTACTGCCCACCGCGTCCGCTCGCCTGGGGTCTTGTTACACGTTTGCTAGCGCGGGCACCGGGCTCTGGGGGAGGGGGGGATTTGCTACGCGAGTCTGTTCACTGCTCCCCTCTACTCCCACCGCAGCGCTTACACCATCGGCATCCGGAGTGGAGGGAGCCACCCGACCCACAGGAGAGCGGGGGGGGGGGGAGTGGAAGGAGGAGGGACGCCCGGAACAGCTACAAGGAAAGTTGGCAGCAGCTGGAGAGATGCTGGCGAGGCTGGCCCGGCTTTCTGCCCGCCAAGGCTGGAGAGCACCCGGCTGGGAACTCCTCTGCGCACCCCCGGGCTGGCCGCGGTAGCCTCCAAACCCCACAGCCACGAGCTCAGCGCCTTACCTCGGGCTCAAGCCATCTCTCCCGCCGCGGGCCAGGGGCGGCCGCCGAGCCGGGGGGGGGGGGGGGGGAGGCGCGGGGAGAGGGCGCCGAAGTGCCCGGTGCCCTGCCGAGCGCACAGAGCGAGCGACGGCCCAGGGCGCGCAGGGGGGTCCGCAGCGAGCAGGTGCCGCTCCCGGAGCCGGGGGCTGGGGAGACACAAACTAGTTGATTCGGATCAAGGCAGGTTTCCGGTTGGGCCCCGGGCCGGGAGGGGGCGTTTCCTGCCCTCGGCCCGGGAGAAAGCCCATCCCCGCGCCAAGTCTCCCGCCTGCTGCGGGGGCGCCGCTGACACTCTGCAGAGCGAGCCCGGGGCAGCCGCCAACGCAGCCGGGGTCAGGGGCAGATTTACCTCCTGGAGAGCGACACGGCGATGGCGGGGCAAGGGACTGACCCGGAGCTGGGCGGGCGCTGCCAGTGACTCCAGGGCTGGCTCGCGTGGAAACAGGAACTCGCCGCTTTTCCCACCGCGCGGGGACACCGGCCAGCACGGCCAGAGCGCCTGCAAGTCCGACCTGCCTCGGGGGAGACGGACAGGGCCACGGGCTCTCGCGCTCCACCGCGCCGCGTACTCACAATCAAGTGCCGAGCACGAGTGTGTCTGGAACGAGTCATGTTCCGCTTCGAACGAGTCCCTGAGGAGCTGGGCGGTTTGGAAGAGGGGTGAGCGATAGACGACCCAGGACATCCACCCCTTCTCTCTTGCCGGGCACAGACTACATTGGTCCCCTCGCCCTCTTCCCCCTAGTGCTCGGGGTTGTATACTGTATTTTCCCAAACACTGCAACACACCACTCACCCCAGGCTGCAGCATTTGCCAGTGCTAGTCAAAGTTACATGGTTATTCGTACAAGTGCTATCACAGTCTTCGTCAGAAAGCTCAATTCCCGGTAGCTTTTCAATTGGCACCGAACATTTACTACAAACTGAAAAGTGTCAGAGAAGGTGTTGGCAAAGCAATCTTCAGAAAGATTATTTCTTAGAGACATTAAACACTTTCAACGCTAGATGAAGTATTACGTTTATTAACTGAAAAGATGACTATCCAGTTAATAAAAGTAGCTTATTTTTTTTTTTTTTTTGCATTTGCAGCTTTGGAAGATTTTCAGTGCTGGTACTAATCAATAAACTTCTGTTTTCCTGAAACCTTTACAGCAAATAGCTTGAGTGCGCTCTGGGTAACTAATCACATCTTTGGCTGGGGCCCTCTGCATGCCTATGTCCATCACATGGTCTGTCCACTCCAGAGGAACTGCAGGTACTTATTTTACACCTTGGGCCTGGACTTTATTACTTGAAGAACCAGTTGCTCCCACTACCACAGTTAACAGAAGTATCCCCAGCTTAATATTATTCTAATGTTTCTGCTTACATATTTGTCAGCCAGAAATTTTCCCTCTGCTACCTGGATGAGAAGAAAAGGTGAGGTGGATATGGTTGCTGTGTGTGTGTGTAAACAGTGAGTTGTGAGGACAGTAGTCAATCAGTGCAAGGAATGATACAGAGAACACACTAACACCAGCCCCCCTCCCCCAACTTATTAGTTACCAGTTAGTAACCATGAAGCATCTTTGTATCTGCCACTAGCAGAGACCATGGTGGTTTGAATACAGGTTAGTATGGTCCACTCTCTAAACTCTCATGGTGGGATTGATCAGAATAGGAGTCTCTCAGGTGCCGCAGAAAGCAGCTTTGGGAATTCAGTAGAGGACACCCTTCTGGGTTAGTGATTAATCAATACCCAGTAGTGGTTTAGTGCACAGTGCTGTTGAAGGTGTTCTCTTTCACATGGGAGGTGAAACTCTAACTCAGGTAATTGCGTACTGTGTACTCAGATTTGCCATGCATTTCCAAATGGAAAGACAAGCTTAAAAGCTGTGTGACGTGGCCATAAAGGAACCTGAAAAAAAAAAAAAGTCATCAGTTTTAACAGAAGAGGAACAAGTTTGTTCAGCACATAAACGTATGTCCTAAAACAGCCTATCTGAAAAAGATGATGTATACAATTCCCCCTTCCCCAAATCCTGCAGGTAATACAACTAGTTTATCTTCAACCTTGGTAGCAAGAGTGGGAGAGGTGCGATAGGACTCCAGTGGCTGTCAGGGTTTCAATTATCCCATCCTCTAAGCCTGCTCAGAGCACATCTTGAAAAAAGTAGCCGATACCAGCAGCTGTCAGTGCTTTGTATACACTAGCTTATCAACACATTGTTGATATCACTGAATTAGTCATAGCAACTCTGAAAAAGTTAAGTACAAAAACGGTCTACGTCTAGACTGGCATGATTTTCTGCAAATGCTTTTAACGGAAAAGATTTCCGTTAAAAGCATTTGCGGAAAAGAGCGTCTAGATTGGCACAGATGCACTTTTTGCGGAAAAGCGTCCGTGCCAATCTAGACGCACTTTTGCGCAAAAAAGCCCTGATCACCATTTTCGCGATCGGGGCTTTTTTGCGCAAAACAAATCTGAGCTGTCTACACTGGCCCTTTTGCGCAAAAGCTTTTGCACAAAAGGACTTTTGCCCGAACGGGAGCAGCATAGTATTTCCACAAGAAGCACTGATTTCTTACATGAGATTGTTAGTGTTCTTGCGGAAATTCAAGTGGCCAGTGTAAACAGCTGGCAAGTTTTTCTGCAAAAGCAGTTGCTTTTGCGGAAAAACTTGCCAGTCTAGACACAGCCATAGTGTATAGGAAGGTACCTTCAGGCTTCCCTGTTACTCAGTTTCACTTCCTGTTTTGTACAGCTGCTGTGTTCCACCTCCAGAGTGACTACATATCAGTGAGAAGGAATGTGACCTTTTGATAGGCTTTGGCAATCTCAGAGTGGATACACAGAAGCTTATCAGGCATTAAGTGTTGTGGTGGTCGTAAGTTAATACATCCTGAGATCCTTCTATATCAGAGAATATAGATTTTATTTTATGATGCTTCAAATATGCATATGGGAGTGAGAGAGACACCAAATCATTAATGTAACTGATCCTTCCCAATGAATTAGAAGTCTAAGTCTATAGCTTCATACATTTACAGCCCTGCAAATTGTATTAATTGAATTCTTTTTGTTTGTTTGTCTGGATAATATCATTTATACAGGTAATGTCAGCATTTTTCATGCAATGTAGTTTCTTTGGCACTCTAACTATTACCATAACTTTTTAAAGATTTTATTCACTGACTAAAAGTAACTTTAACATTACTTAAGTGGAACAGCAGTAAATTAATTTTGCACTGCGCGCACACTGTTCAACATCCAGGATTTTTCCTGGAGTGCTTGCTCCATGAGCAGAGTTGATTTCTCAGCTATCAACGGATTTTCCATAGTCAACAGATTTGTCCCTTCTTTAATAAAATCATTTGTAGTCAGTGCATTTTCATTTAAAATACCGTTCATTTGCATCATAGAGAGAAAAAGGTTCACAAGACTGAAACCTTCTCTGGAAAAATTCCAAATGAAAACAAAAAGTTTCCATGAGTAAAGGCTACAGGGCCAGGCTTACACTATGAGTTATAACAGAGGTGGGCAATAGTTTTCATAGGGGGTGCCACTCCATGAATTTTAGTAAGTTGTCAGGGGCTGGCTCCAGGCCCCAACAAGGGGTGGGGCTTTAGGCAGAAGGGATGGGGGCTCAAGAGGAAGAGTGTGTGTGTGTGTGTGTGTGTGTATGTGTGTGTGTGTCAGGGACAGACAGACTGTGTGTGTTCGTGTGAGAGACAGAGGCTTTGTGACACCGATTTTGTGTGTGTGTGAGAGAGAAAGACAGCAACTGGGAGAGTGTGCATGGCACAGATTAAGTGTGTGGCACAGACTATGGGTGTGTGACAGAAAGTATGTGTGCTGACGAGGGGTGGCCCGTGCATACAGGCCAACTCCGCTGTCGCCTAGGGCGCCACTTTCAGCGGGGCGCCCAATGATGACGTCACACCACTGAGGGCCGTGTAGGCGGGGGCGCTGATCGCATGTTCCGCCTGGGGCGCCAGCGGCCGGCAGCCCACCTCGGGCCGCACCTGGTGCTGACTGCTGCTGGGTAAGTTTCTCAGAGATGTCGGGAAAGCAGTCTTGTTTTGTTGTCTCCCCCACCACTACTCCATAGAGATGGGATATATGGGAAGGAGCAGGGAACCAGGGTGGGGGGAGGAGGGAAGGGAGATGAGAGTGAGAGTGCAACTGGCTGCTGGAGAAATCTTAGAAACAGTGCTCTGCCTCTTACAGCAAGCACTCATCTCAGTCACTCACCATACTTCAGTCTGGAGCAGCTCCATTGTGTGTCCCTCTGTCCCTGGCCCCTGCTGTGCAAAGATGGGGTACAGGGGCATCGCGGAACCCCTAATAACAGTCTTATATATGGAGCTGAAAAAGAAGACCACAAATAAGTAAGGGTAATAAACAAATGCTAAACAAGGTCATGAGATCAACATTTAGTTCAATTGCACATATTTAAAAATAAAAGCCACATTTAACGTGTAAAAAAAATAAAACTCCAAAACTAATATGCATTATATTGGCAGTTTTCAGTGCAAACAGTGGTTTTTCTTCTTTCCTTGGACAATTCTTTTTATATGTAGTTTAATACTGGAAAGTTGGATTTGCTTATCTGATGCAGCATTCAGTTGATTTCTGTATTTAATTTTTGTTGCTGCGTAATTCGAGAACCCAGTTTCGCTCAAGTATGTGCTGGCGAAGGGTAACAACCGATGAATTGCACATCCTGATAAAGTTGAATATTCTTGACATAAGCCACCCCAAAATGTAATAAGATAAACTTCTTTAAATTTTTGCATTAATCGGCCGTCTGAAACGATTTCGATGAGGTTTTCATAATCGTGCGTAGCAAAACCGACTGGCTTTTCTGTTATACTAATGGATTTCGAATCCAGTTATTGTTGTCATTTCTGGTTAGAAAATACTTCATGATGTTTGTGTATAAATCGTGAAGATGATCTGCAATGCCCTGGCCAGGAGGGAGGGTACAAGAGGGAACTTGGGGCAGGGTGCCAGAGCAAGCTGGGAATGTGGGGTCTTGGTGAGGGGAAGGGAGTGAGTGAGGGGGATTTGGGTGCGGGGTCTGGGCATGAGGGTGACAGTTACCTGCATTGGCACCCTGCTGCAGCAGGGAAAGTGTCCAGGCAGCACGCTGTCATTCCCCCATGTGGGGGGTGGGAGAGGGAGCTCAATCCCCTCCCATGCAGCAGGGATCCCAGCACAGGTGCAGCACCAGGTCAGGGTTCCCACTGAAAGGGCAGAGCAGGAGGGGGTTGTAGAAACTCCGACTTTCCCCGCCAGACCAGACTCTGCCGCTTCCCCAGCAAGGTGGGGAGGGGCGTGGGGAAGAGAGAGCGGCAGCACACAGGGCAGTGAGCCCGAGCGCACCCCGGGGGAGGAGGGTAGTGAGCCTGAGCACACCCGGGGGCAGCTACTTGGTGCCTTGGACCTGGCCACTCCTCCCCCTCCCAGCAGCAGCAACCACTATAACAAGCTGCCACCTGCACATGAGGAAGAGGAGGCTGCACAGCACCGGAGGCCCTGTGGGACAGGGGCCATCCTGCAGGTTGAGGAGGGGGGCCGCGCCGTGCGTGGTGGTGGGGCAGCTGCAGTGGGTGGTGGAGTGGCCAGAGCTAAGTGCCGACAGAAGCCCATCTCTACTGGCAAAGCTCCAATGGGAGTTGCCTTGGGCTCTGCAGGGGGCAAGGGAGTGAGAAGAATTTTCTCGCGGAACCCTTAGTTTCACTTCATGGAATCCTGGGGTTTTGTGGAACATCATTTGGAAAACACTGCTCTAGTCATCAGGGCTCCAACCATTCCTGTGGGTACAGCTGAATTATACTAGCAGGTTAAGTCACTCAGCTCCAACCATGATATAGGAGTTGATCTGATAATAATAATGCAATAATCTTGCACAACATTTTGCTTCCATCAGTCTCTTTGTGAAGCAGATGAGCACCTGTCCTCATTTTAAAGATGGATCAGGAAAGTGAAATGACTTATTCAGTCACCCAGCAAGCCAATGGCACTGCTGGGAATAGACTCCAAAGTCTTAGGAGTCCTTATCTGGTCCCAATATCCACTAAACCATATTGTTTCTCTAAGGGGGGAGGGGGGGAGATAAACATGGTTTAGGACAGATAGATCCTTCAAGGAAAATCTAGGACTGAGAAAACTTGTATTGTTGTT
Source organism: Pelodiscus sinensis (assembly GCF_052426305.1). NCBI lineage: Eukaryota > Metazoa > Chordata > Testudines > Trionychidae > Pelodiscus > Pelodiscus sinensis. Next base: position 25,816,497 of record NC_143063.1, on the reverse strand, counting down.
GACAGACCCTATCAAGCAGGAATGGGGAACTTCAGTCCTGGAGGCTGGATGCAGCCCCCAGCTTGCCTGGATCATTCTTGTGATCACAAGATCATTCTCATCACAACTCTGGTGGCCTATAGATATCTTCTAAATGCATTAATAAAAATGACAAACATTTCACATTTATAAAATAGTTTTAATAAAAACCTTAATTTTGAGTAAAATATATAAAGTAGTCCTTAAAATATTTACAGTTCAAGCACTGCAGCATTACATTAACTCTAAATAGGTTATACTCATTTAGTTTCATTCAGACAAAAGTAAGAATATAAAAAGCAAAACGTCAATGTAAATTTTATAAGAATTTTGGATTTGCAATAAATCTAAGGATATTAGGGTATGTCTACACTACCACCCTAGTTCGAACTAGGGTGGTTAATGTAGGCAACCGAAGTTGCAAATGAAGCCCGGGATTTGAATTTCCCGGGCTTCATTTGCATCTTGCCGGGCGCCGCCATTTTTAAAGCCCCGCTAGTTCGGACTTCGTGCCCACGGCTACACGTGGCACAGAGTAGGTAGTTCAGATTAGGCTTCCTATTCCAAACTACCGTTACTCCTCATGGAACAAGGTGTACCAGTAGTTCGGAATAGGAAGCCTAATCTGAACTACCTACTCTGTGCCGCGTGTAGCCGTGGGCACGAAGTCCGAACTAGCGGGGCTTTAAAAATGGCGGTGCCCGGCAATATGCAAATGAAGCCCGGGAAATTCAAATCCCGGGCTTCATTTGCAACTTTGGGTGCCTACATTAACCACCCTAGTTCGAACTAGGGTGGTAGTGTAGACATACCCTTAGTTACAGACACAATTTTCAATGTCTTTGTCTATTGGCAAGGCCCATTGTACTAAACAGTCATTCTCTAGGGATGCTGTACTTGTATCACATCCAGGCAATATGATTTTAGATGTAACAACTGAGTGCTTTAGTTATGTTGCCATTCCATATAATTAGAACAGGAAATATGCAATATCAAGTATCATTTTTCACAATTATTAACATAAGATAAGGATAAATCTCTATGCTTTCATCTAATACTAAATGATAATACTGTTATATTCTAATAAAATACAGGACTATGTAGCACTTTAAAGACTAACAAGATGGTTTATTAGATGATGAGCTTTCATGGGCCAGACCCACTGTTCTTCAAATAGTGGAAGAAAATAGTCACAACCATATATACCAAAGGATACCTTTGGTATATATGGCTGTGACTATTTTCTTCCACTATTTGATCTGAGGAAGTGGGTCTGGCCCACGAAAGCTCATCATCTAATAAACCATCTTGTTAGTCTTTAAATTGCTACATAGTCCTGTATTTTGTTTCAGCTACACCAGACTAACACGGCTACATTTCTATCACTATTTTATATTCTAATGTGAGGAATAAACATTTTGTCACACATCACTGTGCTTCTACAGTGTCAACATGTTTTAGAGTTAGCTATTGATTGGGCCCAACACCGAAAAAGATTTGCTAGAACAGGGAATCCATCACTTACCTGCTTACGTCTATAAAGCGAAGGTGAAAGCAAAGAATGCCATTCCTTGGAATCACAAGAAGCCACAAACATATATTGCACATTTAGTCACAAATCTTTCAATGGGATCCAGTTGAACAAATCCCAGAGAACTGCATTTCTGCTGTATAATTCCACAAGTAGTTCAACATCTAGAAATCTGGTTTTAGAGTATTTTCTATAGGACCATACTAGATTTTATTTGGACCTTACTGCTTTCACCCATATTCTATAAGGGAGAGGAACAGAATAAAATTCACTAGTCCTGTTTGAGTTCTAAGTTCAGATACAACTTCTTGTACGGGAAGAAATGAAATATGAGACTATCCCCATCACAGCTACAGAATTTCTTTTAGAAAGAAGGATTTATAGTTTTCTGTTCTACTTAGCCCTATTCTTCATACTCTGTTATCACTGTAAGACAAAAGTGCCAAATCTTCAGCTGAAGTTTAGCGAGGGAGCTCTGCTGATTTCAACAGGGCTATGTTGATTAACACAAGATGAGTATCCAGCCCTTTAAAAAAAATTGCCAGTCATAATTATGAAGATTATTAATATGAACTTGCCTTTGCTGTTGCTGAATTATGTTTTATAGAAACCTTTGAAATCCCATAAATGATACCAGTAATCTGTAGCTGGTGACATTTAAAGCCATTTCTCTTCCCTGCCCAAATTTTTAATAAACCAGCAACTCCATTACCTGACTCTTGTAAATACTTTCATATGGCTGGCTCAGGTTAACACATCATTCTGCTGTTTGGAGCGAACTCATTAAAGAATAAAAAAATTGTAGGTCACCCTTTATAAAGGATAAAACTGTAAGTTATTCCTAGTTATTTCCCCCTTCCCTCAAATCACAAGGACCTATTTTGGTATTGCTAGAGGGGTTAGTTTTCCTGGTGATTCCAAACAGTGTTAGTAGCAGCTTTGCTCATTTATCCCCCCTCCCCAACATGCACAGATGGGAGAAAAACACTTGCAAACTGTTCAGTCTAGCACCACTTTGTAGCTTAGACACAGGTTTCATACAAAACTTTAGTGCTTGATGTTTGTTCTCAGGAATATGAATACTCTGATGGTGTATTTTAACAAGCTTCTGTAGGCTCTATGTTTAGAAAATAGGAGCAGAGAAAAAAATAAGTATTGGCTACAAACAGCAGCAACAAAAAGTGATTCTAAAATGTTCACATCTGTGCTTCCAGCACTGTGACCTTACTGTGGAGTTTCTGCTTCACTGTAACTCATAACAATAGACGGGGCAACTGCCAGTATGGTTCTTTTTAAAATGTCAGTGGTTTAACATCAATTCATGAGACTTTATTGCATTTTTCCTTCCCCCTCCACACCAATGGAATTTCAATTCCAATCAAGCCAAAACCAACGTGACAGAATATTTGTATTCCCATAAGAAGTTGGTAAAAGGTCATAAATAGAGTAAGTTCAAAGGGTACACCTTACTTTCCATATACATGAATACTTTCTTATTTCCCATTAGCAAAAAGGGGGCTACTTGTCTCAAAGCAATTCCAGGAATTAGAAAATAGGGGGAAATCTAACACATTTTCCTAGCTGCAATTGATTGGCACAATGGTATTAAAACAATGAGATAATCGTGTGTCTCTTAATGGAGTTATTTGTAAAGCATCTTCCCACTTCAGACAAATCAAGTGTTCAGTGCTAGGATTTGTTTTACTTTCAACAGAGTGCGCTTAAGATAAAGCTTCCTGCAGTTTGGCTAGATACATTTACTTTATAAAGCAAACATGTATTTTTTACTGTCTTTCATTTCCACCTTGTTCAGCTTTCTCATCTGCTTTTTGTAAATAAATGTAAGATCTAAAGGTATAGTCCAAGGTATGCACTTTAAGGGCACGTGGAAGCAGGAGGCAACATATGCTTATCATGAGGGAATAGTAATGTCTCATGCAGTACATCAAGCTTTGCAAAAATATGCTAACTGAATAGACACAGCCAGGTTTTAATGCCACTGTTGGGCACATGTAACCTGTAACCCACATGCCTAATAGGGAGATATCTCTTTAAGAGACCTATGTGGGATCAGCAGGAATGGGTTGTGGTGGGGCTATATAGATTCATGGAGGTTAGGTCCATCGATGGCTGTTAGCCAAGATGGGTAGGAATGGTGTCCCTAGCCTCTGTTTGTCTGCAAATGGGTGACAGGAGGAATCACATGATGATTACCTGTTGTGTTCCCTCCTTTTGGGGTATCTGGTATTGGCCACTGTCAGCAGACAGGATACTGGGCTAGATGGACCTTTGGTCTGACCCAGCATGGCCATTCTTATGTTCATTGATCAGGCCTCAACTGGAGTACAGATTGTACCTCAAAAATCCAGCAACCTCTGGTCTGGTAACATCTGTGGCCTGGCAAGACCACGGATACTCCTGGACCAGAGGGCCAGCCAGGTGGGGCATGAGGTTTGGTAGCCCGGCAGGGGGCAGTGTGGGAATGGGGCTGGAGCCCTGTAACTGTCCCCAGCAGGCCCCGGGAGTGCAGGGCTGAGACCGGAGTCCTGTGGCATGGAGGCAGAGTCCCTGCAGCAACCTCCAGTGTGAGATGCTGGAGCCCTGCAGCTGCTTCCAGCTGCACGGGGTCAGGGCTGGAACTCCACAGCGTCTCTTGGCTGTGCAGGGCCGGGGTCACAGCCCCAGCCTGGTGGCTACTCCCAGCTGCGCCGGACTAGAGCCCCGCAGCAGGAGTTGGAGCCTGTGCTGCCCAGGAAGCCAGCAGTAGCTGGGCAAGCAGCCCAGCCAGGTTGGGGAAGGGGGAGGTAGGGTTGCATGCTGGGGCAGCCTGCTTAGCAGCAGGTGATGGGTTTGGGGGCCGGTGGCAGGAGACCTCCCCTGGTCTGGCAAATTCTTTCATTCAGGACCAGTCAGGTCCCAACAATGCCTGACCAGGGAGGTCCAACCTGTACTATATCCAGTTCTGGGTGCCACATTTCAGAAACGATGTGGACTAATTGGAGAAGGTCCAGAGAAAAGCAACAGAAATGATTGAAAGTTTAGAAAACATGAGCTATGAGGGAAGACAAAGAATTGGAGTTGTTTAGTCAGGAAGATAAATGATTGACAGGAAACATAACAGCTTTCAAGTACCTAAAAAGGAGGAGGGAGAAGAATTATTTTCCTTAGCCTCCGATGGTAGGACAAAAAAGTAATGGGCTTAAATTGCAGCAAGGAAGGTTTAGGTTGGACTTTAGAAAAAACTTCCTGTCAGGTTGGTTAAGCATTGAAATAAATTGCCTAAGGAGATTCTGGAATCTCTGCACTGGAGATTTTTAAAAGCAGGTTAACAAACATCTGTCAGGAATAGTCTAAATGGAGCTTAGTCCTGCAATGAGTGCAGGGGACTGGACTTGATGATTTCTTGAGGTTCCTTCCAGTTCTATGAGTCAGGTACAAAGCACCAGGAAAGAGGTTTAAGCCACATCTTGGGGGCGTGGGAGAAGGTGTACAAATAAAAATTAACTGAGTGATTTTTATTCATTTCTTACATTGTTTTTACTAACTTGAGATACCCTATTACCTAAAATGAAAATATGTCACTACTAAAGACTCACCATCCAGCTCTCTTCATTTAAGGTTGAGGCTGCTTTCAACATCTTCCAAGAATACCTCTAACAAAATCAGGGAAAACAGGCTGGATATTCTTGCTATCTCCTTGTAACTTCCCAACCTTCTTTATAAATCATTAAAAAGCAGGAAACAGTCTGAAACCCAAATATCACAACACCTGCAGTCTACTTCATGTTAAGGGCTCTAACATCAGAGTTACAGGGAGTCCAGCATAGAGGATATTACCTTGATAAAACTGCAGACCTGGCAGATACTTCTCACGTTCAAACTTCAGAATAACAAGTATCCAAAGGCCAAAGATGTGCTTGGGGTGGGTATGCAGAAGATACCCTAACAGGGAGCATTAGGATTAATCAGTTCCTCAGATGTAATGTTCACAAATGTCCACAGAGGGTGATGTTTAAGGGGCTACACTGGGTATGTTTGCCCAGGTTGCTATCTAGCCAATGTAAACTGGAACCACAGCAGTGGGGTTATTGCTCCTGCAGAAAGGAGCGGTAAAAATAAGTGAAGTCAGCATGATGTCCTGCCGTGTGTTAGCAGGATTTCTCATTTACTGGCTAGGCCTAACTGATTATCCAAGTACGTGCTGCTTGTGGTCACCTTGCCAGAATCTGCCTGCCAGCCTTTGTTTTCCATACCGCAAGTGTTTTATTTTAAAAATTTTTGTGTTAAAGCAGAGTAGCCCTCTGCCATGGCCTAGCCAATGTTTATTGTTCTTTAGATGTTTGGTTAGATTCTATGTTGTAAATACCTCCATAAATGCAGTTTGAGTAGTGTTGAAGAGGGGAAGTTAATGTGAATGAGAGCAGCTTGTTGCAGCTGCTGGCTATGTTCACATTTGAATATGCAACACACAATATGCAACAAACCTCAGTGCTGAGCGTTTGGTTCATGATGTGTTAATTAGAGATGTTGTTCTTGTAATATCTCAAGGGGGTAAGTAAGATAGAAAGAGAAGCCACCTCCGTTCAGGCTGAAGGGAGTCCTAGCAGTCTTTCTTACAGCAGTGCAATTAGAAAACATGCAGTAGTTCCACTTCTCAATATGAATGTTAATTAGTAAAGCAAAGGAGAGAGACTAAGAAAAAAAGTTTCGGGTATAACCAGAAAGTTATGCAGATTTTACATGATCCGTAAATTACATTAAGAATAAATAGATTGTTAGTCTAACCACATGTCTGCTTGCCCATAGTAGAAAAAATATTCTCAAGTTTTATGTTCATATTTTGTACAGGTACCTCTATAGTCTGGATGTCCCTCATCTGGCAACCTCTGTGGTCTGGCATCCATGTAGGTGCTCCCAGGCTGGAGCACTCCAGTGGAAAAGCTGGGACCCATGCTCACCAACTCATCCCCTGCTCTTCCAGAGCTTCTGGATCGATGCAAAATTCTCATTTGCAGCATTCAGGCTTGAAGAGGGAGGGAAAGGAGTAGGAATGGGTGGGGGAGGTACTCGAGGAGAAGAGGCAGATTGGCTGTGGAGCCCAGCAGCTGACAGCGGGGCCTGAGAGCTCTGCCTGTTAGCCAGAGATCTCAGTGCATTTCCATGGAGCTGCACTCCTGGCCCCTGGCCACAGCTACCTTGCAGCTACCTTGCCCGTTCCCCCAAGTATCCCACTTAGTCCTCACTCAGTCAGTACCCGCCTTTGTGCTGCCACTGAGCAGAGCCCCACAAAGCAGAACAGGTGGCAGCAGAGGGCTGGCATTGGCTTCCCATGGTCCAGCAAATTCCCTGGTTTGAGACAGGTCAGGTCCTGAGGGTATCTCTTGATAGGAGCTGATTTTGACAAGTCTCTGTATTAAACCACATAAAAGAAGGGGCGCTCTGTCTCTGGAGTGGAACTCTGGCAGGAGAGATCAGCAGGACCTGCTCTATGAAGAGGTAACGTTTTCTCTGCCATCCTGTAACTTAGCTGAGAATGCCTTAGGTTAAATCTAGTCATGAACAGTAAAACGTTTTTTGGTTTTAAATTAGGTTTCTATGTTTCTCATACATGTTCCTTGAAAGAATTCCTTGATTAGGCGGGTGTTTCTAGTTGCTCCTGCAACCTCAAAAGAGAGATGTTGGAGAATAAAGTGTTTATGGGACTTAGACCACTCAGTCTTGGTCAAAAGACATAGGCAGCAAAGTCCTCTCCAGTTAGGTTTTTGCCATGAGGCTAGAGCAGGTGAACAGCTGGCAAAATACTAACAGCAAAAAGGAAGAGATACAAGTTGAAGGATGGGTCACAGTCATGTGTCCCCATTTGGGGGTAATGGCAGCTTTTCTCACCAGCATTAACATGAAAACAAGACAAAGAAAAACATTCAGTTGGTTATCATGACAGATGTTTTCTGGCCTGACTTTTTTGATGTTTTCATCATACTAAAGTTGGAATCACCAAAACTTCAACTGTATCCAATATGTTTAAATTAGGAGATTTGTGCTACAACAAATGACTAGATATTACCATATCAGGCAAGAGCTACCCGATTAGAAAGACAATGGGTAGAAAATACTGATCACAGACAAACCTGAGCAATCCAGCTAAGTAGGAAACTTCTAGAACATATGGAAAGAATAATTAATCGAAAACCAGACAATACTTTGGCTATTGATGTCTCGATAGAAAGCAATACAGAATTTTGACACACTTTCCTATCATCTTTGTAGTACTAGTGAGGTTTAGCAGTTGATCCTCAAAGCTGTGTTGGAAAAGATTCTCCCAGAAAGGATCAATGAATTATTAGATATGAGTAAGTGTAAGCAGGGAAATGGTCCTGCTATTGTGGGGAACTTTCCTGGCTTTTATACTACCCCGGTGAAATGGACCACAGAAAGGATCTGAGTCCCCATGTCAAGGCTCAGCCCCCTAACCGCTCCCCAGGTATTGTGCGGGCGGGGACGCTCATGTTGGATTCACAGAGCCCCCGCTCCTAGTTTGCTCTAGGCCTCGCCCTTAGGGGCTGGGAGGGGCCCCGTGCACTCAGATTAGATCCGTAGCACGGAACCCTCACCTTTGGGCCTCTACAAGGTCTCGGTCCTGAAATATAGTCTGCGCCCGACCGGATGCGCCTCCCTAAGCCTATTCACGGCGTTGCAATATGAGTCGTTGAGTTGAAGTTGGGGAATTCAGGCCCTCCCACACTCCTGAGCTTCGGTCCCAGGACCCTTAGGGTAAAGCCTGTGAGCTCCTACCCGAACGGCGAGTCGAAGTGAATCTCGCTCACCACGCCTCTCAGGGGTGCTTGTGGAGGGGGCTCCTTGCCAACCCTGCCGCCGTGTCCCCGTCCTGGGCCCACTTCCTACGTGGCCTATACGCTCTATCTTCGGGGTCTTCGCCCCCGGGATGGTGTGGCCGCTACCCAAGTTTCTGCCCCGTGTCCTTCCCTGTGTGAGGGTTCCCCGTGGTCATCAGCATTGTAAGGTCCTGGCCCAGTCTGGTGGCTTGCCTCCCCCGCCACCAGGTCCCCCGCATGCCTACCTGCTTGGGTCACGGCTTCAGCGTCCTTCCCGGGGTCCGCCGAGGTTCCGGTGCCCTTAGTCATCCTCATGCCGGTTCCGGCGTCTTCACCTGGCTCGGAGCCCTCTGCCGCCTCCTCCCCCTCCTGCATGCCGGTCCAGGCATCCTTTTCCTCCCCTGTACTGGTTCCGCCGTCCCCTTCCGGTCCTGTGCCTGCGTCAGCACTCCCCCCTCCTGCTGAATGGGCACTGGGTTTGAGTGTGGCGCTCGGAGGAGGGCGCATGCACAGCAGTGGTGGAAGAGGCTGTGCCGGTCTCGCCCCTCACCGCTGGCTGCGGGTGCGCTCTCGCGCAGGGTAGGGGACTGGCTCAGCCCGTCACACCCCGCTCCCACTTTTTACCCAAAGGCCTCCCTGACCCTGAGGGCTCCCCTTCCACTCTTCTGCATAGTAGAGTCCTCAAAATCTCAACAAGGCTGGGCCCAGGTTTTCTGGGGCTTAATCCCCAACCTTGTAGTTAGTTAGAGTAGAGGCTAAGGTGTCCCACTCTGGGTGCTCTGTTCACACGGGATGCTTTCTTGATCTACTGATCATTACGTACAGTTCAAAGCGAATACAATTTATTAAACAGCAACTGATTAAAAAGAAAAGAGTAAGGAAAAAATGAAAAAGGTTAAAATCGAACACATAGCCCCACTCTGAAGCACGGGGACATCACAAACAGCAGTTTGCAGAATGTAAGGACAGTTCACAGTCTGTTCCTTATAGGCCCCAGGGCTCTCTCTCAGGCCCTAGCTGTGCTGCAGGGGAGGCTACAGGTTGGACACGCTTGCTCTGGTAGTGACCACACAACTTCAGGCTCTAGGTGGCGGGATCCCTCTCCCAGTTGGAGTTACAATCCCTCTCCAAGTCTGGCCTGCAGGGCCGCTTGGCTGGTGGTGTCTCCCTGCCTAGAGTCTCTTTTCCCCACTTTGCTGGTTCCAGCTGCTCACCACACTCAGATGCAGTCTATGTTGCTTTGTCAGCCTCCATCTCCTTGAGTTGCTCCTCTGACCCCTTTGGCTCTGGTCACTAAGTCTGCCTTTCAGCACAGCTTGCACTCCTTGGACTGTATGTGTCTGGCTCTATCAATGCAGGTCTGCTTCTTAGCACAGGGTCTGCATTCTGTGGGCTGTATGGGCCTCTGGCTCTGTCGCTGCAGATCTGCTCCTCAGTACTGCCTGGACCCCTTGCTACTCTTTTTAGTTCTCTCCCCCTTTGACTCACACCCAGAAAATACCAGCACACACAGACGACGGGACCTGGACTCCTCATTCCCCCATTGGCCTGTCCAACCTGTCAAGCAGGCTGACCTGAAGTGTTGGCTTCTTCCCATTGTCCCTGGGGACTGTTAGTCTCAGGGCCCTGATTTCTCATGGACCCTTCCCCTTTTGGTTCTGGGAGCTGGCCAACCAAAAACTCCCACTGAGTTTTAGTAAGGGGCTAACAGTCCCCTTACATAAGAAATCATAACAAACCATTGCGTAGACAAATTACATCTATTCTTACTAGCAGTCAGCAGTGGTTGTTGCAGCTCCAGAGTTTTGGTATTCAAGGGTTAAGCAATAAGGAGAAAACTAGACAGATGTGATGAAGACATTGACAGAGATAACCAGAATTAACCCAGTCACTGTTATTTAGCAGGTGAACTCTACAAGAAGAAAATCAAAATAGAACATTGATCAAAGATTTCTGATTACAATGGATATTTGTTACAGCTTTGGATCCATTTGTGTTCTGAACTCAGTGCATTGAACTTCTACCAGTTTCTGTGAAAGCTCAATATTTTACCTTAGACTATTTCTATCCATCAAAAGCTATACAGCACATTTCTGCATAACTATTTGTCTTGCATAGTAGTGACAAGGTCCCTTTTAACTGAAGTGTAGGCCTTGGATGAAGTCTGTGAGCCAGATGTGGCTGTTACAAATGCAGGGGAGGGGGGAGAAGATATCACAAGGGTTTTCACTCAATGGCACAGGGAGGAGCAACAGTACCATTGCTTGTACTTCAAAGGATGGGCAAAGCTGGTACCATCAACAGCCAACAGGAAGCAGGGTGTTGCATGGCCTTGTCTTTGTTAGTACTGGGTGGTGGACTATTGAATAAGAGTTCTGCATTGCCAGTAGGAATGTGGAATAATGGAAGAACACTACCTCCTGCCTTACCTGAGGCAGCCTGCTAGGCCGTGCCCTCTAAATTCCCCTTCCATCCCAATCTGTGCTTTAGAAAAAGTATGAGAGAACTGGTCACAGGGTGATCCCCTAAAAGGCCTTTCAGGCCTTAATCACAGTCCACCACCATTTCAGGTGTTCTCAACCACCTTGCTTTATTTTTTATATATTATAGTCAGTAGCTAGCCACCCCTGACTGCCGAGGAAGAGTATAACAACAGTAGCCAGACCTGTTTACTTTTTCCTTCCTGTCAGATGTGTTGGAACTTGGAGTGCTGCTGCTGCTCCCCCTAGTTTTCAATAGTAATAGCAAATACATGATTCCATCAGCACCCCAGCCCAATAAAATTGTTCCAGCCACCCTGCATCTTGTTAGTTTATATAGCCCTGGCTGCTGGCACCTCTTCTATTCGATTAGCCCCTCAGCTGTATCTCCACTTGGTTAATTGGCCTCCTCTGCCAACTGCCTGTCTTCCAGGCAGTGCCCAATTGATATAAATTAATGGAGATTTGACTGACAGGATGCTGAGTTAGCGCCTGAGTCCATACACCCTGTTACAGGGTCTTAGAATATTTTCTTGCTGAATTGTACATGGTGCTATTGCTGTCAGCTGTGTGGTGGAGATTTTCAAAGCAACTAGGGGATTTAGTCCCACAAATGTGATTCATTTCAGAGTGACTAAATCTCCTAGTTGTCTTTGAAATCAGCCTTGGCATGCGTTACCCTCCCTATCTTAGGCTACAGTGTTTAAATCCCATAAAGGGAGAGCAGAAGCAGGGAGAAAAAGGGATGTGTTGGAGTCATCTGTGTTTTTGCATATGTGCAGAGAACAGAGCAGGGAACATTCTGAGCTACCCAAAAGAGATAATGGTGGCAAAACATGTTGTTTATAATAATTAATAATGAATAAAATCACAACTTTAAACTTGTTTTCATTTTGCAGGATTTAGGGTTATTTTTGACGATGGAGGGGAGGAAAACGTTTCACCATTCTTTTCCAAATTGAACCTGGCAGACCTTTTTTCTTCATCACAATGTGGATTTTTTAGCAAACAAAAATTGTGATAACCATTTCAACAATGTTTTCCATAAAAAAAAATAAAGATGTTGTAAGAAACAGTGAAAACGATAAAAAGGTCAACTGTTTTATGTGACATTTGTTCATTTTTTTTAAAAAAGACAGTTTCTCAAGAAGAAAAATTGTCTGAAAAATTTCAACCAGCTGTAGTTCTTGCTAGTTACCAAACAGGCTCAGCAATTACATGGACCTAGAGTTACCAGGTCGGTTTAGAAAAAATACCGTACACACTTGATGTGGGGGACCGGCCGGGGGAGGGGCGGGGCTGGCTGGGAGGGAGGGCGGGGGCAGCACGGCTGGCTGCAGGAGATGGGGGGGGGAGGTTGGAGCTGGCGGTCGCGGCGGCTGGCCGGAGGAAATTGGGAGGGAGTTGGGGGAGCGTGGCTGGCTGGGAGAGATCGGGGGGTCGGGGAACAAGACTGGCAGGCGCAGGGTCGGGACAGTGCGGCTGGCCTGGGGAGATGGGCTAGGGGTCGGGGGGAGCATGGCTAGCCGGAAGAGATGTGTGTGGCGGGGTCGGGGACAGCGCGGCTGGCCCAGGGAGATCGGGAGGAGGAGAACCGGCCGGCAGGAAGCAGGGGTGGCCGGGAGAGGGTCGGGGGTAGCGGAGCGGGTCGGGGAAAGGGAGGGAGCATGACTGACCTGGGCACGTGCAGATCCCGGGGCGTTGTCACGCCCATGCACAGACCGGAGAAGCGCGAGTGAGTCTGGCTGCAGCTCCACCACGCGCTCAGGAGCAGGGACAGGGCTTCTCCTCCTCCCCAAGGCATCAGATGAAGCCGGGGTTCCCAGCACCGATCACGCCCCACCTTCCAGCCCCTACCCTAACCCCCGCCAGGCTTCCGTCCGGCGCCCAGCCAGATACCCAGGAAGTACCGGACAGTGCACATGCCCGGTATTTTCTGGATTTTTTTTTACTGGACAGGGCCCGAATACCAGACACCTGGCAACCCTACGCTGGACCCAATCAAGCGTTAGCTGTCTTACTGGTGTTCATGATGAAAGAACAATATCCCATTAAGTGGAAGTCTGATAGCTATTCATGTTTGGGCAAATTCTGGGGTTGCTAGGGCTAGATTAAAACATTCTGGCAACAATCAGATGACAGCAACCCAAAGAAGGCGATGCATATAATGGGACATTATAAAGCCTGTAGTTTGGTTCTTCTAAAATTTTTCTTTTGTGTATATTGTGGAATTGTACCTCTACCATTGTGACTCTAGTACTGTACTGTATCTCTGAAAGGTCTGATCCACCTCTCAATTTTAATGGTAGCAGAATCAAGTCCACAGACTATTATCAAAGTGGAAGGACTTCTCCCCACACTCCCAAAAATCTCTCTACCTTAAAAAAACCCCACTCTTTCCCCCAAAGCTTTTATTTTTGTTTGTTTTGGGCTGCACTTGGATTGACCTTCATATCCAGCAACAATGAATTCAGGCTTTCGGCAGCTTTTATTCTTGACCTTTTCTTATGTAAAGGGTGATGATTTTCTGTACTGTTGTTTTATGGCTGAAGTTAAGATGAGACCAAAATGTTCCCCTGACTGCACTTAGGTGGTAGTTTCAGTGCATAAAACAAGAGCTGTTCTTTTGACACTGATCCACTTGCAAACACACTGAAGAAATTCTGGGATAATAATTTAATATGATATTAAGTTGCACTGCGAACAAAGTTTTTCCTCAGTGCTCCATATAAACAGAAAATTGCCTTTGGAATTAATATTTCATCAATCACATAACATGAATTTATGCAAATGCATAATTAGAAATGATAGCCTGGGAAAAATTCACTCATTTATAAAATTAGACTTGTAAAATTAAAATTGCAGCTAATGACTTGTATTTTACTCTTTAAACATGCCAGATCTCTGTGTATTCACGAATATTGCAATGTAATTGATGGGTTTTAGTATATTACTGATAATATGCAAAAGCACATTACATGAGTGAATGTTTTTGGATGTAATGAGTCCAACTGTTAATTATAGAAAGGCCTTCTTATATATCTAGGATACCATCTGTCCTAAAGCTATCTTTTAGATAGCATTATGCTTGCATTCTGTGCATCTGTACTTTGCCATTATGCTAAAAAATAAGTAAAGAGAATGTTACAGTACAAGTTAATGAATAAATGAGAAATTACTAAAACTGTCTAATGAGATTATATACAATTGCTTCACTGTGAGTTAGAAATTCAACTTATTTTTCTTCATCATCTGCATTTATGCTCTTATTTATGTGTGTGCTTACTCAAACCATGCATTTTTGTTATTCTTATTACACATTTTAATGACTAATTAGATTAATCAGACTTCTGTCAATTCAGTGAAATACCAGATAGTGAAAATAAACCAAAAGCTAGACTGGTTGTAGTCAGGAATTATCATAATTCCAATATCTGACTTATGCTGGTGTTGAGAAATGGGGACAGACTCGTGTTTACCCTGCTATTGCAGAACATTATCTAGGGAACACTTGACAGTTTAAAGGAAGTATGTATGATTTTTTTTTCTTGAAATGAGAGAACCATTTTGAAGAGGCTTATGTTTTTCAAAACAGAAGTATGTGATTTATCTCACTCCCTTAATAGATGGCACCACTGTTATTAATATTAACCAACTGAATTGTACAATATTTATTCATACAACACTTTTGGTAGAAAGATGGAATTTCACAATATTATATAAATTCAAGCATACCTTTTAGCATCCTAACTGTAGAAGGTATAATCCAAATGACTCTTCATGACTCCATGTGTGTCTATAATTATGGGGTGTTTGTAATTCCATTATTGCATAACACCCACCCTCTTCCTATAACTGGATTTTTATACCTTGTCTATTAAAATTTGCTGGGGTCTGAATTTGAGTGTTTCTATGGATATTATGAATTCAGATTCATGAATACAGATTTTTGTACTGAAGTCTCACAGCCATTTGCTGATATTAGATGTGAAACAGCCTGCCTGCCAACACTCTACTAGATGGTGTGTGGTACAATACAATAGGCTGTATCAGAAATGTCCAGGCTTGTGGCAATGCTAGAACTGGGAACAACCAGCTCCAGGAGTTGTTCTTCCAATTAGTCTAATGATGCTCTGTACTCTGATGCTCATAAGCTTACAAAGTTGCACACAGTCCATTAGTGGTCTATGTACAGACTCAGAAATATTTCCTCTTTCCTGAGAACAGCAAGATACTTCTTTCCCTTCTTATATCTTGGGGCATGTCTACACTAGGAAATTATTTTGAAATAACTAAATTAGAAATAATAACTCTCGAAATAACAACATTGAAATAACATGTCCCCACTGCAGGAGAGCCTCAAAATTAGTCTGAGGCAGCCTCTGTTACTGTAGATGTGCTACCTCAACATAGAGCCCCAGGAAGCACTAGGGAGTAATTACTTTGAATTACTTTGAGGAGTAGTTATTTCAAAATAGCAGCACTGGAGTTTCCGCACTAATGCTATTTTGAGGTAAGCGTTATTCCCTGAGAAAATCAAGAGTACAGATTTCAAAATAACAGGCTTGGTAGTGTGAATGCTTTGCTTATTATTTTGAAACAAAGGGGGTTATTTCAAAATAACTCTCTAGTGTAGACCAGGGCTTATAGAAATAGCTGTCTCTGATACTAAATTTCTTATCTTTCCTCTTAAATCCTTTCCACTAGTTTTTCTCTATTCCCACTGACAATTCTACTTCTTTTAAGAAACCTGACTGCATCTTTTTCATGTTTAAAAGTCTCAGGGGGTAGCCATGTTAGTCTGTAACTAAAAAAACTTAAAAAACAACAAATGGTCCTGCAGCACCTTAGGCTATCTCTACACATGTTATTCCAAAACAACAAAGGGCATGTCTACACTACAAGCCTTTGTTCCAAAATAATGCCAAGCTGGAGGACTTCGTACTGTGGCTCATGGTAACCCTAATTTTATGAGGAAAAGGGAAGTTGAAGAAAGAGTGTTCTTCCTTCAACTTCCTGCTGTGAAGACAGCACTAAAAGCCGAATTAAGCTTTTTCGACTTCAGCCACGCAATTGATGCAGCTGAAGTTGTATAGCTTATTCCGACTTTAGCCTTGCTGTGTAGATGTACTCGTTAGAGACAAACCAAAACTTACATACAGATACTTATATAGCCTTCATGGATGTAGTTTCTGAGCATGTCATAATTGTAATGTATTTGTTCTCACAGCCTCTCTGTGAGATAAAACAGTGCTTGAGACTAGTTGACTTAGCCAAGGTCACACAGGGAGGTCTGTGGCAGAACAGGGACTGAACCCAGATCTTCAGCATCCCAAGATGTTTCGTACAAAGAACTACCATCACTGCCTATGTGGATCAAGCACTCTATGTGCCCCTTGACTACAACTCAACTGTCACTAAGTCTGTGCTCAGGATCATCATCTTCTATATTCTTTGACCCTTCATAGATCAATAAGGCAGCTACAATTAGCTGGAGGGTGACTGAAATGCACTGGAATGTTAAGTGATATTGTTACACAGCTAACATTCACTGTGCTATAATCATATGCTTATTTTTGTTTTCTATGCCCATCAGCTAAGCACATTTTTATTCCTGATTGAAAAAAGTACTTTATAATTACTTAGAAGTTCTGTGAAATTAGACAGTATATTTTTATTCATTTCAATTTCCCATGCAATATCCTTTCAAAGTTATCCTTTTTTTCGTTTCCTCTGAATGCATATTCAGAGCATGCAGATTTGTAAGCACACAATAAAGAGCTGATTTTGAAAAGAGGTAAATAAATTGCACTGGCTGGAAAAGGGCTTCCTGCTGCCCTTTATTATGATGTTCACATAATTTGCTACAAATTTGTGACTTAGCATTTTCTATCACAAAGACAAATGAAATTGTCAATCCTGTTCACATTTCCCTTTGGTAGTTATGTAAAAGGAATAGTCAGGGTGCCCTCCAAAGCAGTTTTCATTAATTTTTCTATTTATTAAGGTGAAAGAAGGACTTTTTCGAAGGACAAATAGACTGAGTAAAATGTGTGCTCTCTTACATAAGAATGAATCTTATGATGCTTTCTGACTTTGGGTGCCTACCAGCAGCTCCTCAGAGAGATGAAAAAACTGGGAGTCAGAGATGTGTAAATGTACAAGATCTTATTATTAGACCTCTCCAAAACAGAAGAGGATAAATGAGGCTAGCGGGTAATAATGCTGATGCATAAGCCATGGAGTCTGCACTACTCAAAAGGTGATAAAGAAAAAGCATGATGGGTTCACTGGTGACGTGTGGCACATAAACCTCACAACTTTGCTTATGTGTGTTGGACTAGATAAGGGAGTCATTTCCTGGGCACTTCAAAACTGACTGGGGCAAAGAAGCCCCTTCTACAAATAGCCCATATCTGGGAGTAGTTTGGAGCTGGCCAGGCCCTTGGCCTACTTAAGGGCCAAACTAACCTCTATTGAGTTCCGTCTTCCAGCAATTCTCCATGCACCAAATGAGAATGAACTATGGCTGAGAGAAGGACACAACACATCTCATGCTACTAGCAAGGCTGGGAAGGAGAAGGGTGTGTGTGTCTGCCATCTTCATTACTGCTATGAGAAAAAAGTAAAGAGATTATGGCAGGAATGTTTCTCTGGGCAGAATAGAGAACTGTAATGGGTAGAGAAGTGCCAAGGAATCTCATAATTCTCTGAATTTGTGTTCTTTGCCAGCACTGAGGACTGTGGGGTTCTGCTGCTACGTGGCACATACATGGCAATACTGCTGCTTTAAGCTTTTCACAAGAGCGGTAGCTATCAGCAGTAGCTTCAACTCAGCGCTCCTCAGGAGGGAGAGCAAACCTCACACTGAGGAGGAAGAGGATGAGAACATCCCTGCAGGGCAAAGGGAAAGGGGCAAAGGATGGGAAATGCTACAGTAAGAATGGGAGCAAGGAAGACCCATCAAAAGTGGTAGAAGGGGATGTGGGTGAAGACATCACAGGGAATAAGTGGAGTGGGGGGAGGAGGGAAGGAAGCTTAGTGAAGTAGAGAAGAGGAACAATATACACCATGAAGAAATGAGCAGGCCATGCAGGTCATAGTGGTTGGAATACCAACCCACTAGGCTTATCCCCGAATATGATGCCAGGTAGAAGGAGAGTGAGGGCTCTCAAGGGAGAGGTAGTTTGAAGCAGATGTCAGAGCGTGGCTTTATGTGGGAGAGTTCTGGGGCCTCTCCAGGGTTTGGATAAAGAACAACATTTTAGAGTGTTAATCCAATGTCAGACCTTTTGGGTTTTCCTCCTGACTGGTTTTTACGTGTTATTTGACTGCACTGCTGGAAGGCTCTGTTGCCCTTGTATACCTCTACAACGTTATATCATTGTGCTGAAACATCAGGTAGGGATACAAAAGGTAAAGGCAATACATGGAACAGAGGAAAAAACAGTGGATTTGGAGCCTGTTAGGAAAGCAGACCCCAGCAGAGTGTCAGTCTGGGGTCTTCTGATCATTGAGAAAGAAATATTCTTAAGTTCCTGAAAACTCATTCGAATGGCAAGTGGCTATAATGGTCTCCAGGCTCCTGGCTCATTTAGAAAACTATCTGTCATGTCTCAAGGGCTGGTAACTATGTGGGTGGAGAAATAGCCTAAACTTTCCTTCAAAAACCTTGCTCACCGTGGGCTTGATTCTGTACCCAGAGAAATGAGTGAGAAATTTGCTATTGAATTCCATGAGTGCAGGACAAAACCAAGAGCCTCATCATTTGTTAGCTTCCAGGGATGTGGGAACTCTTGGAACAATTAGTTTTGTGCCTTTCATGACCTCAGTTTAAAACCCTTTGACTTTCATCCAATCTACTTAGTTGTGTGCTCATTGTTCAGATGACAATTAAAAATGAGAGGCAATGCTCTATGTGTGGCAGAATAGGAACACTGTATTTTATTTTGTTTTCCTAGCTAGCTTGGGTTAACACACCTCTGACTTTTCTTTCTTCTTGCATTTGTACCTAAAAATACCTCCTCCTTTTTCATAGTTTTTAAATCTTCGGAGTCATTTTTATAACATCTCCTATTAGCATGGAATAAATAAGACATTCTCGAAAGGTCTGAGATTTCAGAGTACAAATTTTCTTTGTCAGTTTAGATTTAGTTCTCATTCACTTAAACATGTTCACAAGGCATTCGTATTTACCCTCACATTGGTCTGCAAGTCAGATTGCTGAATCTATCTCTGGTGCAGTGGAGTGCTATGTTATTCACAGCCAAAGTCCTAAGATTTTTTCTATTCTACCCTAAGGAATAATTCTCTTTATCAGTGAAGAATGCCACCTACTTGTCTGCAACTACTGCTGGAAAAATTCCCCATCAGCGGCAATACAAACATCAGTGATGGGAGACAAATAACGCCGTGCCTGCTGATGCGATTAATTAATAGCCCATTTAAAAATCTCTGGATGTGAGCAGAGTTTGGCAGAAAAATAAAAGCTCAGATCTACAAATCCATGAAAAACACCAATCCACCACTGGCAAAAATGTGTATCCTTTTCAACCAGCAAAGGATTTAGCAGCTATGAGTGAGTGATGTTATTAAAATTATTTTTAAGTTTACCTATACATTATTTCTGAAACTATATGAAATCCAGATCCAATTCCAGACAAAAATTTGGGTGACAACACAGCAGGAAGGAAAGCCTGAGTTTTAGCTTGAAAAGGAAAGACATTTTTAAAGTAGAGATTTCCTTAATAATGCCACGCTTCAAAGACCAACTTTTACCTGGAACAGAGAAATGCAAGCCAATCCCCCACCCCTCAAACTCCTCTCCCGCTACAAATGACTACTTCACATTGTGTGTCAGGATAGCAATTGATATGGCAAAAGTTACTTTCTATGGTACTTGTGGATTATGGATTTAATGCAATGATGGAGACACTAGGCTAAATTAGTGCTCTGTGGAAACTGAAATTCCAGAGTCCCCATTAGTGACAATCAGGATAGTGATCAGATGTGAAAAAATACACTGCCAGAAGAGGGCTAATTAAACTGTCAACTTTCTGAGCAGTGATCATCTTCTATGGGATTGTTTAGCCCAGGCTTAAAGCAATAGGAACCTCATCCAGGTTAAAAAGGACAGGTTCTTTTGCTCTGTAAGACCAGCAGCCACCATACTCTGGATGGTTCACTGCTGCTGAGCTATCCACTTCTGAAATTTTAGCTCCCTCAGTACAGTAGGACTGGTGGGTCTTTGGATACTTCTGCTATGTATAAAGGGAAGCCCACCACCAGAAGAATACTACATGACTACCTTACTGTGCTTGCATTTTAGCCAAAGGTTCCCCTGGTGAAAGTGCCTGCAAGTAAGAGATCAGTCTTTGAACCATGGAAAAATTAGCATCTTTTCTCCTCTCTCCCCTTTTATTTGGTCAATTTAAGTTGCTTCTCCCTGTCCCCAAGTTGTTTTAAAAAAGGGGCTGCCCATAAAAATATTCATACACATAGATCTATCTTCCCCATCCTTTTGTAACAATATTATGAAACAGCTGAGATGTCTGCATTTAAAAATGGTTAAAGATGATGCTCACCAGCTACTTTTGGAATGCTCTTTGCTGTGCAAAGTCTGAGTAATATTTTACTAGTTTCTTATAATGTCAGCTTTCAGACTGTGATAAGGTATATCAGCTATTTCATATTGAATCGAGTGGAAATTCAGCATGCAAATTACTGGCTTAGACAGGAATATTTTACACAGAATTATTTAAATTAGAGATGCTGTTTTCAATGTTACAGGAGAAGGTGGAATGAGTTCTTTTGGTTTCCTATGGAGGAAGATTTTATTTTTTTGGTAAGAGGACATAACCATATTCCATGGTATAATCCAGACCAATAAGAAGTTGAATCATCTCTTTAAACAAGAATATTTTACATGTAAGAGTTTTTTACCTTTGTTGAAAATCAAATTCCTTCTCCAAGAGGAGATTAGATTATATACCTCCAGTATATATTCAGCTCTCTCAGTGCAATGGGACTGGAAGATATGTTCAGTACCATGGGAGTATCCAGATCATGTAATTGTCAACATACCACATATGTATGTCTACACAGCAAATATCCTTTATCCTGAAATATCGTTCTGCGCTATCTACACAAGAAGTCTGTTATTTCAAAATACATTCTTCTTCCGGTTTCCTGTAAACCTCATTGCATGAGGATTAAGGAAGATGCTGGAATTGTGCTTTATTTCAAAATTTAGTGCTGTGTAGACAGTGCCAAATTTCAATTTTCAAAATAAGCTATTCAATTTTGAAAGATACCCATACTGTGTTTTATAACACTAATGTCCTTTGTCCTCAGAAGGGTCCCAGATCAGATATGCAATTGTTACATAAATTAATGAACATTAAGGAACTGATTTATATGTATGTATGTGATAGATAGAAAGAAGTTATATACAGGCAGTCCCCGGGTTACGTACAAGATAGGGACTATAGGTTTGTTCTTAAGTTGAATTTGTATGTAAGTCGGAACTGGCTCCAGATTCAGCTGCTGCCACTGAAACTGACCAGGGGCTGACTACAGGAAGCCAGAGGCAGAGTTGCTCTGCCCCCAGCTTCCTGGAATCAGCCTGATCAGTTTCAATAGCTGCTGAATCTGGAGCCTGGGACAGAACAGCTGGGGCGCTGCCCGGTAGGTTCCCACAGGACCAACCCGGCAGCACCCCAGCTGCCGTACCCGAGGCGTCCCGCAACAAAAGCCTGGTCTGCTGGGGGGCGGGGGGACACACTAGATGCGCCCCTCCCCCCCCAGCAGACAAGGGAGACCTGAGCAAAGCCGCACAGGCGGAGGGACCCCGCCGCCCGTGTGGCTTTGCTCCTGTACCCCTGGTCTGCTGGGGGGGTCCAGCGGCTTTGCTGGACCCCCCCAGCAGACCAGGGAGACCGGGAGAAGCTTTTCTCGCCCCGGAGGACATGGGTGGCAACCTGCCGCCTGTGAGCTCCGGGGCGAGAAAAGCCCCGTTCGTAAGTGCGGATCCGACATAAGTGGAACGAGGTGTACCGGTAGTTCAGAATAGGAATCCTAGTCCGAACTACCTAGTTCGAGCCCCGTGTAGCCGCGCTGCACGGGGTTCGAACCAGCGGGGTTTTAAAAATGGCGGCTCCCCGCTTATGCAAATGAAGCCCAGGAAATTCAAATCCCGGGCTTCATTTGCAAGTGCGGTATGCCTACATTACCCCGCTAGTTCGAACTAGCGGGGTAGTGTAGACATACCCTGGATGATTATATGAAGAGTATTGGAGGTGCAATATGCTGGCACAAAGAGTAAATTAAGGGCGGAGAAAGATTTGCCACATATGATTGTGCAGAGTGGTCTCAAAATGCATAATGTCAAACCACTCAGTCCTTCCACATTTCAGTAGGAATTTTGCCTAAACCTGCAGGATTGAGATCATTTTGTAATTGTGTTCCTTGGATTTGTGAGCTGTACTTATATGCTATTAGAGGGACAATGCTCAAGGTGCCAACACTACCTATTACTAGGGGATAAGCTAAGATGTACTCTGACATTGTAAAGCAATGCAGGCATTGTTAAAATCAGCCTTGTTCACATCATGCCCTTTCAAAAAGGCAAGGACTGTTTCCTTAGCTGTGTTTACACACATGTAATGCAGATAGACCCCAGTCATCTGTTGGCAGAAATGAACCTGGGATCTTTGGAGCTTAGAGCATGCGCCTCTACCACATGAACTAAAAGCCAGCAGCCCCTTAGTGAAGGCTACAAAGCAGATTCATTCTCTCTGTAAGTGGTCTCAGTGCCACTAGATGGGACAGCACACCAGACCCAGAAAGTGTGTGGGTTACACATGCAACAAGACCCCTCGCAGAATAGGACACCCTTGGGTAATATAAGGGTGTGTCTAGACTACAGGATTTTGTCGACAAAAGTGGACTTTTGTCGACAAAACTAAACATAACGTCAACAGAGCTCAGCAGTTTTGTCGATGGCTGTAAATCCTCATTCTATGAGGAATAATGCCTTTTGTCGACAGAGTTCTGTCGGCAGAAGGCATTATTGCATCTATGCTGTCCTTTGCATCTACACTGTCATGTCGACAAAGCAAGTTGCTTTGTCAACAGAACTGGATGTAATCTAGGCACTCTTTGTCAACAGAAGCTTTGTTGACAGTATCTGTCGACAAAGCTTCTGTCGACAAAAGCCTGTGGTCTAGACATACCCTAAATGATTAGTAACAGGACAATAAACAAAATGTTGTTTGCCAATGAAAAAGAAAAGAGATTACCAAAGTGGGGAGAATAGCTGATGCTTCTAAATCAATACTACTGCATTCCTGCTATCCATACTCAAGCAAACATTCAGGGGAATACCTGGGGAACTGCCCTGTTGACAGCAGGGGTAAGTGGCATCAATGCCCGTGATTGTTTATAGCAACTTGGTCTGTCTGCTTTTAGGTGATTACACTAATTGCCAAAATCCCCAGTGTAGAGAAGGCCTATCTATAAGAGCAAAATTTGACTCACAGGAAACAAATTTAAATCCTGTACATTTTACTCATCAACAGCACTTTCCTGTTACTTAGTAATATTAGTTTTAATATTAAAATACATAGGCTGATGCATTTTTGCATAAGAGTAGAAGAAATACAGCTAATTGCTTCTTAATCAGCTAATAGTTTTCTTTGCAACTAATAACTGTGTGAAGATCTTCTATTCTATACACAAGGGATATTATTGACTAAAGGTCACTATCTCCAGTTCCATCTCCCATAGGGTCAGTTTCTGCACTGAGTAAGCTCAGTAGGGATGCACTTGGGTGAATCAACAGAGAATTTGGCCTATTGACAAGAATTCTGAAGACAGATTCAGGGAGAGAGCATCAGAGACACTGGCTCCTAAATCAAACCTGAGGCTTATCTCCTTTTGCAGGTCTGATAGTCTGAGGGGAAGGAGTTTTTAAATTGTTCATATAAACCTTCTTTAGTTGAATGTTTGATTAAAACATCTACTTTTGTCTGCTGTTAGGCCAATTAATACTAATGGCCATGGAGGCTTATTAAACAGCATTAATAACTGTAGATATGGTCTAAAATTAAAATTGATCATTGCTGTACTCTTGCCTATTAATTGGAATTTTAAATCCAACACCATTTAGCTCATTAAAAGTAATAGTGGGAAGAGAAAGCTCTGTTCTTTTTTAAACGATTCTTTTTCTTGTTGTGTTCCTTTTAAGAAGCTAAGCTAATTATTATTATACAGACAAGAGGATTATTTTACTTAATTTAATATGCTGGATTAAGTTTTTAGGGAAAAAGGCACCCAAATACATACAACTGGAAACAAGAGATCTACTTCCTCCATTTAACATCAGAGCAAGCTTCTCCAGCTGTTGGCACAGAAACCTTTGCTGGGGTGATTGAAAGTGGAGCTGATTTGGGGCATTATCCTCAAAGTATGTCAGCAGTAGGCTCTTCTTCCATCTTGTTACTGGAAGGCTATACAAGGGAGGATGACTCCTGAAAGCTGCTGGGTGACACACAATGTTTGACAAATCGATTGACCTGGGACTGGCTGGTCAAGTCCCACACAACCATCAGAGGAAGATGAGGTTGGACAATACTGTATGTGGGAGGGGTCCAATGGCACAATCAGCAAATAGCTGAGGCCTCTTTGGTTGGTGTTAAAAGAGAAGAGGCAAGACAACCCAAGAATTGTTCTCCCTAGTTTGATGCAGGGTCATGATGCTGGGGAAGCAGAGTTTGTTAAAATCATATAGATTTCACAGAGCCAAAATTAAGGGGCATCTGGATTTTGAAAGGCTTTTGAATGCTAGAGCAATGTCATGACGGAAAGTGGTGAAATATCTTAGCTAAAGATTACTGGGTACATTAAGACTGCTCTGATGTTGGACTTTTGGGTCATCAAGCCCTTGCAACTGCACAGGAACAGACGAAATGGCAAACAATTGGTATGGCCGACTGTTCAGGTAAGTGTTGAAGAAGAGGAGAAGACATTTGTGAGGCATTTCGGTGCCAGTCTTGCATGAAGACACTGCTAGAAGTGGCACAACCCACCCTCCCGTGGCCTGGTTTAACATGTTTTAGACAACTCTTTCCTTCTGCATGCTGGAAGCAAATGGATTTCAGAGACAGAATAAATGTAGGATCCCAGCACTGGTAGTATCACCTTTCAGAAGCACTTTGCTTATGTTATGAGTGAGGCCAATACATTTAGGGGCCCTAGCTCTCACTTGCAGCCAGGAAGTGCAGAGCTTTATAGTGGATTCTTGATTTGTTGCTTATCCTATCAGTGCACAAGGTGCTTCATGCTTCATGCTTCACTATTCCTCTTCACTGGAAAAGTCACAAAACACTTTAAAAATGTTGAGTTTTATGAGGTACATCAATATTAAATACACATTTTATAGGTGAACTTAGGCACAAACTGCTCCAAAATAGCTAGTAAAGAGTAACATGAACCAGAGTCCTGACTCCCAGTACTAGGGTCTAACCATCTGCCCACAATCCCTACAGAATAAATAAGAGTATTTCTTCTATTCTGGTAAAATGATGGAACTCCAAATTTTGAGTGAGAGGGGTTTTACCCATGATCAGCGATGGACCTGTTTTAGAGAGTCCATACTTGACCCATTTACAGGGATTTTATCAATAAAACAACAACAAAGGGTATCCAAGCTTTCTCCCTAGGATAGTTGCTCTTAGACTTCTTCCCTCAGGACCTCCCAACCCATATGCCATGCCCTCAGAAACACATTCAACTTCCCTAGCTTGGATAATAAGTCACATCAGCTTCCTTAGCAAATCATCAGAAGCCACTTATCCCTTTACAGGCAGCATTGGGAAATGCTAGCATGCTGCAGTGATGTATAACAGACAGAGAGCACACGATGGCTTCCTAAACAGTCAGAATTAAACCTTACCACCCAGAAGGACAAAGAGAAAGTTAATGAAATTGTGCTAGCTGCAGGTCCTAGCTGCAGAAGGTGTTTTGTTTGCGAGGCTTTAGCAATGAAAGGAAATATCCAGAAAGTCTTGAGTGAATGAGCCTCTTTGTTCTGGCATACATGTTAATGGTTCTTCTTATCTGCACCAGAGCACATAACATTACTAGCACTTCAACCAGAACTCAGAGAAATACGGACCACATGACATTGCTGGCCTCAGCCTTCAATCTGACAGTCCTTCTCACCATAATCATGGGAGTAACTGTTATTCATCACCATTGTAAATATTTGTCATTTTCTCATTCTTGAGAACCACAATGTGTTATCCTGCCTTCAAACTTCCCAGAGAGATCACTGGCCTATAAAGAGAAAGAAGTCTACCTTAGTATAGGATCATGGTGATGAGGAAAGGATATGTATTGGCTTCAGATCTTATGTAAAAATGCCTTTTTGCAATGATAAATCCAATATTCCTTTGGTGATTATTTTGCACTAAAATTAATACCAAATAATGTGCAAGCAAGCGAGCAGGGCTTTTTGACTATTATTACCACATTTACTCCTCTTCGGGAACTGCTGGAGCTGTCTACATAAATAATACCATCCTATTATCATTAAAGCAGTGGATTCATTTTATAATGAACTCTTGCAGAGAGAAATTCCATTTAAATACTACTACAGTTTTCAATGTGCCTTAATCATTTATCACATACTTTAAGGAAAGATCTGATAGAATTTAGCTTTTCTTTTTTCTTCTAATCCCTTTTCATAAAGTTATAACGGTTATCAGGTGCACTGGAATTACTTGCATCTACCTAGAAAAGAATGAGCACTTCTTTAGTCATTCAACCTGGCTCCCTATTTAATAGTACAAAGCAAAGCAAAGCTCCAAACTTTTAACTTGCTCTGTGTTTGAAATACACACAAGGACAGTATGCTGCAGGCCATTGTGAACTGTCTGAGATTCAGAAAGATGTTCCTAAATCCTGTTTTTTTAATCTTTCACTGCTCTTTTCCTATGAAGCAGACTTCTCTTAATTAAGTGCAACCTTTCTATGGGGGTATTGGCCCTTCAATAGTGATGTGCTTAATGCATGGGGCAGAACTAATAGTGCAGTTTGCTCCCAGTACCCTGTATGATTTTTAATAGGTAGTATGGAAGCAGTTAAATCCAGGAAGTATTGCCCTGGGTCTATGAATTTGGCAAACAATAATATTGCACTATTGTTTTCAATTAATTTTAAGTCGGTGACTTTTTTGGTTTTTGATACAGCTAATCAGATAAACCCTAAGACCTGAAAAAGAACAGCAGCATTTTGAGAGGAAGGGTTGTAACAGTGAAGGGACTATAGACTTTAAATTATTAAGCTGTTCATAGCACAGCTTAGCAGTAGAAAGCCAACCCCCCCCAAAAAGTAGGGGGAAGGAAGGAAGATAGTTTTGCTGAAGACTGCAACTGAGTAGAAATTATACTGTTATCAAGAATCCTTAAAAAGAAAGAATAAGGGTAACAATTCTCTTTTAAGGTATGTCTAAAACAGCAGCATTATTTTGGAATAACTGATGTTATTCTGAAATTACAAAGAGTGTGTCTACACAGCAAGCCATTATTTCAAAATAATACCAAGACGGAGGACTTCTTACTCTGATTCCTGTAACCCTCATTTCATGAGGCGTAAGGGAAGTCAAAGAAGGGTGTTCTTCCTTTGACTTCCTGCTGTGTAGACAGCGCCAAAAGCCGAATTAAGCTATTTCAATTTCAGCTACACAATAGATGTAGCCAAAGTTACGTATCTTAATTCGACTTTTGCCCTGAAGTGTAGACGTGTCCTTAGAGACCATTGAAATTACACTTAACCATTTCATACTCATTTTAATGTGGTGTTACTAAGGTGAGCTCTTGTGGAGCGGAATTACAAGTATTGCCTTCCATTTTAGTCTTTAACTACAGCACTTCCAAACATAGCTGGATGTACAGTTCACACCAAGCAAAAGATCTGGTGATAAATTATGAAATGGACACCTGGAACCAGATTACATTTTGAATGGAATCACATCCTTGAGCCCTTTTTCCCAAGCACGGTTAAGTCAACATTTTCTTACTTGTAATCATTGTGTTTTCACTATTACAATTTTGTAATCAGCAGATCTATTGTTCCCTTCAACTGGTGTACCATGGTGCATATTTCCTTGAAATACTGAACCAATTTCTGTCTGGCAAAGGAAAACTAAAATTCAGAAAGTTGGAAAGCAGAACATATGTCAAAAGAAGATTTTAGCGAAATCAAATCAACCATTGACATTAAGACATTAATTACATTGTTCAGAAAGAGTAATTTGGCTAGGACTGGAAACTATTCTATATATTTGTTTAATTTCACCCATATGAGCTCAAACTCCATGCATGTAACAGTCACTGGAAGAGACTTGGCATGTCATTGTTTTCAGGGGATTGCTCTGACTCTATAGATATTTAGCTTCTAGCATTAGCTTTATTTAAGATGGCACTCTATTCATAGCACTATGGGCTCCAGTGCTGACTCATAACAGCCCTTGCAGTGTTTTCATCTATGTGGGACTATTTTTGTTTTCATAGCTTTATGATAGTTTCTCTCAGTGACAACAGCCCCACAACACAAAGAACCCCTCTGTTTTCATCTGCATGATTAAGAGAGCTTTTAAAACTAATAGCAAACCAAAATCAGACCAGCCCACTTAGTCAAACTTTTCATTGAATTGATCTGACCTGACCTCCTTGATCTAGTCCCTAACCTTTGTGGCTGCTCCTTGGCACCCTTGGAGGCTTAAATGAACCCAGCACATGTGAACATCCCTAAATTGTAAGGAAGTTCAGATCTGAATCAGAACTTTGAGGCCTGGGGGCACTTTTAAATATGCCCCTACTCTCTGAATGGTCAACATCCACTTGGTTGATAACCTCATTTATTACACATCTTCCAGATATGTAGTCAGTGAGGGTGTGTCTAAACTACATGGCTCCATCGATGGAGCCATGTAGATTAGGCTGATCGGCAAAGGGAAATGAAGCTGCGATTTAAATAATCGCGGCTTCATTTAAATGGCTGCTGCGCTGAGCCAACAAATAGCTCATCAGCTGTTTGTAGGCTCAGCGCACTAGTCTGGACGCTCCTGCACCGACCTGAAAGCTCTTTATCGACCTCCCCATTATGCCTCGTAGGATGAGGTTTACCGGGGAGGTCGACATAGGGCTTTCAGGTTGGTGCAGGAGCGTTCAGACTAGCGCGCTAGGCCGACAAACAGCTGATCAGTTGTTTGTCGGCTCAGCGCAGCAGCCATTTAAATTTAAATGAAGCCGCGATTATTTAAATCGCGGCTTCATTTCCCTTTGCCAAACAAACAAATCTACATGGCTCCGTCAACAGAGCCATGTAGTTTAGACATACCCTGAAAGTACAAGAGTATCATTAGTCATGATGATCAATGGGTAAAATATACCAATATGAAGCCAGTGAGACTGCATGGACACAGATGAGAACAGCATTTATCCTCATATTTCTGCAATAATATAGCTAATTCTCTCCACCTCTACTTCTCCAGTCCACAATTTGAACCATTGTTGTCTTCATTTCTGACTGGAAACTGAAGACCTGAGTTTTCTTTTTCTGACACCCAATCTAAAAATTAGGGGCTGGTTGAAAGTGCTCCATCAAGGCTGATTTACTGAGACAAATTAGGCTTTTGACTAAATAAATGTTTTGCAAAAAAGTGTTTGCTTTCCACAGAATAATTGACTTTTTGTTGCGAAAATAACACCCTGAAAATTGAAATGGATGATGTAGTGCAGGTATGCTGCCTGGCTCATGGAAGAGAACAGTGGCAGAAGGCACCTAAACTGCAAGTGCCATAAGACTGTGGGAGCATTTCTGAATTGAAATGTTCAGTTTCTGATGTTTTTCAGGTTTTGTTTCTTCAACAAAAATTAATTTTTTTCCAGAGGGAAACACCCTCCCCTCATTTTCTGACTAGACTGACAACAAATAGAATGACCAAACAATCTATTATTTAATATTCCCTTTAAGTATTGAACAGCTAAAGAGGCTTTAGTGCCTTGGAAGTTTGCAAAGTATATGCAGTATGGGTTTTTAAAAACTAGGGTACAGATTTTGTCCCCTATTGTGATCACCGTGTAGTCTTCTCATCTGTTTATTGGCTTGATGACTTTATTCATCTTGCATGTGCACCCACTGGCCTTTGCCTGTGATCAACCAAGTCAGAAAAGTAAAACTCACATTCCTGTGACTTTGAGGGATGATGATGAGGAAACTATTTTGCTTCTTTTGTCTGTATACAGACTCCAGAACATAATATCAGAAAGTATCCATATTTTCCACAAATAGCATTGTTATTGTTATATAACTTTCACAGTGGCATTAATGACCAGTGATATATTAGTTTTCAAAACTTTTATTACAAGATACCTTCTAAATCAGGGCTACTCTGTACGCGGCCCGTGGGTCACAGGTGGCCCACAGCCTGTTTGTTTGCAGTCTGCAGTGTGGTTTGGGTTTACGTAGGGCTTAACACGCAGCCCATGGGTAAGGTCCTTTGAACGTGGTCTCCACTGGGAACACGTTCCACAACGGTGAGTCAATATAATGGTCTTTTGCTGACATGCGTTTTAGTAGTTAAATTCCTGGACTATCATTGCCCATTAAAAGTGCTGTCATGTGGGTGGAAATCGGGTAAAAACTGCATTTTATTAATATCAGCAGAACTGACTTAAATGGGGCCTGCGTGTTGTGTAGTCTTGCCTTAATCTTTGTATTCGTGCCCATCAGTGTGAAGAAGCTATTGGAATATATCTGTGCATGTATATTCAACCACACTTAAGTTGTGGCCCTCAGCATGTGCTGTGAGTATCATTGAGGCCCCCTGGGCTTCCAAATTTGAGTAGCCCTGCTCTAAATAAATATCATGACCACAGTGCATGAGATGTATTGAGCTGGTCAATCCAACAGAATTAACTGGACATACCAGGGAATCCTTTGCCACGCTCTTAGGGTCACATATGGAACACTGTGGAATAGTGGTCTCAGATCTTGACAGGACAGAGCAGAAGGACAGTTCAGACATGGGTGGGAACAGAGCAGAATGGAAAAGCCCTCCTAGCTTGGGTAACAGGAGGCTCTTGTCTACCTAGTGATATCTTTTTAGAAACATCAATCTGAGTCATGTTCATGTTTTACCACCTTTTACTTCAATTGTCCTCTCTATTTATCTTTATAATAAAACAGTTATTATAAGACGTGGCAGCAATTCGAGTTCAGGCTGTGTTGGAGATGATCACTTCTGGGGATTCCTCTTGAAAGGAAGCCAGCTCCTGCCTTCAAGGAAGGCAGTGCAAAGCAGAAGCAATAGGAGCATTCCCAAGTGGTGTGGGAATTGCTGAGCCCATCTGCCAGGCTGTTGGCTGTGATCAGAATGAACCCACAAGATGCCAAAAGATCTGGATGAGGGTAAAACATGTTTATAGACAAAGCAATGGGACAAAGTCTTGAAAGAACTATAAAAACCAATCAAAGCACACAGTGCTCCTAGGAAACATCTCTGCTCAAAATGTTGCCCGTGAGAAAAAAGTATAATCTCTGGGGCAGTGAGGAAGAAATAAAATGGGCAACAAAATGGCAAATGATATGTAATGTTGATAAATATAAAGTAATGCACATTGGAAAAAATAATCCCAACTATACGTACACTATGATGGGGACTAAATTCCCTAGAATTCTTGGAGTCCTCGTGGATGGTTCTCTGAAAACATCCACTCAGTGTGTAGCGGCAGTCAAAAAAGCAAATAGAATGTTAGGAATCATTAAAAAGGGACTGAGAATAAGACAGAAAATATCTTATTGCCTCTATATAAAACCATGGTACGCCCACATCTTGAATACTGTGTACAGATATGGTTGCCTCCTCTCAAAAAAGATATATTGGCATTGGAAAAGTTTCAGAAAAGGACAACAAAAATGATTAGGGGTTTGGAATGGGTCTCCTATGAAGAGAGATTAAAAAGACTTGGACTTTTCATTTTAGAAGAGGAGACTAAGGAGGGGATATGATAGAGGTGTATTAAATTATGATTGGTATGGAAAAACTGAATAAGGAAAAGTTATTTACTTTTTCCCATAATATAAGAACTAGGGGTCAGCAAATGAAATTAATAAATAGGTTTAAAACGAACAAAAGGAAGTTTTTCTTCATGCAGCACACAGTCAACCTGTGGAACTCCTTGCCAGAGGATGTTGTGAAGACCAGGACTTTAATAGGATTAAAAAAAGAGCTAGATAGATTCATGGAGGTTAGGTCCATCAATGGCTATTAGCCAGGATGGGTAGGAATGGTGTCCCTAGACTGTTTGTCTGGAAATGGATGATAGGAGAGGGATCACGTGATGATTAACTGTTGTATTTACTCCCTCTGGGGAATCTGGCATTGGCCTCTGTTGGCAGACAGGATACTGGGCTAGATGGACCTGTGGTCTGACCCAGTATGGCTGTTCTTATGTAAAACAGGAACTCACTATCAAGAAAGAGCATCTTGTTACCAAAACTACATACAGAGTCCAAATCCAGGCTCCACTGTGGAGCCTGAAGGAAATGGACAATGACTGCACAGATTCAATCCAATTAGGAAAAAAGATTTAATTTAATTACTTTTCACAGATCTCAGCCTGCGAGAGCCAGTCAAATGTAGAGATAAGGAAGATAAAGGGGTGCTTTAGGCATGAACACGTTCAGTAAAAGACAGCAAAAGAAACAATACAATTGAACAATGTGGGAAAATCTATGCACTGGCAGATATATTTCTTGTCCAAGTTTACTTACTCTTAAATAGAGTGTTCTGCCAACTTTGTGCAATAGTTTTTTCAGCTGAAAGAATCCGCAATACGCAAAGCCTTTCAAAGACACATGAATAAACTGACAGAGAGGTGAAGTTTAGAGGTAGGCAAAAGGGTAGACAATTTAAACTGACAGGGATCACAAATGTCATCCTGGCTAGTCTAATGTCCCCTGTCCCCGTAGAAAAGCCAGGAACCTGCAGGAGACTCGTCATCATGGAGGTTAAGGAAATCCATTTAACAAAGAAAAAGAAACATTCCTTGCTGTTCTGGGACAACAGAGACCCTGTCCAGATGTTACTTAGAGCGGTTTGTGTGCTGCAGTACTGAGCACTCCTTTCTGCCCTGCTGTTCTTTAATCAAGTTAAAACACAGTAAATACCCCCACCCCTGTTTTTATTCTTCTCTAAAACTGACTATTTTCAAATGGGTGGACAGCCTTCCAGTTGGAATGCAGAAAGAGGAACCATGTGGAGAGAAAACTTAAGAAGGCTCTTGGAAATATTCTAAAGATATTTGGACCCGATTTTTCCAGCATACTCTTCAGAACCGTAATGAGCGCCACTGATTAAGTAATGCACCACTCAATGCGGGAAAGGGCTAGAAAAATTGGGCCCTTTGGTTCGTCATGAAGAGTTTGCCTGAGCAACACTCCCAACTTAATATAAAATTGATGGAGAGACTCCTTGCTCTGTCAAGAGGGGCTGGGGAGAGGAAGTAATGGGTAGGTTTCAAATTTGGCTAAATGGTTTCTAAGCGTCTTTGGGGGGGAAACACATAGCTGCTTCTGGCAGCTAATTGAACCAAGGAGAGAGAGGGGGAACTCTACCACTATTGGAATTCTACAGTGGGAACTCTGGTATTGGGCTCTGTGGAGGATCAGAGTGAACTAGCAGCTCTTAGAAAGAGCAGCTTGACCTCCCTGCAGATCTGCATTGCACTGATGAGAAATCCTAGATCAGATGCCAGGCCCAATTATATATGGCTGAGATCATCCTAGGCCATTTCAGTTCCAGCTTTGGTTCCAGAAAACTGGGAGGAAAGTGTTTGGTGAGGCCTGGTGCTCTCACTCCCTCTTACCCCTGACTAGACAAGAAATCTGTCATCGACAAAGCTGTGGGCTAGATGATTTAACGGTTCTTTCCATCTCTAATCTCCATGATTTTAGGCTATAGAGTCCCAGAATACAGAATATGACATATGGGGTGGAACCATCTTTATCTAGTTAGAAATAAACATAGAGGCTACGTCTACACTGGCCCCTTTTCCGGAAGGGGCATGTAAATTTCACGAGTCGTCGTAGGGAAATCCGCGGGGGATTTAAATATCCCCCGCGGCATTTAAATAAAAATGTCCGCCGCTTTTTTCCGGCTTTTAAAAAAGCCGGAAAAGAGCGTCTAGACTGGCCCCGATCCTCCGGAAAAAGTGCCCTTTTCCGGAGGCTCTTATTCCTACTTCGAAGTAGGAATAAGAGCCTCCGGAAAAGGGCACTTTTCCGGAGGATCGGGGCCAGTCTAGGCGCTCTTTTCCGGCTTTTTTAAAAGCCGGAAAAAAGCGGCGGACATTTTTATTTAAATGCCGCGGGGGATATTTAAATCCCCCGCGGATTTCCCTACGACGACTGCTGAAATTTACATGCCCCTTCCGGAAAAGGGGCCAGTGTAGACGTAGCCAGAGGCTGCATCTAGACTGGCAAGTTTTTCCGCAAAAGTGACTGCTTTTGCGGAAAAACTTGCCAGCTGTCTATACTGGCCGCTTTGAATTTGCGCAAGAACACTGACGCTCTAATGTAAGATTGTCAGTGATCTTCCACAAATACAATGACTCTCCCATTCGGGAAAAAGCCCTCTTGTGCAAATGCTTTTGCGAAAGAGGGCCAGTGCAGACAGCTGAGAACCGTTTTGAGCAAAAAAGCCCCGATGGCGAAAACGGTGATTGGGGCTTTCTTGTGCAAACCACGTCTAGATTGGCATGGACGCTTTTCCGCAAAGAGTGCTTTTGCGCAAAACCGTCTGTGCCAATCTAGATGCTCTTTTCCACAAATCTTTTTAACGGAAAAACTTTTCTGTTAAAAGCATTTGTGGAAAATCACGCCAGTCTAGATGTAGCCAGAATGAAAACTTCTATCAAAATAATATATTTTCCCACTCCATACCTTGATGTGGCAACCTAAATGAGCTTTCAAAGGATGACTCAGATTAAACTTCTTAGAGCACTACATTGAAGAGGGATTTTTCACTATACGCTTTGGGTCTAGCAATATGAAAGGTCAGCACACAAGTATCTTTAGGTGTGAGAACGAGATGAAGCATGCTTAAGCTTTTAGCTTGTTTCAGAATGCATTCAGGTTAAGCCTCTACTGCAGCCAAGAACTTGACTGGCTTTTATCTGCTGAATAGTACTGTTAAAATCATGACCTGACCATACCGATAGTCCTGTGTGCCATCTTTCACCCCAACCTAGTGTGAAAAGAAAATTAGGAGGTAATGAGATTGAAACAGGGCTGCTGTGCTCTTCATGTCAGGTTGGCAAGATGGTATACACATGCTGAGACGTTTTGTCTTAACAAGCTTTTATGGCATTTTGGGCTTCTCTAGTTAAGAGGGTGACAGATTGGCAGGAGTCATAATATGAGCACAGAGAAAAGGAGAGAAAAAATAATGTCAGAAAATGAAAGATGACATTAAATGCTGCAAAAGAGGCAAACAAAAGGCCACCAAGAAAAGTGCTAAAGGTGAGTAATGCAACACTGCACATAACAGAGTTAGAATTTTAAGATTCTTTGGTCATAACATCCATCAAACAGCCCAGGAGAAATGGGTGTTAAAGATTCCTTGATTTTGCTTGTGCTAATTAGTTGTTGCTACACAGTCCAGTTTGGGTAAGTACATTTGTTCTCTATTAACAGTAAAGATTAAGGTATGTCAACGTGTGTCGCAGAGGTAACAGCAGGCTGTCTCTCTCTGCATAGTACAGCTTAAAAAAAAATCAGGCACCACTAAATCAGCCAGCTGCCTCTCGATATCATAAAATCAGTGGCAGCTTCTGGATGTCAAGGGGCAGAATTAAGCCATTATATTTCTTGTTTATTTCAGCACTGCTGCTTCAGGTCTCAGTCAAAAACAGGTAGTGCAGAGACAGAAGCTTAAAGCATTAGAGAAAAAGAACTGGTGTGAACTTTTCTGAATGTCTGGAAAGAGTCAGTATGTATGAAAAATCAGGTCAATTCTTATTGTCTTTCTTTTTGTATTGCTCACCTCTAACTAACTAAGATGGGGGCTTCCGAAATTTCGACATTCCTCCATCAACAGTGCTCATTTTCATAGATTATATTTGCTTCTGTGTTCTTGGTGTTGCTGACTTTCATCCTGCATCCTTACATTTCTTTTCCAGATAATGCTACTGGAGCTATGCATGATGGTCTACCTATATTTTAAGTTTCACCTTGAAAATTAGGGCCTCATTTTGATCTTACACCAATTTTGTACAGTAAAACATTACGGGACTTCACTGAAGTCACTCCTGACTGACCCCAGATATAAAGCAAGAGCCATTTATTTTTTTAAAATGCTTGTAGCTTTCACTAGCTCATTAAAAGCTGGTGAAATATTACTGCTATTTGTATGATGGTAGCCCAAGGAATTATACTTTCAAGAGACAAAGAAGCAGGCCCTTAAAAAACCCTTTCTAAATGTCTGGGATGAGTTGCAACTTGCAAGCCACTGATTCTACAACAGGCAGCAGCAGCAGAGACAATTAGTCCAGATCCATATTGCTCATTTTTGTTTCTCTTCAACCCAACTGGAAATCACATCCTCAAAATGCAAAGCAAACCAAGTGATATGCTAATTCTAAAGCCTTTGGGCATTCTAATTAAAACTACATTTATTCAAATGATACTTTTTTATAACACCAAGGAGTCCTGTGGCACCTTAGAGACTAATTGGTTTATTAGGGCATAAGCTTTTTTAGGTAAAACCCACTTCATCAGATGAATTGGAGTGGAAGTTACAGAAATAGGGGGTATATAAGTTGTGTTAAGGAGGCTAATCAAGGCAGGGTAGAAGTGGCTCATTCACAACATTTGGTATAGAGATGTGAATATCAAAAGAGGGGAAACTGACTTTGCAGGGCATTAACCAGTTAAGATCCTTATTCTGTCCTAAACTGATTGTATTGAATTTGCAACTGGACTTCATTTGTACTAACTGGTTTAGTGAGGAGCAAGGCTACACGAGGCCATCTGGGATTTCTTCTGGCTCTCTACTGACCAATGATCAAGAAAATCTTCCTGATAATCCTCTCCCCAATGGGCTGATCCCATAGGAACTGAGCTAGGACAGAGTTTCCAAAGCTTTACAGAGTTCTTTGTTGAACAGTGGCACAAATGACCATTTTAAAATAGCTTCAGAGGGTAGCTGAGTTAGTCTGTACAGGATAAACTTAAAAAACAACAAATAGTCTGGTAGGACTTTATAGACTATCAAAACATATAGATGGTATCATGAGCTTTCATGGGAGAAGTGATCTGTGCCCATGATATCATGTACATGTTTTGTTAGTCTATAAAGTGCTACCAGACCATTTGTTGTTTTTTAAGTTTATCCATTCTTAAATAGGCACTCTATGCCACAACTCTCCCCAATGTTAGGATTTTATCGATGTCTCGGATACTAAATAGTACACTGGAAAAAGGGATTATCTTATACTTTTACTAAATAGAATTTTAAAAAACCCACAATTCACATGTGTACACGCAGAGACAGAATCCAAGAGCTATTTTTAAATGAAAACAAAACAAATAACCAAAAGGAAGCTCTGAAATTCATCAGCTGAAGGCTAAAGGACATTGTAAAGACCTGGATGCAGCCAAGAGAGTCACTTGTGGGATGTAAGTATAAGGTGGTATCAAACAGGGCCCAGTTACTTGTCATATGGTTTCTTTGTGGAGGCACAAGGTACCTCTGTCACCTCCCTAAATAATGTCTTAGGCTTTCTCCCTATCATATGTCTTTACACAAGAAACTTATTGTGATGTTTGGGAGTTGGGGTGTGTCAAGGGTTCACACCCCCAGTGCGCCTCAGTGCCCCCTGACTGTCCTCATATAGCCCCTCACAGGGCATGTTACAGTCTGTATGGGTTGCTCATCATAGGCATCGGGGTTGTCTCCACTGCCCTGCTTACCTAGGCTGCATCAAGGTCCGCCTCCAACCCAGGGCTTTGCCTCCAGCCCCTAGCCAGGGGAGCCTTGGCTGGCCCTCCTCCAGCTATTGCTGGCTCTTCCCAGCTTGTCTCCCTCCAAGGAGCTCCTACCTCCTCTGCAGTCAGCTCTCTATTAGCTCTCCCCTCAAGCAACCTGGGCTTCTCTATATATACACGTGCCAGCTGGGCTCACACTCGCCCTAATAATTACAGCTGGCTTCTACAAGCCAATCGTGCTGCCCTAGTTGCTTGCCAGCTGGGCTCTCTCTAGCCCCAAATAGCTCCATCTGGCCTCTTTCTTTCTAGCCCCGGCTCCGGGCCTGAGTCCTGGTCTTAAAGGGCCAGTGCAGGGCAGGCGCCCTGTCACAGGGTGGATGAGACCCTTAGAAGCTGTAGCATTGAAAGTTGCCTTGGCCTATTCCAAGAAAGTACAAAATACTTCCTCTCCACTCCTGTGCCAGCCCTAGCCTGTCCTGTTTCATGTGGTAGTGAGCTAAAACTTCTAAAGACAAAGCAATACCCAGTTACTGCACATAATAAAACCATCAGGTGCACCTTAGTGTAAGCGGGGGAAATGGTCCTGCTATTGTGGGAAACTTTCCTGGCTTCTATACAACCCTGGTGAAATGGACCAGTGAAAGGATCTGAGTCCCTGCTCCCACTTCTTTTACCCAAAGGCCTCCCTGACCTTGAGGGCTCCCCTTCCACTCTCCTGAGTAGGAGAGTCCTCGAAATCTCAACAAGGCTGGGCCCAGGTTTACTGGCTTAATCCCTGACCTTGTAGTCACTTAGGGCAGGGATTAAGGGGTCCCCACTCCAGGGTGCTCTCTTCACACTGGGTGCTTTCCTGACCCATGGATTATTACATACAATTCAAAGTGAATACAATTTATTAAATAGCAACTGATTAAAAAGTTTAAACAAACTGATTAAGACCACCCAGTTGGCCTCCTAGAAGAGGGGAAGATGACATTGTTAAACGTTTTGGATGAATGTGGAGAAGAAAGGCAATAGTGAGAGAAGAGTGGTGGATGTGTTATGATCGGCGCAATCTTAACAATAGCTGAACCGATCGATCCAGGTGATTAAAAAGAAAAGAATAAGGAAAAAAATGAGAAAAGTTAAAAGAGAACACATAGCCCTGCTCTGTAGTATGGGGACAACACAAACAGCAGTTTGCAGAGTGTAAGGACAGTTCACAGACTTTTCCTCATAAGTCTCAGGGCTCTTTTTCAGGCCCTAGCTGTGCTGCAGAGTCGGGGATGGGGGGTGTTGCAGATTCGACATGCTTGCTCTGGCAGTGACCACACAACTTCAGGTTCTAGGTGGAAGGACCCTTCTCCCAGTTGGTGTTACAATCCCTCTCTGAGTCTGGCCTGCAAGGCATCTTATCTGGTGGCATCTTCCTGCCCAGAGTCTCTTCCCCCCCACCCCTTTTTGCTGGTCCCAGCTGCTCACCACACCCAGCTGCAGATTATGCTACTTTGCCAACCTCCAGCTCTTTGCATTGCTTCTCTGACCTCTTTGGCTCTGGTCACTGCAGGTCTGCTTCTTAGCACAGGATCTGCGCTCTTTGGGCTGTGTGGGTTCCTGGCTTTGTAACTGCAGGTCTGCTTCTTAGCACAGCTTGAATCCCTTGCTGCTCCTCTTAGCTCTCTCCCCTTTTTCTCAGAGATCCAAAAAATCCCAGCTCACATGGAGGGTGGGACCTGGCTTCCTAATTCCCTTATTGGACTGTCAGACCTGTCAATTAGGCTGACCTGGAGTGTGAGCCTCTTCCCATTGTCCCTGGGGACTGTCAATCTCAGGGCCGTGATTTCTCATAGACCCTTCCCCTTTTGGTACTGGGAGCTGGGCAACCAAAAACCCCCACTGAGTTTTAGTAAGAGGCTAACAGTCCCCTTACATTAGTTATGGCTTGCATGCCACAAGCTGACTCAAGCCCATCATCTTGAAGTACTTTCGTGGGGAGAACCAGGGCTAGTGACAGACATCACTAGGCCCTGGGCAATGTGGGAAGGGTGCTGCCCCCTCTGCAGAAGGGGCAGGGCCTTGGGCAGCCAGCCCTCAGTGCCACTTGGACAGTGCCCTGCCTCCCCCAGCCAGCCCTTCTGCCACCAAGACTGTACCGTGCAGAACTCCAGCGGCCAATGTTTTTGGGTGGTCCTCGATGAATGGGTTTTAATTTCTATTTATATTATGACACTTCAGCGAAGGCCAGTGCAAGACACATGGCTATAAAAATAAATGTCATTGAATGTCTACATTGCATTATTGTAAATAGACTGTGCCCTGTCACTCTACAGAGAGGGTAGAAGGGAAGGAGAGTGTAAGGAATCTCCTTCGCTCCCTGCTACCATGCAGCAGCAAAGCCCAGGTA
This sequence comes from Pelodiscus sinensis, assembly GCF_052426305.1. Classification (NCBI taxonomy): domain Eukaryota; kingdom Metazoa; phylum Chordata; order Testudines; family Trionychidae; genus Pelodiscus; species Pelodiscus sinensis. The sequence continues at coordinate 25,776,198 of NC_143063.1, read as the reverse complement.
CAGTCTGTTGCTACCCCCGAGCAGAAGGAGTTTTCTGTCTGTGCACCCTTGGGATACAGGACATACCAAAGGGGAAGCAAATGGTGAGGGCAAGATTTGCGGGGGCAGGGAGGGGACTTTGCTGCACCACTTGCATGGGGTGGTAGCAGTGCTGTGCACCTGGGCTGACTTCAGGCTTCCTGTCACTTGGACTGAATCGCCCAACCTTCCGAGGAGGGACTCGCAGCCATGCTCACATCTTCTACCAGGCACCATTTTCTTCTCCCTCTCCAGACATAAAACTTAGGCAAAAACATGAGAACAAAATCAATTTCTCTACCCACCCTTGGCTACCGCCCCCCAACCCTCCTTCACTTGCCCTCTCAGTGCTGCAAGAAGAACACACCAAACGCTTCAAATCCCTCTGTTCCAAGGCCCACAGTATGAGCTCATCTCATACCTGCAGCTCCTCTTGGCACCTCTCTCAGGATCATCCGACTCTTTCCAAGCCTACTCTGATAACTGAGTAGAGCTGCTGATTCCAGACTCCCTGGCCTTTAATGACCAGGGCCCCTATTAGAGGGTGTAATGATAAGCATTCTAGCTCTGTGCAGGGAAGCTAATGGGAGTTTTGCTGGACTCTGTGGAATCAGACCCTATATTTCATAATCATGATTCCCCCCAGCTCCAAAACCTCTCCTAGAACACCTCCACATTACACTTGAAAAACAACATGTTGAACTTAGATGAGCACAACACCTACTGCAATATATTTCTAAACAGAGGCTCTGAGCAGCCGCTGTGCAAGGCAGCTAGCTTACAATTGGGATTCCTACATAGTTCACTGACTGCTTCTTGTAATCCGTTTGGGTAGGAGGGATCAGGATATGCACATTTCCGGGAAATGACTGCCCATGATTGGACAACTGCATTATGGCATATCTCTTGGCACAGGTGATGAGTTGTTAAACAGAATTAATCCCTCCTCCCCGACTTTGTGAAGTTCTAATGATAAATGATTGCTGTGTTTCCATGCATTGTTATAATTTAAAAGTTTGGGTCTAATCTCTCTTCTCACGTGCACTGACATAAATTAGGAGCCACTGAAATGAAAGTTAAAACAGGATGAATTTGTGAGTTGCGGTGCAGAATGCTAAATCAGATAGAACTGACGCATATGGAATTTAGAGTCATCTTAGTCCTTTATCCATTATGGTTTAAGAATAGGCAAATATTTTTGCTATGCCATAATTTGATTCTAGGTTGGTTTAATCACTGGTGAAATCTGCCAAACCTCACAGTTTACTGCTTGTGATATACAGCTTTTAACAATAAAAACAAACTCACAGTAGCCCATCTAGCAACATTGTCCCTTCCATTGACCAGAACAACACAAGTTCAAAATAGTTTAAGGTCAATTAAAACATTCTTGATAAAGAAGTAGGTGCGAGGCTGGAGGATGGACTTTACTATATACAGTAAACATACACCTGCTCACACATAGTGCAGGTGAACCTTGTATAAATGCTTACAGAAAGAGTGACAGATATAAAAGGGCAGTTTGAAGCAAACTTATTTGTCAAATACTTTAAAAGCTTTACTGACATATTTCACTCACTCACTGGCCTATATCAATAGCTTTTCATTCCAAGCATAGTTCTTTTTGCAAGTACTAATTAGATTTGAGAACATCTATCACATTTTTGGGTGTGGATAAATTACTTGATTACTCTCAAGTGTTTTAGTGGACCCCTCAACATAAACCTTGAGCAACAACATAGCTGAAATTATATTTCATTTGATTTTCTTCTACTCAGCTTGGAACACACACCAATTCATTACATATGTACAGCAACAGAGTTGCTATACAAACCATTATATTCCACATAAAAACATGACAAAAGACTTCATGTTTCAACAGCAAATTAATAAAGAAGAGATACAAGCCATTCTATTTTTGCATGTAAATCAATACACCTCCAAAACACAAACTCTGTAAAGAAAAAAAAAAGGATCAAGAGATATTTTTGTTTAGGCTAATGGCTCAAACATATGTGCACTCTTTATGCATTTTATGAAGCCTTTGCTGTATAGCTATCTGGTTTCCCTTGCATGTGTATAAAATTGCAGACCCCATCATTCACTCATTTGATAAGAAAGATGATAAAACTCAGATTATTTGAAACTGTTTCCTACAACTGGTTTATATTAAAAAAAAAAAAGGAATAAGGGGTGGTGGATGTGGATGCAGCATTTTGCATGAGTTCTGAGCATACTTCATACCTCACAAAGACTCCAAAAATCTGGTTTAAATGTCCCAACTGATATCTCACTAGCCATGTTCTTTGTTTAAAGGAGACCAGGATGAATTAAAAATACACTCCAATGATCTGGCCAAAAGTTTTGTCTGAGGAAACACTGTTCCTTCACAGTTCAACTGTTAATCCAGTTAAGCATAATTAAGGCATTTGCGCATGGTCTGAACTCAGTTCTCTGTTTATAGAGCAGATTGATTAAATATCCTTGTGAGAGTCAGAACATTCACTACAGCAACAGTTTAGGCCCTTGCATTTCTAGGCTGTTTTTGCTACAGGAAAATTACTTTGGTTTCCTAACACAAATCTTTCCATTTAGTAAGCTCACTGTAAAAGCACTGTAAAAATAATGTCAGCAATCTCATGATGAATAATAAATTACTCATGTACATCTATCTGCCTATAAGAAGCCTTTAGAAGTCCTAGTGCCATTGTAAACTACACTAGCAGTCATCACTGTTACCCTGAGATTAGAACTGAGGTTTTACACACACACACACACACACACACACACACACACACACACACCCCATTTTATTGATTTTAATATTTTTATTTTTTCTATCTACTGTAGTCTTCTGCTCCATTTATCTGCTCCCCTCAGTAGCTCTCAATACCCCTTTTCTCCTACTGAACTGCCTTTCAGTAGTCACCTCTTCTCTATGACAAAAGTTGTAGCTTTTATTTTGCCAAATGTAGTGCAATAGGGTCAGGCCAGAGGACTGCTACAGAGTGGGGAAAAGGCCTGCTAAGTAGGGCTGTCTACACTGCAGGGTTCTTGCACAAGAACATCTGTTCTTGCACAAGAACCCGCAGAGCGTCCACACTGCCCACCTGCTGTTGCACAAGAAGATTTACAGTACGGCGCTAGAAGACAGGGCTTCTTGCACAAGAGCTATGCTCTTTTCTAACAAGTGTAAGCCTTCTCGCGCAATAACTCTTGTGCAAGGGAGCAGTGTGGATGTGCGGCAGGGGTTTCTTGCACAAGAAAGCCCTATGGCTAAAATGACCATCACAGCTTTCTTGCGCAAGAGAGTGTCCACACTGCCCTGGATGCTCTTGCACAAAAGCACATGGCAGTGTGGACGTGTTCTTGCACAAGAGTTCTTGCACAAGAACCCTTGCTCAAGATGTTCTTGTGCAAGAAACCGCCAGTGTAGACATAGCCTAGGAGCAGAAGGTTGCAGGGCAATTAATAGCAGCTGGCAGGGAGTTGGCCTAGGCAGATTAGGACTGCCAGCTGACTCCACCTCAGGCTTGCTGGAGGTAAAAAGCCTCCTGAATTAGACAAAGCAACAGTAGATACAGAGCTAGAAACAGCAGGGGAAGGAGTCCCAGAAGCAGTGGCTGGACTTCCTATTCCAGAAACCACCTGCAAGCCCTAGTCCCTCGGTAAGGGGAAAAGCTGCCAGCCTAAACATTGAGGCTGTGTCTAGACTGCATCCCTTTTCCATAAAAGGGATGCAAATTAGACACATCGCAATTGCAAATGAAGCGGGGATTTCAATCCCCCCCGCTTCATTTGCATAAAAATGGCTGCCGCTTTTTTCCGGCTCGGAGCTTTGCCGGAAAAAAGCGCCAGTCTAGACGCGGATCTTTCGGAAAATAAAGCCTTTTCTGAAAGATCCCTTATTCCTCTTAAAATAAGGAATAAGGGATCTTTCGGAAAAGGCTTTATTTTCCGAAAGATCCGCGTCTAGACTGGCACTTTTTTCCGGCAAATCTCCAAGCCGGAAAAAAGCGGCAGCCATTTTTATGCAAATGAAGCGGGGGGATTTAAATCCCCGCTTCATTTGCAATTGCAATGTGTCTAATTTGCATCCCTTTTACGGAAAAGGGATGCAGTCTAGACACAGCCTGACTGTGGAACAGGGGCCTTTGCCACAGTAGCTTTCTCTTTATATTTTCAAGTGAATTTTTAATATGTAATGGTTGTGAGAAGGTCAGGATTGACAGTGCTAGCTACCTAAGAACCTGTTAATCCACAAAAAAAAGCTGGGAGAGAAAAGATGCTCCAGTGTTTAGGGCAATAGTTTAGGATTTTCTGTGCAACGTTGTGCAAGTGGTTTCTTTGCACTTCAGTTCTCTGTGCTTAAACTGTGACTAATAACATTGGATCAATGCACTAAAGATTGAGAGGTGAACAGATACTAATGTTATGCATGGCTCTATAACTACTTTAGATTAGGGTGACCAGATGTCCTGATTTTACAGAGACAGTCCAGATGTTTAGAGTTTTTTCTTGTATAGGCTCCTATTACTCAGTACCCTAATTCTAATTTTTCACACTTACTATTTGGTTACCCTATCTTAGGCAGAATATCAGCAAATCAGTCCCTAAACTGCTCAAGCAATGTGCTTCAGGCCTTATTTAGGAATCGCTCCTCTGTGTCCAGTTAATCCTTCACATTCTGAGACCACTAATGGTTTGGTGACTACAAATGTTATTAATAACCAACCAACCAACCAAAATAATGGTAACATGGGCAACGTCTACTAAAACCTCCAGTGACAACACAAACAACAATTGTCAAATGCCAACAGTATTTCAATGTTTTCTACTTGATTCAAGCCAGTTATCTAAGTCTCTGTCAATGCTACAAATACAACCACTTCAAAGAAGGTAGAACTGCCATCCTCTAATCTTGTTCAAGCATTGTTCTTATATCTACTGCTTCCTGAAACTTAATTGTGTTCTGTAACCAGACAGAAATTTCAGGTCCATCTAAGGCTTTAGTGTGGTTATAAAATACAGATGAAGTCAAGTGCATGCTATAGATTGTATGCAACTGACATAGGTAACCACTGAGTAACCAGATACCCTGATATGTCTGTTGTTGTAAGGCTGACAGGTCCCTACAGGCGAAAGATAGTTTCCCAGTACCAGTCCTCTGAGTCATCCAGTTTCCACCAATTTATCAAAAAGTAGACATTTAAATTCGGTGCAGCTGTAGCTTAAAGAATTAAAAGATGCAGCTGATGGTCAATTTTATTTTTTTTAAATATTTGGTATTTTTTTCCTGTAAACATCTGCATGTAAATTGATTACACTACAGTGCAGATTTTTGGATTGGAGAATGGTCTCAAGTTTTTCTCCTTTCCAAGTTTGTTAGATATTAATAAATGTGTGTTAATTCTAATCTCCCTGGAAAAAAATGAAGTGTGTGCCAATCTATTTTAATCATGATTCCTCTCTTCTCGCTCCTATTTACAATTTTTTTAAAACAAAGCTGTAATAAATAAAAGCCAAATCAGTTGTTGAACAGCAATGAACACTTAATTAATGTATCATTCTTTTCCTGGGTATCTACCATATAAATTAGAGGACTATAGCAGCCATGTTAAAGTAGAATACTCATCCTACAAAAGTTTGTCATGTGCAAAGTCACACAGAATTTCAAAATGTTCCATTGCCTTTGCAGTGGTTCACCATTGCTTTATTCCATTTTCACACTGAAGCAGCTCCCATGAAAGCAGTGATGGCATAGTAGTGTTAGACTACTAGAGTAACACCCTGGTGAAAGAAGCCTAACAAGTTCTGTTTACCTGGCTAACCTCATTACTCTACATTGGAAGGGAGACAGTGTAACATGTTTGGAACAACTTTTTCCAACTCATTTATGTCTAGATAGGAGGAGGATGGTTCAGTGGTTAGGGCACTACCCTGTAGTCTGGAACTGGGGAAACCTGAATTCATTTCCTTGTTCCACCATAGACTCCCTGTACTTTCTTAGGATATGTCTACAGCCATTTCTCTGACAAAACCTGAGTTACGTTCACACTGCCATTGCGTTCTTCCAAAAGTAAATCAAAAGAACAGAGGGTTTTTTTCTGGCATTGGTAATCCTCTTTCTATGAGAAAGAAGCTTTTTTTTCCAAAAGAGCTCTTTCGGAAAAAGGTGTGTGTGGATGGGGAAGAGGGAGTTATTTGGAAAGAGGAAAAAGCACAGGTGTCCTGGTAAGGAACATATTTTCTAGGTCTCAAGTTCCCATCTGTAGAACAGGGATAGTAATACTGCCCTACCTGACAGTTTTGTGAGGTTAAATTTTATGAGGATACATTTTGTGAAGTTTTGTGAGGATAAATATATTAAAGACTTTGACTTGTGGGTCACTCAGATATTATGGCAAGTCAGGTCATATAAGTAAGATAGATACAGATCAGTTGATCTGGAGAGAAAAAGAAAAAAAAGAATTCATCATGTAGAAGAGGAGACAGGTAGTTTACAAGGAATGTTTTGCCTGTGGCTTATCATCAGCCAGATGCATTTGAAATATACGTCACTTGGGTGGCCAGAGCTGGCCACAAGGGAAAATAGAGAACAGTCAGAATCTTAAAAAACAACAGATAATCTGGTAGCACTTTATAGACTAACAAAACATGCATATGGTATCATGAGCTTTCGTGGGCACAGCCCACTTCTTCAGATGACTACTTGGGTCATCTGCAGAAGTGGGCTGTGCCCACGAAAGCTCATGATACCATCTACATATTTTGTTAGTCTATAAAGTGCTACCAGACTATTTGTTGTTTTTTCAGTTCACCTGTACAGACTAATTCGGCTACCCCCGGAAGTTTCTGAGTCGTAAGCTTGTCAGAAAAGAGCATAGAAAACACTGCTAACATACTAAACGATTAAATGTCCAGTCCTGAACCCATTGTCTTCCTATCTCCTACTGATGTAAATGGGAATGGGATCTGATCCTGAGTCAGCATTAGCCTATTATGAAAATGTGTTGGCACGATACAATTTCAGTTGACCCAAACTATTTTGACATCTCCAGATGCTTCTGGAGTCCCTGTGGCCATAGATATGATTGCTTGTGGTATTACAACATGGCCAAGCTATAGTAAAGCTTCTAGCTTCAACAGCCTTTCTTTTTGTCTCCTGTAGGGGCCTCACTGGACCCAGAAAGGTTCTTTCCAACACTCCTCTTCTCCATTCTCTATGGTTTTTAGATCACGCCCCTTATTCTTTCTTGCAAGTTGATATGTGCTGTTATAAAAGGCGAGCCCACCTTACAAAGCACATGGCCGTCATGTCATAGCCTCTCTCTTGTCTCACATGACCATCTATTCCTATTGACACAGGAGGATATTGTAAGGCCCCAGTGATAAATGCTGCTGCTTTTAGGTTTATTTTGTGTGTCTTGATATGGTGATCCATACCTGATAGAGCTGTGAGAGTCATAAATTAGAAAGTGAATAGAGCCAGCTCCTAGTTATTAGATACCATCTTTGAGAGGGAGAATCTTTTTGTAATCTGCTGGAAGATACAGCTGATGGATGGGATATCACCCAGGGCATCTCCAAAATTCACTTCTTTCTTCACTTTGTATATATCAAATGTGTGAATCAAATGACAAATGGCAGCGAGATAAGTAATGGAGAAAAGAAGACATCCTTCAGTCCTTGAAGTCTGAAATGTCCCCCATGCAGCTGTTTGTTTATCTGTTTTAAACCATATGTCAGTTCACCACAGGGATCCTGGAGAACTTTAAGCTGCTCTTGCTAATATATTAGATGAGATACCCTGATTACCTTTTTCTCATTAGGGCAGTATGAATTACCCAGATATAATTGGAGTGTTCAGTGAAGTAGCTGCTTTTCCCAGGTTGCTAATATTGAAATCCCTCATTAGTTTACTTTGCTATTGACCCCTGTCTGTCTAATCAGAGTTCTGTCATCTAAAAGTACAGTGGATGAACTGCTAATAATATAAGGCAGTGTATTGCTTTTGATTTCTGATGCTTTGCTCCAATGTGCCATTCTATGCGAGTTTTCCTGGATTGTATGTGGGAGACAAGGCACTGTGGGCCTAGAAACGGATGTAAAAAAAAATGATGAGACATGATAACATGCCAGAAATGTAAAGATTAGAAATGGTCTTTGCAAGCCATAGGAAGAAAATCATCTATCACGACTGCTCTGCTTCATATTTTCACATTTCATTATTTCAGCTGGAAAAGCAGGAAGATGAGTTCGTCATGCAAGCATCTGCCATGCAGCACCCTGACACACTCTCTCGGGCTTATGACGATGAGATATACTACTAAAGAGTTTCTCCGCACTGCAACTCCTTTTTGACAACAAAGGTTATTGCATAATCCCAGGAACGGGCGTCAAAGCCTGTGCCCCAGGTGGCCAAACTCCAAGCCCCACCATCCCAGGCAGAGGTGCTAAAACTGAAGCCCAAGGGCTTTAGCCCAAAGAGGGGGCTTAAAACCTGAGCCCCACCACTCTGGACTGGAAGCCCTCAAGTGGTGGCTTTGGCCCAGCTCCTAAACCCCAACAAGGGTGAGCCAGCCTTGGTGACTCTATTTTAACGGGGCCCTGACTCACAGTTTGAGAACTGCTGTATCAATACAGTACATGAAAAAGAAAATGTGAGTATTGTACATGAGCAGCTCCGAACCATGAACTAACAATCTGACAGTAGTAGTATAGAGCGTCTAGACCAATACTATATCATACTGCTGTGTATCTCTTTAAAGGTCACAAAACTGCCACTTTTGTACTAGAAAGCAAGCAAACCCATACTTTATTTTTGGCTAGAAATGTGAATATGTAATCTAGTAGGGTCACCTACGTATATGAAGTGAAATGGCAGAGCTGACATAGGGCCCATGAAAAGTGTCCCATGAAGAATCGGGACTATTTTAAGCACATTTTATTAATATCATTTAGTCAATGTCTGGTGTACCTTTGAACTGTGTATTAGGGACAGATCACCAGCTTGTGTAAATCACCCTAGGACCACATATTTTCACGGAGATATTCCTTTTTATGTCTACAGATCTGACCCTAGATTTTAAGGGCTAAACATTTAATGTGAACATAGCAAGTAACTGGTTCTAGTGTATAGCTTCTGATGGAACAAATATTAAATGAGATGATGGGTAAGTAATGTAACCACTATCATGGCTGCATCCAGGAGTGGCGGGTATCATAGGTGGGGGAAGGCACTACCTTCCAAAACCACCAGGCATGGCTCCATCCACACTCTGCCCCCAGAACAACTAATGTGGGCATACTGCTGGCAGTGTTGCTGCCTTCAGTGATCCCAGTCCCTGGTGCTCCAGGGCCGGGGAGGCTGGGTGTGTACATCCTTCTCCCTCCCCATGGAGAGTTGAGGCCACATGCAGCCTGACCTCCCTGTGGTGCTGGGGGATGGGGCCTGGGCAGAAGGGGCGGGGCTTCTCTCCCAGCTCTACCTTCACTCACTGTCCATGTCATCCAGGGTTACCAAAAGAATCCATCCATCCACCATTAGGATGATAAAGGAGGCAGTCCCTAACCAGCTGGCACATTTGTTTGTGCTTGAACTCCATTGAGGTAGGATGGGGAGCTCATAAACTCCAACAAGGAAGATGCAAATTAAACTGCCAGTGACCACAACTTATCCTGTTGTAACAAAGAAGAATCTTTTGGTTCATTGACACACTAGCATGTAACTGATTCTAAATTAAATTAGATGTCCGAAGAGAACAAAAAAAGATCTTTAATAACTAGGATTACCACAAACTTCTCTGGCACAGAGAAAGAAGTGTCATTGTTTAATTTAAAAATTTTCCAAGTGGATTGTGGAAAATGCTTTACAATAGAAAATACTTTGAAAAAAATCCCACCACTTCGTTGAAATACCATGTAGTTTCATGGCACAATTTAGTTCTAAACGATTATATAATTACATTTGTGAATGTAATCCTGTGGGGGATTATTCTAATTATAGAACACAATCCTCCTTAGCAGCTTTCAGAGAAATAATTTGAGTAATGAAATGCAAGTTTCCAGTCACATGAAAGAAATGTGTCTGTAAATGACAGGAGCTCCTTAATGGTACATTTGGACTTTGGATTTACTTACAGAAATCTTCTTGTGTGTGGATTTTGAGGGTCACCTAGTACAGTCCAAGGGACATATTTTTTTTGTGGAGTCAAACAGAAATCTCCACAAAAGAAGCACTTTGACCATAAATACTAAGTTGTGAAAACTAATTTTAAAATCAAACTCGTATAACAACAACACGTAAAATACCACAGGGACCTTTTGACTAGGCAATCAGCTAAACTATGATCTTCTCAGCCACAGCACCACTACAGGAGCAGCAGCTCAGGAGAACAGTATGTTACCCATGTCTTTGGCTGAACAGCATCCATTCTGTGGAAACCATCACCTTGCCATTGTCCCATGTATCAATGACTCTGAGCAGCATTATGTCATACATCTTTTGAGAACACAAGCCGTCCTTTCATGTGATCTGCATGCCTGCTTTAATATAAGCAATTTTGTTGAGAGCTACAAGAGTCCACAAACTCTGTAATGTCTTTGTGACACAAATGGTAATAGCCCTCACTTGGGATCTTATCAGGGAATGTGGCGTAGTGGTCATGGCCACAACCCCAATTTCCAAAGGGTTGTGGGGAGGAAAGCCTGGGTCCTCCTACTCCACCAGGTTCCAACCAAGCGCCTTTTGGGCTACCAGTAATCTGGCAATCAAGGCTGCTTCAGGCTTTCCTCTCTGGGCCTCTTTCCCCTCACCCCCTGGGGACACCTTAGTCCAAGGCCTTCCCATAGTGGGGAAATTGAAACCAAAAGAAGAGGGTTACCTACCAATGTCCAAGGCCCACAGAATATTTCCCTCTCTGCGGGTATGTCTACAGTAGCTCGTTAGTTCGAGCTAGGTAGGGTAATTAGGGCAACCAGAGTTGCAAATGAAGCCCGGGATTTAAATATCCTGTGCTTCATTTGCATGTTCCCGGGCGCCGCCATTTTTAAATCCCCCTTAGTCTGAACTCCGTGCCCACGGCTACACGTGGCAAGAGGTAGATAGTTCGAATTAGAGATCCTAATTCGAACTACCATTACTTCTCATTCCACGAGGAGTAACGATAGTTTGAATTAGGATCTCTAATTCGAACTACCTACCCTGTGCCGCGTGTAGCCACAGGCACGGAGTTCGGACTAAGGGGGACTTAAAAATGACAGCGCCCGGGAACATGCAAATGAAGCCTGGGATATTTAAATCCCGGGCTTCATTTGCAACTCCAGTTGCCCTAATTACCCTACCTAGCTTGAACTAACGAGCTAGTGTAGACATACCCCAAGTGTCTCTGGGTGAGTCCTTCCTTTCCTCAGGGAGGACCCCTCTGGGCAGCTGTGTCAGGAGTTTTGGACTGCTCACTTCTAGCTCTGCCCCCAACCAAGCTAATTCCTTGCCTTTTAATTCCTCAGAGTGGGAGCATTTATTGAAATATGGTGGGATGGGGCAGGACTGGCTGAGTCCAAAATAATCCCTTATCCCCTCATTGACCAGTGTGGGGTTTGTACTTCCCATCCATGCCAACAGTCACCATCAGTGATAAGAAGGCACATAATACCAATGCTTAAGTGCCAACACTTTGTATTCAAGAGATGGACTTAAAGTAGCTAGAGATGGGAAGACATATTAGACCATCAAGTCCATCCTCCCACGTATCCCCTGTTTAAGGACTCATCATTAGATGGTCGACTTGCTCTTTAGCCAAAAAGCCAAGAAGTTATTTTTAAAGCCTCCTTCACTTATTATGTTGGCTGCTCAATGAAACCCTGATTCCAGGAAAAAAATAATCTTGCCAGCTTGAGCAAAGCTACAGTGCTATTCTAACATTCAACATGTGCATCAAAGTAGGCAGCCAAAAGAGCAAACATTTGCTGAGGGCAAGTTACCATCCAAATGGCTGTTTCTCCTCTTCTGAACTGCCAGCAGTTAAGATAATGAGCTTCTGAGATGGATTAACTTCCAAAATGAACTCTCCATACACAGGCAGGTACATAAACATGAGTTTGTTTTTATTCTCTCTACCTGATCTCATCCTTTTTTCCCCGTGCAAAGGTGGTGTTTAAAATAATTGATGAAATGAAAGCCAACAATTATTATTTCTGGCAATAAAAAGTAGTTTTGGAGCCACAAGCTTTATAAAGGCAATGATTTCTGCAGTAAGGTTTTTGTGCACTGTAGATATAGCATCTCACATGTAACACTGGAAAATACCTGTGTTACTACCAAATTGGCAGGCTACCAAGTACTGAAGGCATGGCACGTGGACCATCTTCACAAGAATCATGTTGTTATTTTAAAATATCACATCATAAAAACAAAACAAACACCTGGGCTACGTCTACACTGGCACCCTTTTCCAGAAATGCTTAAAACGGAACAGTTTTCCGTTATAAGTATTTCCGGGAAAAAGTGCATCTACATTGGCAGGATGCTTTTCTGGAAAAGCACTTTTTCCGGAAAAGCGTCCGTGCCAATGTAGACGCGCTTTTCTGCAAAAAAGCCCCGATCGTCATTTTCACGATTGGGGCTTTTTTGCGGAAAAGAAATCTGTGCTGTCTACACTGGCCCTTTTCCGGAACAGTTTTCCGGAAAAGGACTTTTGCCCGAACGGGAGCAGAATAGTTTTTCCGGAAAAGCACTGATGATTTTACAGTAGATCGTTAGTGCTTTTCCGGAAATTCAAGGGGCCAGTGTAGACAGCTGGCAAGTTATTCCGGAAAAGCGGCTGATTTTCTGGAATAAGTGGCCAGTGTAGACACAGCCCTGAAGTTATATAAAAAGGTTTTTAACCACCTAGTATGCATACATTATATTATGCACCTATACAGAGTACATATACATGTGCATACGCAAACAGTTTAGAACTGCACCTGCTATTTGTTTTTATTAAGATAAAAAAGGTTATATCCTGTACAGATTAGAATAAAAATTCACCCCTGGTGTAAATGAGCACAATCTTCCTGAAGCAAATGAAGTGAAACCAGGGCTGAATTTGGTAATTAGGCTCTAAAGTAGTTAGGACCCAGTGCATATCACTCCTGATCTATCTCAGCACGTCTGCCAGATAATCAATGTTGGCCAAATTTCTCTGAACCAGTGAGGGTTGCTTGAAAGAGACAATAAGACAAATCATGGAATTTTAAACTTTTATATGCAAAATCACTCTGCTCTTTCTGAAATCCAAAAGTTTTTTGACATTACATTTAGGAATTTAAATTCATATTCCCCTTAGCCTCCAACCACTCTTTTAAATGTCAATGTGCATATGTTGTAGGAAATATGGTTTTCAAATGAGATTTAATGCATTTAAAAGCGTTCATGTACTGTTCTGCCGGATTGTACTTGGAAACAGATTGCAACCCATCATGGAAACAGTAATTTGTAAGTGGGATGTTATTGCAAGCAAACACCACCACAGATGGCCAATACAAATAATAGCAGTCCCACTGTTTGCTTTCCAGTGTGCTACATATGAATATGCTCTTTGTACACACCTTGATGATTCTCATTATCTTCTATATGAACATTATTATTATTCAGATATCCATATCACTGCCTTTACATCCTATAGAGATAACAGTTTGCAGTTAACTGGGAAAAAAGTGACACAGGTAGCTAAATTATGTGCTACATTGTGCTGACTGAGAAGATAATGCAAGTTCCATTGCATATATGTACTGTGTGCAGGCAAAAGTATGTGGTGGTGTTTAATTTGCTGCTGATTGCTCAGGTTTGGAGATGCTTATTCTAAATTGGTGCTGGGAACTCTTTTTCCCAATGACTTTTTTTTAATTACCTTTTCTTGGGGACTAAAGAAACATTCACAATGAGTCAAAAGGACCTGTCAAAGTAGAGAAGGCAAAAATGGACATTCCTGACATGGAGACAAATGTGTAGTGGTAAACCACAGTTTGACAGAGAATAAATATCAGTGTAATGTGCCAGATTCAGAAGTCATGAGTAGGGAATCTTGAAAAACGAAGAGAGTGTAAAAGAATCTAGTAAGAAGGTCTATGTTGCAGTTAGAGGTACAATGGTTGCACCCCTACAAGTCTGCCAGGACCTGACTATGTATTTACAAGATTAGCAGACTACTACTCTCCCGTGGTTTCACTATTATTGTTATTCTAGATAGCTAGATCAAAGCTAGCTCATAACTGTCTCTAGGTGCTGCAGTCTCATCTCTGATTGCAATGTAGGCAGACGCTTATACACTGAAGTCAGTAGCAGGCCTTAACTTTATTATTATTTTCTTTTCTTAGTGTATCCCTTCCTATTGCTGTTCCTAGTGTACAAGTTAGATTTACCTAGTCACACTTACATCACCATAGACAATACCTTTGATTTTGGCCCAATATAATTTTCAACATTCCACATATATTTACTATCTGCCAAACACGTATTGCTATTTGCATATACTTTGTTTATGATTGCATGTGGTTTACAGCAGACATTCATACTGATGCTGATATGTAAAATTATCACGTAGGAACAGACCTAGATGTAGGCACATTCTATACTAGAGCATCTGGGACAGTGTCTGGTGTTTGTTTTAGAATCTATAGTCAAGCAAGACAAGGTGAAGGGAACAAACCTGTCTACTTTATGTTGCTCCTCTTTTACAGTGATAATGCTCTTAGAACCCATAGTCAATTTGAATTGTGTTCTGTGCATCGCATTATATATGTAAATTAATTCCTATTAATCTTTATAATGTTAAGCTACTGCTCAAAATGTTCATTTAAGAGCTTCTTTTGTTCTTCTGTCTCCTTAATTTAAATTCCCTTCAGTCTCCTCTCTCTCCGTATTAAAGCACTTTATTAATTTTGTCACATTAATCTGATCAACACTAAACACACAAACATTTCTAAAGACTTAAAATGTGAAGCTTAATGATGGTGACATGGCAAACAAAGGCCCATTTGCAACAGGCTCAGCAGTTTTCATTGCGCTGGCCCACAAGAAGGTGAAGTGCTTTGCCCTACTTTTAGGTTGGACAACATGCATGCTGCTCCATGAAAAACTCAAGTGAAATGATACACTAGGACATATGCTCATGGAAAATGGAACATGTACATATAAAAACTCATTAAAATAATGAAAGAGATCAGTATGACAGCTGAGAGAAAGAGCAGGAGGAAAAAAAACACCCCCAAACCAACTCCCCCACCCCTGCACCATTCAGTGTATTACTGCATATCAGGCCTAAAGCAAAGAGGATTATCTATGACTGTTGATTACCCAGACATTGTATGTCAGCAGATAGTACTTAGGTCTATGTGGGAACCAGGATTAATTTTGAAATAGATAGGATTAAAAGAGAGAAATAACTAACAAATAGAATTGTCATTTCGTTTACTAAATGGACACAGTTTTAGTAGATTGAGGCTGTCTTATGAGGTTAGATAACATGTTAAAAGAGCTGCTGGGAAAATAATATCCAAACATGGCTCTATTTTTATATAGAAAGATCTGTTTCTTCCAACAGACTTGATGTTCCAAACTATTTATTTAGATACTTTAATCCTTAAGGGTATGTCTACACTGAAAAGTTAGTTCGAACTAACGGATGTTAGTTCGAACTAACTTTCCTAGGCGCTACACTAGCGCTCCGCTAGTTCGAATTTGAATCGAACTAGCGGAGCGCTTAGTTCGAACTAGGTAAACCTCATTTTACGAGGATTAAGCCCGGCTACACGCGGCATGGACTAGGTAGTTCGGATTAGGCTTCCTATTCTGAACTACCGTTACTCCTCGTTCCACGTGGAACGGCACGGAGTCCGCACTAGCGGACATTTAAAAATGGTGGCGCCCGGCAATATGCAAATGAAGCCAGGGAAATTCAAATCCCGGGCTTCATTTGCAACTCCGGTTGCCTACATTACCACCCTAGTTCGAACTAGGGTGGTAGTGTAGACATACCCTTGTTTCTTATAGGCACTGGGCATTAAGAACTCCAATTGGTTGCAGGAGCACCCAGTCCCTCTGAAAATTAAGCAATAGATTTCCTGGCTTACGCCAGTTTAAGTCATATCAATGACAATTTTACCATCGCTTGAGCTGTTTAGTTCAGACAAACATGTTTCATAACATTTTTAAATTGTTGTGTAGTTTAATATAATTACCATTGGGAACTTTTGTTGTAGAGCCATAAATGTACAAACATATTCATGGGCTCCTTACTAATCAGTGGCACAGTAATGCTAATAATGATGGTTAATTTATTTTCAGCCATTCCACAGGAAAACGGGAATACTGGCCACCAAGGTGCAATAGCTTTTGGATACAAGTGCAACACATTCATAATCAATACTAATTATCTAACTGATTAATTGATGTGGATCTGTCAGAGAGGTAGCTTCCTTATTCTACAGGAGAGTTGACTGAGTGTCTGCTCGGCTCCTCACGTTTGATCTTTTTAATATATTTTCTGTAAGCCCTTAATTTTAGATGGTTTGCTTATCTGTCTTATGCACACTAACTTGTTTACTGATTTACTAAGCAACTTTATATTAGCTACCACCAAAGGACCGCTGAAACTCCTCTAAGTATATACTTTCAATCAGACAGTATTTTTGTTTCATTTGTTTTCTTGACATTATCTGTATGTACATGAGAAAGCAGTCACTACCAACAGCCCACTCCTATCATAGCAACAACACCTTTTAATCAGAAAGGAGGCAAGAAACGAGGATTCCAGAAAATTTGATGTAAATGGGCTGCTTGGATTTTGTAACGTTGCACAGCTCTCTTAGAACCTTCTGTCAAGGAAACTGCAATTAGTGCACTGGGAACATTTAATAAATAAAACAATATTGGAGAAATGGGCTTCTATGGCTATTCTTTCAGAGGCAGTGATTATTTGATTAATTTACACAATGCATGTTTCCTAAGTTGCAGGAACATCCCATCTACAGCAGAGGCAACCCATTCACCTTTGAAGAGGCTTGAATTCCATTTATAATTATAATCCGAAGTCCAGTATACAACTTGAGGACTATGTATTGACTCCAGTCCATAGGACAAGAATCAATGAGTTTAAATTGCAGCAAGGGAGGTTTAGGTTGGACATTAGGAAAAACATCCTGTCAGGGTGGTTAAACACTGGAAAAAAATGCCTAAGGAATTTTGTGCAATCTCCATCCTTGGAGAATTTTAAGAGCAGGTTTGACAAACACCTGTCAGGGATTACCCAGATGGTGCTTGATCCTGCCATGAGTGCAGGGACTGGACTTAATGACCTCTTGAGCTTCCTTCCAATTCAAGGATTCTGTAACAGATCTGCCACTGATATTAATGAGATGCCTGCACACTGATCTGGGAGAACATTTTTCTCCAGTAATTCACTTTTATATGTTAATCCATTTTAGTTCCATTTGATAGACAAATACAACTCAGCTTTATGATTATTATGGTGTTTGTCCTTCATTCTTTCTTTTCCGTCCTTCTTTCTCCCCATTATCCCTATGTTTCTCCTTTTTCCCCCATTACATTTCCATTCCCTTCACCATGAACTAAATCCCTTATGAGTCTTTTACCTTCTGTGCTTCATGTTGTAAACCAATGAGCACTGAAATAATATGTAAGGCTTGAATTTAACATCCAAATGAGATGGAGTAGGGGAATTTTCACTTCCTAAAGTCGTGTTTCAGACTCTGGAAGAAAGCACTGGATCAGTTACACTTGCTTTGCATCTGGAAGGTTTTCTTCACAATTCCTGAGAATATTTTAAATAAATAAAAATGTAGATTTTGCAAAATCCATCTATGCCTCTTAGGCTATATAAATACATCAAGTGGCCAGAATCTGGTCTCTGCTGAACATTTCTGAGGTGAAAGCACAGTCAAGACTTACAATATACACCTATTGTACTCACCTACCTGCCTCAGAACTACTATCAGGATTAACATTTGATACCCTCATGTAACCCACCTGCACCTTTTAAACTGACCCCCTTCTCAGAGGCTTGGGGAGGGGAAATGATAAGCTTTACAAAGTAATATTGAGGTCAAGTCAAAATGTCAATAACTGCTGTTTTTTAGCATCACAAAAGTGTACTTGTTTTTTGGTTTTAAACCTGCCAAAATATATACATGTGCATTCACACTCTCTTTCTCAATGGAAATTGTGTCATATCTTTATAACAAGAACTTAAAAACTTCCTCTGCCCCTATAGTTAGATCAGGTTTTTAAAAAGGTCATCTCCTGCTGGAACATGTTGCAGAACCCTGCAAAATATGACAGGATCCTTTTTTGGGGCATAGTTGTCGGTAGACTACACCATTGCTTTCTCCATTAGAATTTTGTGAATGAGTTTGTAAAATTCTAACTGATGAAACCATTAAATAATAAAAGGCAAACTTGAAGTATAAAGTGAGCACCAAAGAATCAGCCATAGATTTACAGCAGCATTCACTACCGCTAGGTACAGCTGCAGTAGACTAGTCACCTATTAGATAACATGCATAAATAGACTAGATAGTCAGGCTGAAATGCTGGCCCTGCTGAAGTTAATGGCAAAAAACTCTCCAATTCATACCACCAGAAAACAGGGACAAACCTCAGGAGCAGTTAAACTTTGACTCCTTCTATCATAAAAATCAAAACACTTCCTCAATTCTAGAATTTTTGTAGCTAACATCCTGTGACATTTTTCATCATGACAGCACATTCAGGAAACATGACACAACTGGGCAACAAACTTGCACTGAAAAATGTTCCTGTGAACTTTTCCAGTCAGGCTGCAAAGACTTTGCTAAGCAAAAAACCGAAAGGTTTACCACAGTTCAGCTTCCAGTTACTTTGATACATGATGTTTCAACTAGTCTTAAAAAATGTCCCCTGCATGAGTTTTGTATTATTTTTTAAGGCTCAGGCCATCTTTCAAGCAACCTTGTAATTTCTCACTATAGATCTGAAAATGGAATTAAGCCACCATTATTACTCTTCTTCTGTAAAGCCATGTTTCCCAAAGCCACTTCTCAATTTGTGCCAGCAATTTAACCTGCCCAGTCATTTGCCCCTGCAAGAGACATAGTGCAAACAATGGCATCACAGATGTGTGCAAAAATTAAATGAAACCCTGATCCCACTGAAGTCAATGGGCATTTTTTGCCATTGGGGCCAGGCTGACACCTGTTCAGTTTTCCTCTGTTACAAATGACTAATCTCAAAGGTCCAGTTCATTAAGCTGTTGTGCAACATTAACCTGTCTCTTGTAATCAGCACTTTGTCATGAGGATGTGTCTTATAAATGTCTCTAATCATGGAGCCTATTGGAACCTGTCAGTGAACATGGAAGTGGAGGCTTTGGCAAACTGTGAAAGCCTGTGAAAACTATGATACCATAGAAACAGCTAACACACATTATAGAGCGAGACTGGATAAAGGAGAGAGAATAAATATCAGTATTTTATAGGCCATTTAATAGGAGATGAGGAAGGCTCTTCTGTGCACGTGTTGTAGTGAGATGAAGATGAATGCTATGCCTCACTTTCCCCTTTGTATCAAGAATTTCAGGCAGTGATTGGTCAATTGTGCTTCTAGTCTTTGCGCCCCTATGAATCTTAAGAGCCTCTCTGAAATAACTCCTACTTTTTGATTCAATTAGTGCTAAACCAAAACTCCCATGTCTGAATAATTCTAACCAGAATTCCATATCTGACAATCCTGAAGTTTGGGAGGAGTGACGTAGATGGGGGGCTGCTCCAGCCTGGCCATGCTTGCTCATGGGATCCCATTTAAGCTGTTAACGTGTTAAACATAACCTTTAACGGGCTAAGTAGTTAAATGGGATTTTACATCCCAAGAAGGTACAAGGCTTATAACCACACCAAGGAGAAGCTCACTGTCCCAGCCTCCTCCCTGAACACAGACATTAAGCAAAGCACTTTAGCACACTATTAACTTTAAGCACATGTTTAAGTGTTTTGCTAATTGGGGACTTAGTTACTTCAAGACGAAAACAGCACATGCCATGCCATGGGTGCTGAACCAATTCTTGCAAAAGCTGTTGTTGCCTTGGCAGGCTCAGAGAAGACTGAGTAAGTGGCAAGTACTAAGCTTATTGGTACAGATCATTTGTGCAGGCGTGGGGAGAGGGCATTTAGAGGTGGAAGACACCTGACCTGAGCTCACAAAGTTTCTTGGGTCACAAGTCCTCCCTTTTCTATCTTGCTCATACACTAGCAGTGCAATATTGTGCCTACCCACTAAAGTCAGTAACTCCCCCCAACTTGGTCTGCAGGGCAGGGTGGCCTAATTGCCAGAGTACCTAACTTGCCCCTACTGGTGGGGTAGTGTGGCCCAGTGGCTAAAGTCTATGACTCACCCTTAGGCACAGGGTGGTGTGGTTCAATAGTCCGAGTCAATAATTTGCCCCTCTTCATGGGGGTAGTGCAATTCAATGGCCATAGTCTATAACTTGCCCCTATTTGCAGGGCAATGCAGTTCAATAGACTGAGTAAATAACTCGCTCCTATTCATGGGGTAGTGTGGTCCCCTCTCAAGGGACAGGAGACAGGCAAAAGATTTACATCCCCCAGCAGGAGGGTTCAGGCCCTCCCACTCCACTGGATCCCAGCCCAGGGCCCTCTTAGTGGCTAGAGAAAGCCATTGAGCCAGGGGGAAAAGGCTCCATCCAAAACACGCTGACTCCCCAGGATCGGCTCACTAACCGGGTATCCATCACCTTCGCTGAACTGCTCCCTGCTACAGTTGGCTCAGATCCATCATGAATCTCCATTTCCATTCCTTTGTCGGGGATTTGGCTGCTCCTGGTTGCTTCTGGAACCCAGGAGGTCTCTGGCTTCCAACCTATGTGGTGACACCTCGGCATTTGGATAGTCACTGCAGTTTTCCTAGAGCTGGCAATGCACATCCTCTTCCTCCGGCCACCAGCCCCAGCTGAGCAGAACTGCTCCCTTTTATAGCAGTGCAGCTCAAGCATGCCCAGTAAGGCAAAGGGGGTGTGGTTCTCACAGCCCTAAGGGCTGAGTTAACCCCCTCCTGCTCAGTGCAGGGAGAGTGTGCCACATCACAAGCACATTTTGGAGACAGCAACACTGGCCCTGAATGTAAAGTCCAATCACTGCAAATCTGAATAATACCAGGAGAGGGGATTCAAAGAATGGGTTGCCTGGTAAGGGAATAGGAAGGTCTGGAATGCTCAAGATTTCATGGAACTCTATATGCTATAAAATAGGACCTACTGAAATCAGCAGCATCATGCTTAGGTGCACTGCTAAGAAACATGGAGTAACCACATACAGGGCTTTTTAAACACTGAACTCTTGTTAGAGTAAACCCATTTTCTTCAAATCCCATCAAGGAATTATGTGCATGAGAACACTGATTTTTATAAGAGGCAGGGTTGTATTATCTAAGCATTAAAAAAAAATCAACAAACAAAAATGCTAAACATTCTTTAACACTTTTCCACAAACTTTCCCCAGACGTGTCAAAGAGATTCGGCATTGGGCTAAAATAAACATGAGGAATTGCATCGTAATTTGGAAGAGAAACTATTACGAGCAAATAGGATAGTGATAGAAATGTAGCCGTGTTAGTCTGGGGTAGTTGAAGCAAAATGCCGGACAATGTAGCACTTTAAAGACTAACAAGATGGTTTATTAGATGATGAGCTTTCGTGGGCCAGACCCACTTCCTCAGATCAAATAGTGGAAGAAAATAGTCACAACCATATATACCAAAGGATACAATTAAAAAAATGAACAAATATGAAAAGGACAAATTACATTGCAGAACAGAAGGGAGATGCGGGGGGGGGGGGGGTTGGGAAGGGGGAGGAAGGAAGGTAAGTGTCTGTGAATTGCTGATATTAAAGGTAGGGAGAGTGGGATGTTTGTGAGTTAATGGTATTACAGGTGATAATTGGGGAAACTGTCTTGGTAATGGGTGAGAAAGTTCAAAGTCTTGTTAAGTCCTTGTTGGCAAGTGTCGAATTTTAACATGAATGACAGTTCAGAGGATTCCCTTTCAAGTGCAGATGTAAAAGGTCTTTGTAGCAGAATGCAGGTGGCTAAGTCATTTAGAGAGTGTCCTTTCTGGTTAAAGTGGCAAGAAACTGTTTTCTCTTTGTGATCTTGTCTGATATCTGTTTTGTGGGCATTAATCCTTTGGCGAAGTGTCTGAGATGTTTGTCCAATGTACATAGCAGACGGACACTTTCGGCACATGATAGCGTAGATTATATTTCTGGATGCGCAGGAATATGTGTTCTTGATCTTATAACTCACTTGGTTAGGTCCAATAATGGTATCAGCAGAATGAATATGTGAACAAAGCTGGCAACGGGGTTTGTTGCAAGGGAAGCTACCAGGGTTGGTATTAGTGTGGTATGTCCTGTGGTGGTTGGTAAGAATCATCTTGAGGTTAGGTGGTTGTCTATAGGAGACTATGGGTCTGTCTCCCAGAGCCTCTTTGAGTATGGTATCCTGTTCCAATATAGGCTGTAGTTTATTGATAATGTGTTGGACAGGTTTAAGTTGGGGGTTGTAGGTGATGACAAGTGGTGTTCTATTGTTGGTTTTCTTGGGTCTGTCTTGAAGTAGATGGTTTCTAGGTATTCGTCTGGCTCTTTCAATTTGCTTTTTTATTTCTCTGGGTGGGTAGTTGAGATTTATAAATGCTTGGTAGAGATCCTGAAGCTTCTGGTCTCTGTCAGTGGGGTTAGAGCAGATGCGGTTGTATCGAAGGGCTTGGCTATAGACGATGGATCGTGTGGTGTGTTCTGGATGGGAGCTGGATGCATGTAGGTAACTGTATGAGTCGGTGGGTTTTCTGTAGAGAGTGGTGTCTAATTTTCCATTGTTGATTTGTACGGTGGTGTCCAGGAAGTGGATCTCTCGTGTAGAATGGTCCAGGCTGAGGTTGATGGTGGGGTGTAGGTTGTTGAAATCTCTGTGGAATATCTCCAGTGTTTCTTGGCCATGTGTCCAGATCATAAAGATGTCATCGATGTACCGTAGGTAGAGGAGGGGTGAAAGGGGACGGGAGTTGAGGAAACGTTGTTCTAGGTCAGCCATAAAGATGTTAGCATACTGTGGGGCCATGCGTGTACCCATGGCTGTGCCGCTGATCTGGAGGTATAAGTTGTTCTCAAACCGGAAATAATTGTGGGTGAGAACAAAGTTACATAGGTCTGCTATCAGGTTGGCAGTAGTGTCCTCTGGGATAGTGTTTCTAATTGCTTGTAATCCGTCTTCATGTGGGATGTTGGTATATAGAGCTTCTACATCCATGGTGGCAAGGATGGTATTATTGGGGAGGTTATCGATGTTTTGTAGTTTCCTTAGGAAGTCAGTAGTGTCTCGGAGATAGCTGGGGGTATTGGTTACGAAGGGTTTGAGAAGAGTGTCTACATAGCTGGATAGACCAGTAGTGAGCGTGCCAATACCAGAGATGATGGGACGCCCGGGGTGCCCAGATTTATGGATCTTGGGAAGTAGATAGAACAATCCTGGTCGGGGGTCAGAAGGTGATTCTGTGAGGATTTGTTCCCGAGTAGCTGTGGGGAGGCTTTTAAGGAGACAGTGTAGTTTCTTTTGGTAGTCCAAGCTGGGGTCAGAGGGGAGAGGTTTGTAAAATGTGGTGTTCGAGAGTTGTCTGGTTGCCTCCTGGTTATAGTCGGCCTTATTCATAATGACCACAGCACCCCCTTTGTCAGCTGGTTTGATTACAATGTCCAGGTTGTTTTTGAGACTCTGGATGGCATGGTGTTCAGCGCGGCTAAGATTGTGTGTCGCTTGTTGTCGTTTGCGAATAATGTCAGTCTGTGCGTTGTTGCGGAAGCTGTGTATATAGAAATCCAGATTGTAATTCCGACCGTCAGGGGGAGTCCATATAGAATTATTTTTCCTTTGGTGTTGGTAGGGGGGATCTGGTAGGTCAGATTGATGTTCAGTGGTGGTTTGGAAATATTCTCGGAGACGGAGGCGGCGAAAAAAAGCCTCAAGGTCACCACAAAATTGTATCCAGTTTGTGGGGGACATGGGGCAGAAAGAGAGACCCCGGGACAAGACAGACTCTTCTGCTGGATTGAGTTTGTAGCTGGAGAGGTTAACAATATTATCCGGTGGGTTGAGGCAGTTGCTGTTGTAGCCAGTGGTATGGAGCAGGTTAGAAAATTTATTGTCTTTTCTTTGTTGTAGGGAATAGAAGTGTGTATAGTAGATTTCTTGTCTGGTGGAACAAAAGTCAAACTCAATCCAGCAGAAGAGTCTGTCTTGTCCCGGGGTCTCTCTTTCTGCCCCATGTCCCCCACAAACTGGATACAATTTTGTGGGGACCTTGAGGCTTTTTTTCGCCGCCTCCGTCTCCGAGAATATTTCCAAACCACCACTGAACATCAATCTGACCTACCAGATCCCCCCTACCAACACCAAAGGAAAAATAATTCTATATGGACTCCCCCTGACGGTCGGAATTACAATCTGGATTTCTATATACACAGCTTCCGCAACAACGCACAGACTGACATTATTCGCAAACGACAACAAGCGACACACAATCTTAGCCGCGCTGAACACCATGCCATCCAGAGTCTCAAAAACAACCTGGACATTGTAATCAAACCAGCTGACAAAGGGGGTGCTGTGGTCATTATGAATAAGGCCGACTATAACCAGGAGGCAACCAGACAACTCTCGAACACCACATTTTACAAACCTCTCCCCTCTGACCCCAGCTTGGACTACCAAAAGAAACTACACTGTCTCCTTAAAAGCCTCCCCACAGCTACTCGGGAACAAATCCTCACAGAATCACCTTCTGACCCCCGACCAGGATTGTTCTATCTACTTCCCAAGATCCATAAATCTGGGCACCCCGGGCGTCCCATCATCTCTGGTATTGGCACGCTCACTACTGGTCTATCCAGCTATGTAGACACTCTTCTCAAACCCTTCGTAACCAATACCCCCAGCTATCTCCGAGACACTACTGACTTCCTAAGGAAACTACAAAACATCGATAACCTCCCCAATAATACCATCCTTGCCACCATGGATGTAGAAGCTCTATATACCAACATCCCACATGAAGACGGATTACAAGCAATTAGAAACACTATCCCAGAGGACACTACTGCCAACCTGATAGCAGACCTATGTAACTTTGTTCTCACCCACAATTATTTCCGGTTTGAGAACAACTTATACCTCCAGATCAGCGGCACAGCCATGGGTACACGCATGGCCCCACAGTATGCTAACATCTTTATGGCTGACCTAGAACAACGTTTCCTCAACTCCCGTCCCCTTTCACCCCTCCTCTACCTACGGTACATCGATGACATCTTTATGATCTGGACACATGGCCAAGAAACACTGGAGATATTCCACAGAGATTTCAACAACCTACACCCCACCATCAACCTCAGCCTGGACCATTCTACACGAGAGATCCACTTCCTGGACACCACCGTACAAATCAACAATGGAAAATTAGACACCACTCTCTACAGAAAACCCACCGACTCATACAGTTACCTACATGCATCCAGCTCCCATCCAGAACACACCACACGATCCATCGTCTATAGCCAAGCCCTTCGATACAACCGCATCTGCTCTAACCCCACTGACAGAGACCAGAAGCTTCAGGATCTCTACCAAGCATTTATAAATCTCAACTACCCACCCAGAGAAATAAAAAAGCAAATTGAAAGAGCCAGACGAATACCTAGAAACCATCTACTTCAAGACAGACCCAAGAAAACCAACAATAGAACACCACTTGTCATCACCTACAACCCCCAACTTAAACCTGTCCAACACATTATCAATAAACTACAGCCTATATTGGAACAGGATACCATACTCAAAGAGGCTCTGGGAGACAGACCCATAGTCTCCTATAGACAACCACCTAACCTCAAGATGATTCTTACCAACCACCACAGGACATACCACACTAATACCAACCCTGGTAGCTTCCCTTGCAACAAACCCCGTTGCCAGCTTTGTTCACATATTCATTCTGCTGATACCATTATTGGACCTAACCAAGTGAGTTATAAGATCAAGAACACATATTCCTGCGCATCCAGAAATATAATCTACGCTATCATGTGCCGAAAGTGTCCGTCTGCTATGTACATTGGACAAACATCTCAGACACTTCGCCAAAGGATTAATGCCCACAAAACAGATATCAGACAAGATCACAAAGAGAAAACAGTTTCTTGCCACTTTAACCAGAAAGGACACTCTCTAAATGACTTAGCCACCTGCATTCTGCTACAAAGACCTTTTACATCTGCACTTGAAAGGGAATCCTCTGAACTGTCATTCATGTTAAAATTCGACACTTGCCAACAAGGACTTAACAAGACTTTGAACTTTCTCACCCATTACCAAGACAGTTTCCCCAATTATCACCTGTAATACCATTAACTCACAAACATCCCACTCTCCCTACCTTTAATATCAGCAATTCACAGACACTTACCTTCCTTCCTCCCCCTTCCCAACCCCCCCCCCCCCCCCCCGCATCTCCCTTCTGTTCTGCAATGTAATTTGTCCTTTTCATATTTGTTCATTTTTTTAATTGTATCCTTTGGTATATATGGTTGTGACTATTTTCTTCCACTATTTGATCTGAGGAAGTGGGTCTGGCCCACGAAAGCTCATCATCTAATAAACCATCTTGTTAGTCTTTAAAGTGCTACATTGTCCTGCATTTTGCTACAAGCAAATAGGCTAATACATGCCTTCTCATTCATAGCTCTAGTGTGATGCCATCCATTTCAAAAGGAATGACACTGGTTTTCCACAACTTTTCATCATTTCAGATACAGGACCCATACTTCAAAGGACGAGGGATCAGCTTCTTAGTAGTCTCCAGTCCTGCAGCAAACTTGACATAGGCTGTCCAGTAGCTTGCATAGAGTCTCATTGGGTCTCTATGTGGCTGCAATGCTCACTGCAGGGTTGGGCTTACACCATGAAGAGACGTTTGGGACCTGACTCTTACCCCTCTTTTACCTGTATGGACACAACAGGGAGGGAATAAGGTTCTTCATATTAATACATGAAGTTTCAGGTGCTTTGTATTCATAGAATCACAACGCCATTCTATGCAGAAGGGCATTCTGATAACTATTAAAATGTTCAAAAGTGATGGTTAACAAAAGCATATTCACTTTTATTAACTATCCCGAATAGCCCATCGTGTATTCAGGGTCTTTGTTTCCTGTGTGTAACCAACTCAGTCCTTTCCTCTTCCACAGTGCTTTCAAAACGCTAGCATTTCTCTACTCCATTAAACAGAAGAGGGATATCAGAAGAGTGTCTCTGCGAAGCTGCTTTCTCTCACACTTTAAGTGATATCCACTGCAGAGAGTCGAATGCACTATCTGTTAAATTTTTATGCCTGCTGCTGATAAAATGTAACTATTCCACAGCTAGAAGGCAATCTAGAAAGCAGAGAAAATATAATTAAGAAAAATTAAAATTGATTGATACAACAAAATGTAGCAAATGACTCCATACAAATTAATTTAGTGCTTTCTGAGCAACTTAAATATCTAATTTATTAAAATTACCTGTAACTGTCTGATGATTAAACCAACATAAGGACATAAATTCTCTTTAATTTGCTTTTGATTCTATTCTAGGCAAGTCAGATTGTTGTGCTGTACAAAAAGCACAAAAATCAACGCTGTTGACCTGTATGAATAAGATATCAGCTGGTGATCAGAACTATGTCTATACTGCACTCTCTTGTACAAGAAAATGTGCAAATGAGGTGAAACAGTGAATATCGCCGCACCTCATTTGCATACTTAATGAGCCTCCATTTTGTGCAAGGGGCTTTTGCGCAAAAAGGAGTCGTCTACATGGCTCCTTTTTGCGCAAAAACTTCCTCTTGCGCAAGAGCCATTCTGCTGCTTTTTTTCAGGTAGAACGGCTCTTGCACAAGAGGGGATTTTTGCACAAAAAGGAGCCATGTAGATGGCTCCTTTTTGCGCAAAAGCCCCTTGCACAAAATGGCAGCTCATTAAGTATGCAAATGAGGCATGCTGATATTCACTGCTTTGCTTCATTTGCATATATTATTGCTCAAGAGAGTGCGGTACAGATGTAGCCCAGGTGTATTGATGTTAGATAAAGATAACTGTCAAATGAAGTACTTAGGTTACTTAGTAGTACTTAGGTTTATCATAGAAACTCATACCCCTGATTTCCCTATGACTTAAGGTAGAGGGGTGTGTGTTTGTGTGTGTGTGTGTGTGTGTGTGTGTGTGTGTGTGTGTGTGTGTGTGAGAGAGAGAGAGAGAGAGAGAGAGAGAGAGACTGCATAGCATCATGTTGTAATCCTGGTTCCTGTGCTGTAATATGCAACCTGCGAAGGTTCAGTGTCTTAGATGAACATCAGTAGTCACACAAGGTGAATTCATGGAAAAGAAGAAAATGCGACATGAGAACTTTCATTCTAGTATCCTACTCTCCCTTTCACACACAGTGCCTAACCTTTCCAATGCTGGGCCTGATTCACAAATGCACTAATACATTTGGGTCCTTTCTGAAATCATTAGACTCATTGCAGATACACTACAACAACACTGAGAGAATGCAGGGGCAAGCAGGTTAATTTTTCTGCCTGTTGAAATAAAACATTAAAAGGATGATCCAACACACCTCCTGTCTTTGTGCATGTTTGTTCAGGGCCTGGCACAATTAGGCCTAGGCCTCAATTTTGTCTCAGGGGGCATTAAATAATGATGTTACTACGGCCTATTTAAAGGCGAGTTCTGTCACCTGTACTTATAGAGTCACCCCATTAGTTGCTGGGAGGCTAGGTAAGTACCAGATCTGCTCAGGTATTGCTAACGTAGGTCTAGGAAGCAGCACAAAGTTATCCAGTGTGAGCCTAGGAGGCAGGATTAGGCTGTGCTAATTAGAGTAGTAAATCTTCCTGTCCATTATACTGCTCCTGTTTACTCAGTTCCAGCTGCCAAGTCCTGTTGCCCAGGCTCTTAAAGGGAGGCAGTCTGGCTTAAAAGCACTGGACTGGAAATTTGGGTTATATTCTAGGATTGCCAACTTTGTAATATTTAAAAACCAGACAGTCCAGCAGGTGTGCTGGAGCCACCCCTGTCACACGTCTTCTCCAAAGCTCTGCCTCTTCCTTTGAGGCCCCTGCATGCTCCACCTCTTCCTCCAAAACTCCACCTTTGCCCTGCTTCTTCTCCTGAGACCCCACCCCCATTTGCTCCACTTTTTCCTCCCTTCATAGCTTGCTCCTCTCTCCCCTCCCTCTGATCGAGTTAGGAGGGACTTGCTTGCAGAGCCAAGGCTGGGAGCTGCAGTGGCCCAATGCAGGTAAGGAGGCAGCCCCAGATGATCAGGGGATGTTTGGCTTAATGACCCGGAGTCTCCCTGCCTCCTGCACCCTCAGTAACCTGACTTGTAGTGCCCAGTCCATAGAGCTGAATGGACACTGTTCAGTCCCCTTTTTGACCAGTTTTTTCATTTGAAAACTAGCCACTTGGCCATCCTATTTTATTCCCCACTCTGCCATTGGCCTGCTGGGTGACATTGGACAAATCACTTCACATGTTTCAATTTCGCATTGGTAAAAGGAGGCAAACATATTGACTTCTTTTGTGGAGTCCTTTGAGAGCTTTTGATGAAATGCACAAAGTAAGAGGTAGGTAGTATTATTATTATTGCACACCAATAGCACATTTCCTATGGTGCTCTACAAGCAGGGGTCAGCTACATGTGATTTGGAGGTGTATTGTGGTGGCCTCGCCTTTGTTCTTCCAGAAATTCCCCTTCACCAGGAAGAGGGAGTCCACAACAAGGGTGTGTCTACACAGCAACGTTATTTTAGAATATCGGCCATTATTCCAAAATAACTACGTGAGCGTCTACAAACAATTTTGTTATTTTGAAATAATTTTGAAATAACAGATGACTTATTCCGACTTCTGCAAACCTTAGTCTGTGAAGAGTAATGTCTATTCCGAAATAGCTATTTTGAAATAAGGCGTGTGTAGATGCTCCACTGCTGCTATTTCAAAATAGCCCTTTACCAGGGCCATTCTAAGTTATTACTCCTGGGGCTCTACATCGAGAAAGCGCATCTACATTAGGGAAGCCTGCCCCGAACTAATTTTGAGGCTTCCCTGCAGTGAAGATGTGCTATTTCGAAATAAGCTATTTCAGAATAACTATTCCAGAATAGCTTATTCCAAAGTAACTGTGCAGTGTAGACGTAGCCTAACTGCCCTGTCAGAACCTTCTTGTGTTTAACACTCTTCTCCCCAGCATTTACAGTACACTCAGGAGCTTCCATTGAGGGAGTTGGATAGTGAATATTTTTGAAAATCTGGCCATTTTTAATGTGGAGCAAAACAGACAGATGCATTTATCAGCACACACACAATGGCTGTGTCTACACTGGCATCCCTTCCGGAAAAGGGATGCTAATGTAGCACGTTGGAATAGGCAAATCTGCAGGGGATTTAAATATCCCCTGCGGCATTTGCATTAACATGGCTGCCGCTTTTTTCCGGCTTGGGGAAAAGCCGGAGAAAAGCGCCAGTCTAGACGTTATTCTCCCGGAAAATAAAGCCTTTTCCAGCGGATTTCTTATTCCTTCCTTTCTTTGATTATGTCGGGTACTCTAATTTACATGCCTCTGGTGACAGGAGCATGTAGTCTAGATATACCCTGAGAGGCTGCTTCCCTACCAAAAGATATGAGAAAGTGCATCAGAACAACCCAATGATTCCCTCCAAAGGGCGGGATGGAGGCATGAGCCAGGCTGCTATCAGATGTAGATACAACTGAGGCAGGAGCATACATCAACAGCAGGCAATATTCAGAGCAGGGTCTTGAAGGTAGTTCTGGAAGGAAAAGGAGAAGTGGTAAAACTCAGCAATGTTATTGTAAAATATTTTTCAGGGTGCACTTGGAAGTTCGGACTAACCCCACGAGAATCCAGGCAATACTCACCCTAGAAAGCCAAATAGGCAAGACCTCCACAGCTCTGTTTTTAATACATTCATCTTTGTGGGAAAGTCTGAGCCAAATTTACCCTTGGGGTCACTTCAGTATAGTCACAGTTACACCAGAGGATGATTCTGGCCTCTTGTGTGTACTGAAATATGTGATATTACAGTTGCTACAATAAGTATTCACTGAGTTGTGTAACTATTACTGTAGGTCAGTGAAAGTCATTTCTTTTGTTTGTGCAGAACTAGCTATAAAGTTATTATCTCTTTCTGATTTTTCCCAAAGTTTATTTTCTAAATGAACGCATAGAGCATTATTCTCTGCATACTGTATCAAGCTATCTCTCTTTTGCCGATTATTCTGCTTCCATTTGGGGCTAACCCAGTCCTCCCTTGAGTTTATAATGGAGAAGATATTAATTACATTCAGGGAAAATTCAGTTTAATGATTCTCAGAGGATCACACTATAGTCTCCCTGAAACAACTTTTTTTCTACTTTTTCTATGTAAAGTACAAAAGCCTCTGCATAAATGGTACAAGTCGTTTTTACGAGTTACATTATGTGTGGAAAAGGACCACAATTATATCAAACTGCTAGGATGCATTAACCTTGTTTCTTCTCAATGGAACTGGTTTTTGGAAGTAAAGTTAAGGAGACATCTGAACAAAGGAGATGCTGCTGCTTCCCGCTGCTTTTCCTTCCATACATTGTTTAAACACTGTAAAGTATATTATATTGAGATGACCAGGAACAAAGCCTCACACTGAGGCCCTGTACTCTGCTACAGCATTGCCACTTTGTGCTTCACCCCCAGCAGATTTTGCCCCTACTGTCAGTGTAACCAACAGAGGCAGGATTACCCCAGTTTAGGAGAATCCTTGAGCATATTATCCCTTAGGGCCTCCTTGCCCTCTTCTAACTGAAAGTCACAGAGAGTTAAAACTGTTGGGCATTTGCAAACCCTGCTGTGGGTTCTTCACTTCAGCTCTGATATTGAGGGACTTAAAGAACCAAACCAGTAGTGGAGACAAGCATACATCAGCAGCAGGCAATATGCAGAGCAGGGTCTTGAAGGCAGTTCTGGAAGGAAAAGGAGAAGTGATAACACTCAGCAGTGTTATTGTAAAACATTTTTCAGGGTGCACTTGGAAGTTAGGACTAACCCCATGAGAATCCAGGCAATACCCTCCCTAGGAACCCTCTGGGAATCATGAAAATCAATTTTCCCTGAATGTAATTTATATCTTCTCCATTATAAACTCGAGGGAGGACTGGGTAGCCCCAAATGGAAGCAGAATAATCAGCAAAAGAGAGACAGCCTGATACAGTATGCAGCTACCTCACATCAACGGAGTGGGGATTAACTAGCTTGTGTGTATATCTATCTATCTATCTATCTATCTATCTATCTATCTATCTATCTATCTATCTATCTATCTATCGATCGATCGATAGATAGATAGATAGATAGATAGATAGATAGATAGATAGATATACACACACACACACATGCTGCTGCAAACATGCTAAATCTGACTTAGACATTGCCTGGGTTTTCCAAAAGTGAAGAAATTCTTGAATCTCAGCTATCCAGTCAAGTATGAGCTTCCCTCTGACTATGTCCCTCATCTAGTGGAATGCACAGGAATTTCCTTTTGTAAAATTTAGCTGAAGAATCCATGCAGCATAAGACCGTCTTGGGTAACATTCAGTTAATCTGTAAATGAAAGGTCTCGTGGCTGTGTAACTCTCAGTTCTAACTGCACATGAAATGCAAAGAACAGAGCTTAAAGTTCTGCACAAATTTAATGCACAATTAAAAGTCATCCTTACAAAAAGCCCATCTGTCCCACTCTGCTTATAATGAAGAAGGATAAAATTCATAGTTGTTTCAGTGCTTTGCAACTGCAGCTATGCTGAGCCTCAGCTTATAGGAAATGTGTTTTGGAAGAAAAAAACAGCTTGAGCTTCTCTGTGATGAGAACTGGGCAAAAGACAAACAAACAAACATCTGAACATTGTTCAAATCCTAACGATGAATTTGCTTCAAAGTTATTTCCAGTTTTTATTCATCCCCTGTGAACATCCATATAAGCAAATTTGAGGGCGGAATGGGGGAAGAACAGTAGTAAAGAGTCAGTGTCTTAACAAAATGCATCTTTGACTCCTAATTGATGTGCTTAGGTGATATTTCACTACTCCCCAGCAGTCAGCATATTCCTTTGAACGATGTGTATAGCAAAGCTAAGATTGCTTGGCTTTGGGATAGCAAGTACCCTCGGGACAGTCGTGGTCTACACCAGTGGTGCGCAACCTTTTCTGATCTGTGACCCCCGCACCATGTGGGCCGCCAACAGCCGGGCCCAGCCTCTGGCCAGCCAGATCTAAGCGCCACGACCCCCTGGGAAGACATCCGTGACCCAGGGCCAGATTAAGACCTTCAAAGGCCCTAAAGCACTGAAAAGATTATGGTGCCTCCCCCCATATGTAATTCAAAATAAAAACAATACTATACTATAAAAATCTCATTTTTTTTGGCGCCCCTGCTTTGCTGGTGCCCTAAGCACATGCTTAGTCTGCCTATTGGGTAATCCAGGCCTGCGTGACCCCAATGGGGGTTGTGACCCAAGGACTGTGCACCACTGGTCTATGTAAGGGAACGAGGGAGGAAGCCTTTCACTGTCCTCCTACACTGTGCTTCCATGGAAGGGCCAGTCAGAATCTCTCCGTAAACACATTATTTGCTCTGCACATTTTGCCCATTGCTAGTAGTAGTGTGGCAGAAAGGTGAGTAGTGTAATTAAGGCAAAGGCTTGGTAGCCAAGATTCCCATATTTAAAAAAATTATAAATAAATAAAAGGAAAAAAAATGCCACAACCTCCTAAACAGAAGAGCCAGGCTAGAGCTGTAAAAGCATGCTACTTTCCCAAGCTATTTATATCAACTTCTACAGAAATAATTAAACCATTTATTATTATTAGCTGTAGGCTAGCCTAAGAAGCAAAATCTTTTGGTTCCAATTTAAAATCAGGAACAGCTTAATAAGTTCCTGAAAATGCTGGATTTCAGCTTTAGTTAAACCTTATTCTTGATTAAATGCTACATAATTGAAAAGTGGTGTGTGATTTCTCATCATCATTACTAATCTGCTAAAATACCTATATGAGCTGTCAAAGCACTGTCAAGTTGAAAGATTGTTTCCTCTTTTTTTGTATATTTGATCCTGCGTTCCACAGTGGATTTCTTTGCTTTCTATGAGAAAACATCTGAGCTCAAGATCACTCAGATTGCTTAACAATAAAAAACAGCCAAGCTGCAATATGGACAGAAGGGAATTTATCACATCACGATTTGTTTTAAAATACAAGTCCCTCCTGATAAAATAATATCGTCATCTGGTCTAGCAGCAAATGAAACATGCTGTAACAGCAATCTGCCCCCAGAGGAAAAGTGCCAGATTGTGATTTATGAACAGGGAGCCACTAAAGAGTATGATTTCACCCTAAATTAGTAATTTATCACGTAAAGAACCTCAAGTAAATAGTTGAATATCGGTGCCTCAAAGGGTCAATAGACTTCTAACTAACTTACATTTCAAGCACAAATAACCAAGAGACTACCTCAGGAGAAAGCTGTTTTTGAGGATGCCTTGCCAAATGAAAGTGTTTATGTCTGAATGTTCAGGAATCCATTCCCCCAGGGATACTTGAATGTCTGTCTGGGGAGCACAAGAGCATTTGTGGGCATTCTAACATTGTTGAAAGTTGGATGCTCAGGACTGCTAACCCTAGTGAACTCATCTCACTGCAATGGCACAAATCAATGGGCAGGTTGTAAGGTTAGGGTGAGGGTGATGGTCAGGGCCAACAGAAAAGCATGGGAGAGCATTTTAAGCCTAATTAATTACGTAATGCAAGTCAATTGATTTCCACATTTAATGAATTATGAATGATTGGAAATTGCTATGACCGAGATTGTTCCTGGCTTAGAAAAACTCGATGCAAAAGCCAGCAAATTCCAAGTTTCAGCATACAGCTTTTCTATAGATAATCCCCTTGGAGCATGGCCTGATCACCCTGTAAATCCAGCTGAGACACCACTTGATAACTACGGATGGCCTCAGATTTGCAAGGAAGTCCCATGGCTCCTGAGATATCCAGTGAGAGCTAGGACATATGCAAAGAGGCTCAAATTCATTACTTCTTCAGCTCTCACTTAAAAGAAGAAATGCCATGGGCTTCCCTCAACCTCTGTCTTTTATCTGTAAGGGTTTCAATGGGTCTTTAACATTGCTGAGCAGAAATTCAAAGCAAGGCCACTCTAAATTACCTCTCAGGTTTTTTGACTTTGCTCTGACCATCACCAAAATGTAATTTACAGCAACTCAACATTTGCCCACCAGATTTAGTGGGCCCAGAAGGCTTACTGCAGTGTCCAAGGATCAGCCAGAACAACATGTGCTCTGCCCCTTCCTTCTCAATATACCTCTTTGCTGCTGTCTCCTCTGTTGGATGGGAATGAAAGAACAGGTAGAAAACTCCTCTTTTGTGGTACAAATCCTTGGCTGCCCTATGGTAACTCGGTGCTACTGCAACAGCTGGAGCCAGGTTGAAGGTATGGCCCATTGCTTAAATCAAATCCCACTTAATCCTATCGAGAGGCAAATTCCTCTCCGACCTCCTCTATGCATAAGGAGAGTGCATCTGCTACTAGCTTGCTCCTCCTGTATGCCAGACTCACAGGTCATACTAGTGTGGAGGGGAACCAGGACTGATTCATTGCCTTCTCAGGAGCACTATGGAGTAGTGCCTGTGTTCTTAAATTGCTCTACTTTTACACAGACTTCACAAATTTGGAAATACTCCTTCCCCTGTTTCCTCTGTCTTTGTGCACCCATGTAAGAGATCATCAGAATCTGGCACTTAAACAAGCAAACAAAACAAAAAAACAAAGCATTTGCACCGAAGTGAGAATAGTGCACATCGGATGGTTTTCAAGATGACATGACAAAGTGCAAGTCTTGGTCCCAAACAACTCACTACAGACTTAGATGCCAAGATCTGGGATCATTGTTCTCATAAAATTAGGTATTTTAAGTTTGAATTTATTTGCACATGTAAAATTGCTAAGTAGCACCAGTGGCATACTTTACACTTGTGTGCTCTTAACACTAGGTTGTTCAGAACTTTTCATGGAGTATCCGTCTAGGATTACTTTAGAAAATAGGTTTTATTTTACTGCCCAGATTGCACAAGCTAATGTTATACAGAGTAGTCCACTGTTCTTGCAAGACAGATCTATTTCTTATCTGTTTAAGAACCGGTTCTGATTTCTCTCACACTGATGTTATGGACTCTTCCTGAATCACACGGATCTGAACAATATCAGGCCCTGTATTTTCTAGAGATGGAATATGGTTACATAGATGACAGTTGAGTTATCTTCACAGATAGGGTTATACCAAATTTACAGCCATGAAAAATGCATCCCAGACTGTGAAATCTGGTCTCCTCCCTGTGAAATCTGACTGTCTTGGGAGGGGGGAGGGGGGAAGTGTGATTTTGCCACCCTTACTTCTGTGCTGACTTCAAAGCTGGTCAGCCAGAGAGTGGACTTCCATATTTACCATGGCATGAAATTTAAGATTTAAATATCTGAATCTATTAATTTAAAAATTTTAAAACTGCATCACCATGAAATTTACCAAAATAGACCCTGAGTTTGGTAGGTTCCTAATCATAGAGTTCTTAGTTCTCTAGTTACTAGAAAAGACAAGGAGTAGAGACATAAACGAAGAGATCTCCATGCAGGTCATTCTGTAGATTTTTGCTACAGCCTGTGATATCTGGTCTCTCTGCTTTAAAACAGTGGCCCAACCCAATAAACCAGATACATACAAGTACTCATGAATGTTATGTTCACAATCTGGATCCAAATATGACAGATTGCTCCTGACTCTACTATTTTCATTGTCTACAAAAAGGACACTAAGCTTTACCACTGATGGACAAATTCTTTTCTTAGGCACTTGGAATGATAGTACAATTGCCTTGGGATGCTGTTTCAGACTAAAGAGGGTTTAATGTAATAGTAACCAGGTACTGTGAAAGAAAAGTCATAGAGGCAAAAGTAGAAAAATGGTTGTTCCCACTGAATTTTATGAGAAACAATCAGTTCTCTAACACCCAAACCATTGTGAATGACAACTACTTCAATTCTATTTCTCAAGGATATTTGCATGAAAACATAATAATCATTCTAACAAGCCTGAACTTTCAAAACTTGTTCTGTTTGGAATTGTTGTCTTCCAATGAAGAACAGGAAATAAGGAAAATGGCTTATTATTGTAATAGAGTCTGTTATATGCATTGCTGGTTGAGTTGGAAAGGCTTTTAGGATTATGGTAAATATATTTTGAAATACAAAAGTCATTTAAAAGTCACAAAACTATATAGGCTTTTAGATATTGCTTTTTCTTGGGTTTTTGGAATCTCTCTGTAGTTAAAAATACAACAAATAGACTATGTGTAAGGGGACTGTTACCCCTTACTAAAACTCTGTGGGAGTTTTTTGGTTTACCAGCTTCAGAAGGGGAAGGGTTCATGAGACTGACAGACCCCAGAGACAATGGAAAGCAGTCAACACTCCAGCTCAGCCTGACTGACAGGTTGTAAGTGGGGATTGTTCTGGCTCTGGCTCTGAACAAACAAGCTGTGTGCAGAAGAGGTCCTGCAAAGACAGAGAGCTGAAAGAGGAGTACAAGAAGAAGTCCTGCAGCGACAGAACCAGACACAGACAGGCCAAGCAGTGCAGACCCTGTGTTGAGCAGCAGACTGGCAGTGCTCAGAAAGCCAAAAGGAACAGAGAAACAACACAAGGAGCTGGAACTGGCCAAGCAGCACAGCCTGCAGCTGGATGTGGTGAGCTACTGGGACCTGCAAAGTGTGGGGAAAGGCTCTGGACTGGGAGAGGGGTCTGGCCACTTAGAGACTGAGGCTGTGTGGTCACTGCCAGTGCAAGCGTGTCCAGCCTGCAGCCCCTTGCAGCACATCCAGGGCTTCTAAGGAAGAGACTGTGAACTGTCCTTACACTCTGCAGACTGCTGTGTTGATGTCCCTGTGCTACAGAGCAGGGCTGTGTGTTCCCATTTAACCATTCTCATTGTTTCTTATTCTATTCTCTTTAATCAGTTGATGTTTAATAAATTGTATTTGCTTTGAACCTTATGAAGTGGTCACTGGGCCAAGAAGGCCTGCAGTGTAAAGAGAGCACCTCGGAGTGGGGACACCCTAACTCCTGCCCCTAGTGACTACAAGGTCAGGGATTAAGCCCCAGGAAACCTGGGCCCAGCCTTGTTGGGGTTTCAAGGGCTCTGCTACTCAGGAGAGTGGAGGGGGAGCCCTCAGGATCAGGGAGCCGTGGGGTAAAGGAAGTGGGAGCGGGGACTCAGATCCTTTCGCTGGTTCATTTCACCGGGGTTTATAGAAGCCAGGAAAGTTCCCCACAAGAGCGGGACCATTCCCCCGCTTACATATGTTTACTACTGCACTTTGAGGTGCTGTATGTCAGATCAACAATTCCCAAACTATTCTTACAAACATACTAGTTTATCAAGCCAAAAATTCAAGTTTACTTGTCTATTATTGCCCGCTGAATTGTACATGCTCTAGTTTGTAATGGAGTGTCATCCCAAGAGTGAAGTCTGGAGCAACCTCAATGCCATTTCATGCATACTTAGTGGGAGGTGGATGGGGTCAATATATGTGAGAAAATGAGACCAGGATTCATCTTTGGCATAGAAGGATGCAACTCGTAATGAGTCGCACCAGTATATGCATGACCAAACACAAGCCT
Organism: Pelodiscus sinensis; assembly: GCF_052426305.1. Taxonomy (NCBI): domain Eukaryota; kingdom Metazoa; phylum Chordata; order Testudines; family Trionychidae; genus Pelodiscus; species Pelodiscus sinensis. The sequence continues at coordinate 25,737,238 of NC_143063.1, read as the reverse complement.
GAAAAGCCATTACCAAAACATGTACCCATGGTGTGAAACCATTATAGTAGTGCAGCTTCACAAGTAAAGCTATCCATTAAATGCAAAGCTTGAAAATCCAGCTAAATCAAAGAAGCAAAGAAACTTAGTTGTTTCACTTTGTTGTGCGGGGGTTGCAGAATGCAGCCAAGCTACAGTTTAAAGGTTTGTGAGTGATAACTTCTTGAAGACATCCAAAGAGTTTCACAGCAGTTGGGGGAGTTGTGGCCAGTGGCATACTCCCTTTAGGTAATTTAAAAAGGCAGAAGAAAGGGTCAGCCTTCAAGGGCAGAAAACTGATTAACGTGAGATATTCTCTCTCAATCAGGAGCTTGGGTAGCACACAACTCAAATGACGACTTATTTCAGTCAAAGTATTACTGCGGCTAAACTTAATAACTGGCTAGCCTACAAAGTAGTGAATGCGGAGCAATTCCAAACCACCCAGAGAATTTAAAAATGCCAATGACTGATTTCAGTGTTGGAGAGAATGACCTGCCTGTCAGATGCAGTTGTTGTACTTACTGTTGACGTATGCGCTGAGATTTTTCCTTCCTTTTTACAAGTGGCCGCTGTGCTGATGTTATAAAATGGAAAGGGACATGTGCGATCAGTGTCTAGACAAGCCAGCCAGAATCTGTCCCAAATGATCTCTTCTGCATTTGCCCAGACATGACATTTCATCACTTTTGAATGAAATAAGTTCCTTCGCATGAAATTGCATCTTTCTTTGTGTCAGTCACAGGTCAAGTTGTCTGCCTGAAGTAAAACATTTCCCTCCTTTTCATTTCAGTGTCTTTTGTAAACAGAACACAGACTGTGATTGGTGTCTTAGTTTTATTATGTGAGTTTATATACTTGCCTATAACACCTTCTTTCCCAGGAGAATTTCTTGGATTCTTATGGAAATCACAGAGCTTTCATCAACAGGGTGACTTTTTAGAATCCCCCATTTCTGAATGAGTACATATTGACACTAATTTGTACCACCACACCATCTAGTTATTTTTGACACACTCTGCACATCCCAAAAAAAGAACAAAAATGATGTCTTATTTCCTGGAGAGTTCTGAAGTGCGTATCCCTTGGTCTCACCTGAAATCAAGCAATTTAACATAGATTCAAGCTGCCAGAGTGTGGAAAGCTAAATAAATATTAAAGTTCAAATTGCACACAGAATTGTCTGAGTGGCATCACAGGAATTGATTTCTTATTCCAAGAGTGCCAGGAACTTCAGCTTTTCTATCCTTGTACTTCTACCCTTAGGCTTTGTCTACACTGCAGGGTTTTTGTGCAAGAAGCTATTGTGGAAGAGATCTTCCGCAAAAATTTCTTGTGCAAAAGTGTGTCCACACCTCAAAAGCACATTGCGAAAACAATGTGCTTTTGCGCAAGAGAGCATCCACACTGCATGGACATTCTTGTGCAAGAAAGTTCTGATTGCCATTAACAGAATGGCCATCAGAGCACCTGTGCTTTTTGTGATAGGCTCTTTTTGCACAAGAAACCCCTGTGAAGTGTCCACACACGCCTTTTTGTGCAAGAGCTGTAGTGCAAAAAGGAGTTATTCCTTGTGGGGAGAGGAATTCCTCGTGAGCTCTGAAGCCTCTGCCTGGGGGTGAAAGAGAAGGGCACGATCCTGGTCTGGTGTGGAGATCATGGATCTCATTGAAATCTCGGGTGAGGAGGCAAACCTCCAGGATCTCCACACCAGACACAGGAACACAGACATATACAACTGGATGGTCAACAGCCTGGGCCAGAAGGGCCACAGCAGCGTCTAGGAGCAGGTGCAGATGAAGGTGAAGGAACTGAGGCAGGTCTTTACCAAGACCAGGGAGCACAGCTCTCGCTCAGGAGTGGCACCCCACTCCTGCATCTACTTTGACCAGTTCCAGCACATTCCTGGGAGAGCGGGGTGTCAGTCCCTCCCCCCCTTTTTGTGGACTCTGGGTGGGAGACACCTGTCATCAGCCTCCTGGAGGGCAGGGCTGTGGATGAGGAGGAGGATGAGGAGGAGGCCAGCAGCAACACCATGCCCAACCAGCCAGGAGTTCAGCCTGTCCTTGGAGCCGGCCTCCCCTCCCACGATGTGTCCCAGGGCTTGGATGAGGCTGGGGAAGGCCCATCAGGTGAGTTCCATCATTTCTCTAGACACACACGGGGGCAGGTGGTGGGTGGCGGGGGGCTGCGCACTCCTCGCTTGGCCTTCTTGGCCTGGTGATTGCACAGCAGCCTGTGCACATGGGTGCACATGGAGCACCAGTCCGGAGCACACAGCTGCAGTGAGGCTACTACACAGGAACTTTGCGCTCCTGCTCACGGGATTGCTGCACAGGCCTGCCTTACTCCTGACCCCGTGGTGGGACACCTTCCCACCACAAGCAAACACTGGAGGATGGGGTCACGGACACACACACACACACACACACACACACACACACACACACGGGCATGCCTGCACTCTCAAGGCAGCATCACTACCAAGCCTGAGTGGTGAGGCAGAGGACACTGGTCCCCTGTCAGTGGAGCAAAGGGGAAGGAAGTGGAGGGGACCCCAGCAGCACCCTCCCAGCAAGCAGCATCTGCTGCTCACACACCCCTCCCCCAGCTGCCTCCCCCCTCTCCTTCAGAGAGCAGGGATACAAGTCCTCTCCCTGTGGGACACCATCTCTGCTGGACCCAGCATGTGTGTGGCACGGAGGGAAGCTGAGCCGCTCTGAGCATCCCCCGAATCCCAACTTACCCCATTCTCTGGCAGGGCTTTGTGAAGTGGCACAAACTGACTGACAAACATACTGGAGAGGGAGCTTCCACCCCCTCCTCATTCCCTAGGGAACCCCTTTCCAGCACTTTACCACCCTCCTGGGACAATAGCATGAGAGTGCCATACCTGCATGACCAAGACCCCGATGGTCGATCTCCCCACACCGAACTGGTTCCCAACAGATCATAGCTGTCCTGTGTGGTAAGCTTCCAAATAGAGATGGTAACCCACTTCTGCAGGAGGGTAGCAGGTCTCATGTGGATGTCCCGTCATCTGAGAGCAGGGGTGAACCACTCACACAGCTCCAGGAAGGTGCCCTTCTGTATGCGGAAGTTCTGGAGCCACTGCTGGTCGTCTCATCACTCCATGATGATCTGGTCCCACCAGTCAGAACTGGGGTCCCATTTCCAGAAGCGGTGGTGCACAGTGTGCAGGGGAGGGGCTGTGCTGCATGAGCAGCACATGTAGAGAGGTGAGGAGGTGCCCCACAGAGAGCGGTGGGTCCTGTCCCTGCAGAGCCACAAGGGCAGCCTGCAGTAACTGCACCAGGAGGTACAGCAGCAGGTCTAGGAGCTGGTGACTGCTGTCAACATACAACAACAATTTGTTGAAGTTCTACCGCTAGAAAACAGCAGCCTGTGACATCCTGAAATCACCCTGCAGTACCAGAAAACTCAGTTCTTTTTTGACTAAAGGACTGGGGGGAGGAAAGTGCACTTTTCACAACATGAGAGTTATCTCATTAAACTATAGTGTAGCGCTCAACAATGGGGTAAAGCTATTGTATGTCTAGTCTACACTAAGGGCATGACTACACTTATGAGAAGATCGATGCTCTGGAGATCAATTTTCTGGCATTCAATTTAGTGGTTCTAGTATAGACCCCTAAATCAAACGCTGAGGGCAGTCCCCACCAGCATCCGGTACTCCTCCTTCTGTGAGGGGTAAGAGAAGCCGACCCTGTCAGTTGTGCTCCTGTCAGCCTCCCACTGTGTGAATGCTGCCATGGCTCAGCTTAAGGTAAGATGACTCCAGCTATGCTTCTTGTGTAGCTGGAGTTGCGTACCCCTAACCTGCTAGGAATGTAGGCAGCAACATAATCTGAGAGCCAAGATATTTTTCCCTTAAATTTCTAAGTAGTTACTTTAGTGACGTAATGCACATCTCAAATGATGATATTCCAGGAAAGAAATTCACACTGGAGAAACAATAAACATTGGGCATAAAAAAGAAACGGTAAGAATAACTGAACTACATATAGGAGAATGTTTTATAATTGCCAGTGATAATTAAACAATAATGACATATTTTGATTTAGAGGTACATACATTAGATCCAAAACTGAGCATAAAATATAATTACAAATTCAATGTTTGGTTTATATCTAGCAGTGTATTTTTACTAGGTACGCTGTTATCCACACATTAAATACTTTCTCATATTCAAATGAAAAAAAAAACCCTACCCCCAACAGTATTGATTTTTCAAGTGGTCATGAAATGTTAATGCTAATATTTTTGTAGTCTTACGAGGTCTCTGAGGAGGACCTGAATCCAGTGTTATATTTCACTCTACAAAAGTTAGGTGCACAAGGGTTATAAATGAGCCTAGGGGAGTATGGTGCTTAATTCCCATAGAACTTGTTAATGATCTCAGTCTTGATATTCATCAGTGTGTAGTCCAGATGTTTTCATAAGACCTGGCCTAATCTGACTATCTATTATGTTGTCACATGCAATATTACCTTGTACCTGTCCGATCAAATAGCTACCACTAACAGCCACCACTAACAAAGAAAACACTCCCAGCCCTGCAAACCAGTTATAAACTCCCTATTCCACAAAAATTGCACACATGGAATTACTTTCCATATCCCAACTCGCACAGACGTGTAGTACAGAATGGGAAATGTTCAGTCCTAGAGCAGAGGCAGATTTAAAGTCCAATAGCTCACAGTCTGTCAGGGCATGAAACAGAAATGTGGTAATCTCTGTGCCATATTGCTTGCCTCACACTGTAGAAGTGCCTGTCAGACATGAAGCCTGTGACATGTCTAGATAAGCTATTTTGGAGATTTCTAACATTCATTAGTTACAATATTTTCTCCCCCAAGACATGTTCACTTTACAAATGTTGACTTTATTTTGCTTTTATGGTTTCTAATCAACTATGAGTAATTTGGAGGTGCCTACGAATATGCATGTATTTACATAGTCTATATATGACTTTAGGGAAAAAATGAAGTCCTAAATGAACAGGTTTGAGTTACATCATCATTGCATTAAATGTTAATTGGATTTAGAAACAGAAATTCCCATGGAAGGTGGAATAGAACAACGTTTCCTCAACTCCCGTCCCCTTTCACCCCTCCTCTACCTACGGTACATCGATGACATCTTTATGATCTGGACACATGGCCAAGAAACACTGGAGATATTCCACAGAGATTTCAACAACCTACACCCCACCATCAACCTCAGCCTGGACCATTCTACACGAGAGATCCACTTCCTGGACACCACCGTACAAATCAACAATGGAAAATTAGACACCACTCTCTACAGAAAACCCACTGACTCATACAGTTACCTACATGCATCCAGCTCCCATCCAGAACACACCACACGATCCATCGTCTATAGCCAAGCCCTTCGATACAACCGCATCTGCTCTAACCCCACTGACAGAGACCAGAAGCTTCAGGATCTCTACCAAGCATTTATAAATCTCAACTACCCACCCAGAGAAACAAAAAAGCAAATTGAAAGAGCCAGACGAATACCTAGAAACCATCTACTTCAAGACAGACCCAAGAAAACCAACAATAGAACACCACTTGTCATCACCTACAACCCCCAACTTAAACCTGTCCAACACATTATCAATAAACTACAGCCTATATTGGAACAGGATACCATACTCAAAGAGGCTCTGGGAGACAGACCCATAGTCTCCTATAGACAACCACCTAACCTCAAGATGATTCTTACCAACCACCACAGGACATACCACACTAATACCAACCCTGGTACCTTCCCTTGCAACAAACCCCGTTGCCAGCTTTGTCCACATATTCATTCTGCTGATACCATTATTGGACCTAACCAAGTGAGTTATAAGATCAAGAACACATATTCCTGCGCATCCAGAAATATAATCTACGCTATCATGTGCCGAAAGTGTCCGTCTGCTATGTACATTGGACAAACATCTCAGACACTTTGCCAAAGGATTAATGCCCACAAAACAGATATCAGACAAGATCACAAAGAGAAAACAGTTTCTTGCCACTTTAACCAGAAAGGACACTCTCTAAATGACTTAGCCACCTGAATTCTGCTACAAAGACCTTTTACATCTGCACTTGAAAGGGAATCCTCTGAACTGTCATTCATGTTAAAATTCGACACTTACCAACAAGGACTTAACAAGTCTTTGAACTTTCTCACCCATTACCAAGACAGTTTCCCCAATTATCACCTGTAATACCATTAACTCACAAACATCCCACTCTCCCTACCTTTAATATCAGCAATTCACAGACACTTACCTTCCTTCCTCCCCCTTCCCACCCCCCCCCCCCGCATCCCCCTTCTGTTCTGCAATGTAATTTGTCCTTTTCATATTTGTTCATTTTTTTTAAATTGTATCCTTTGGTATATATGGTTGTGACTACTTTCTTCCACTATTTGATCTGAGGAAGTGGGTCTGGCCCACGAAAGCTCATCATCTAATAAACCATCTTGTTAGTCTTTAAAGTGCTACATTGCCCTGCATTTTGCTTCATGGAAGGTGGAGGTGTTGTTTTTTTGTTTTTTGGTAATTTACAGGGAGATAGAAGAAAGATTTGTAACTGAGTGACAAGACTATCTGATATGCTTTACTGGCAATTGGAACAGGACTTTGCAGATAACTGAATCAAGTTAAGCAAAACCCAGACTTCTATAAGGAGTTCTACCATGTATTTTTGATTGGAAGATATAAGGGAAACTAATGGCAGGAGTACTGCCTATATAGTCTCAAATCTTGAAAAATTAATTTTGTACCATTTTTACATTACTGGTTATCAAATTATTCTTCTTAATAACTATAACCATGAATGCAAAACAATAACACTTGCTTGTAGATGGCACTGTGCCTTCAGATTTAAAACACAGTGAACATTAAATGTATTTAACTGTTTTTATAACATATGGTGTATCGATTACAGGTATATCTAGGTGCAACATCCTCCCCACCCACCAAATGATCAGTTCATAACCTCGAAGCAAAATAAGTGAAGTAAAAGTTCTGAAAATTAAAAATGCAGGAAGGAAAAGAAAAACTGCTTTAACTAAGATCTGTTCGGCAAGACTTGTCTGAGAGAATAGCTTTGCTTTTGTATTCTGAAAGCAAGCCAATTTAAATTGAAGTGGGAGAGGGAGTTGATTCACTGACTATGCCCTAGCTCCCCAACTTGGAGGACTATACACAAAAAGTTTCAGGCGACATGATGGACAGCACAGAAAGGAGGTGGTTTCTATAGTAGCCATTTCCCAAATTACATCTCTGCAGATTACAACTGAATACCTTGAACTGCATCCAGAGCATAGGGAAACCCAGTGCAATTCATAGCACACGGGATTAATGAGCTCTCACTGACTCACTCCAGGAAGGAAGACTAGCACAATGTACACTGGCTGGAGCTCCTGAGTGGTCTTCAAAGGTAACCTTATGTAGCGAGTTCTGCAGTGGTCCAACCTGGACGTGCCACCAGCAGAAATGAGAATGACAGAGAATGGAATTAAAGGGATAAATAAGCATAATTCAAACAATGTTCCTTTGGTTGGCGTTCCAGTGATATGACTCATACAGTAAGTCAAACGTAACAGACTAGTGCGAAACTAAACTAGGCAGGCGTGGTGCTATCAGTGAAAGTATCTAATGTTTTCAGTGCTTTTTCAGATGGTCTGGATTCAACTGAATGATTCACTTACTCCTGAGTGCTAGGGGAATCATTTCTATTTTTATATTATGTGGTAACACGGGAGTGACATCAAGCCCAACCTTTTCTTTTTACAATGATCTTCTGCTCTAGATATTGGACAATATCTTTCCAATATGATTATATGTAGGTGAAATAGCATTAAAACAAAGAATTAACTCCACCTCTCCTATGAAAGCATCCATATAAGTCAAGTGCTTTGAGCTTGTCCAATGAGTGTAACTATTTAGTTTTAAACCAATATGGGCTTCTATCTAATTCCTGGATATGAACAACCCTAACACTGGGTGAGGAGACATTACTTTCAAATCCATTTCCAGTGCAGATGTTTTGCCTTGCATTTGCCCCTAATCTTAATGTATGGTCCAGTCCTGAAGTCATTAGGAAAAACTCCAAGTTGATGTTGAAAGCGCATTATAACAAGGAGAATGTTATGTAACCTTCAGGGTGGAGTGTGCTTCTCAGATCATTATTTTTATTGACTTTTTTCAAGACATGATAGAATGCTCTCTACAGGAGGAGGAATAAAAAGGATAAGTGGTTTTACATTATTCAATACAAAAATATCTTCCTGTCCAATACGGCATCTCTAAATATTCTAGCCTTGCCAGCAATCCCCCCCCCCCCACACAGGATAGATCAGATTTCTACCAACAGTAATTTTTCAGAGGTGGTAAATTATCCCCTCCCACAACCATTTATCAACCGGAAAATAATCTGTAGGGGAAAGGCATAAAAATACCAGAAGCATAAGTGCTTAATACACTAAATAATGGTCTTTACCAATTTTCTCACTAGATGCTCACCACATTGGCTAATTGGAACAATAACTTTTCCTGCCTTAATTCTTCAAGGATGAGCTTGCAGATCCAGTTACTCTATTGTCTATGCTCCCAACAGGTTTAGCTTGTTTGGTTTATGTCATCTAGATTCTTAATAGGAACAAAATAGAGAGAAGTGATTATGTTGATTCTTTTACTCATGGTTATAGTGATGACTTCTGTACTCCAGTCTCATTGTGAGGTCTTGAAAGTCATGGTGCTGAAAGCTCATAACACACCAAAAAAGGGCATACTGATGCAGAGGAAAATGTTTCATGGCCTAGTAGGATGCTATGCTATTATTTAGTATTCTAAGAGGATCTCTCATGTAATGACTGCCATGGACAACTAATTCTTGTGCATACATTTACTACAATAAAACCCCACCATCCACTAATTCATCTAGTTCCCCAAGGAAAACAATGTCTTTTTAAATAGGTTATTAACTGATGGAGTCAGAAAAATTGAATTCTATTCCACATGAAATCCTGACATTTTGAAATTGGTTTTCATTTTAAATAAGAACAAAAAGTTAAGTGCCAATATTAATCATCAACCAAACTTTCTGAAATGTTTTGATTTGATGAGGTACATAAAACAAAACAAAAAAAGTTGATATGAACTGTTACCTTTTGACCCCACTGAAATTTCCCATAATAAATTTCAACAATTGAATATGTACCTGAAAAACATGTTGAATTCTTGGAATCAGTTTTTCATGATGCAAAGCTGTTCCACTGGTAAAATGTAGACCATCATGTTCCATCTCTGAGCTCAATGCTATTTGTTCCATTGTGGCACATGTTATTTCCTTCTGGATTTTCAGTCAATTGGATTTTGTATATAGAATTTCCAAAAGTATTTTTCCTGTAGTGTGATTAGAATATAATGACTGAAAGCCAAATCCTCTGCTGGTATAAACTGACAAAACTCCAAAGTCAATGGGCCTTAGCTTAGAATCTAGACCTTTGTGAGCTTTTGAAGAGGATGTTTATATACTGCAGAAATGACAGATTATGCAAAAAAGTCAGGAAACCATAGTGTGCCTCCAGTGTACAAAGGTTATAGCTATTTTAGCAGTCATCAGAATACTTCATATAGCTAGTAGTACTGTGGGCAGCTTGGTGTAAAGGGAGGCATTGATTACTGTATTTGACCATGCATTTTCAGTATGTGCTGCTCAGTGAGTTTTAGGAGGATGAAGGAGACAATATTCACTCAAGCCCATAAGTCTATACCTGGAAACTACTGAAAATGCCACTTGCTGCTGCTTGCATTCTTTTCCCTCCCTGTGATGAGGTGCCCTCCTCATTCAAGGTCTGGAAGGTTTAGAGGACTAAATAGGTCAGTTTATTGCCGAGGCTGCCCCTGAAGGAGGAGACAGGGTGTAGGCCTCTAACTGGAAATGGATATAGCAAGGCAGGAATGAGAAGAGCCTGTATAAAGACCAGGAACTGTGAGCAGAGAGGGGTGCAAGTAAGCAGTTTACAGTCACTCCCTGGGAGTGCCAAACCCAGAAAGGAGGGAAACCAGAGAAGTTGGAAGAAGTCCAGAGAAACAGCAGCAAGGTGTAGGACTGTACTGATCTTGTTTCCTACTTATAGAGTCCATGAGCTGGAACCCAGTTCAGAGGGTGGGCCTGGGTTCCTTGACCAGCCACTGTGATGTGGTGTATGTCACAGAGACACCATCCAGATAGCTATTCTGGAAAGGCTTAGATTTCTCCTGAAGGGGAGAATTTTGGGGTACGTCTACATTGTGACACTATTTTGGGATATTTCTGGTATCCCATAATAGCTATTCTGCATCTTGACAGTGCATCCATTATTTCAAAATATCTTTTGAAATATCAGATGCAATATTCCGACATCCCTATAAACCTTATTCCAGGAGGATTAAGGGGCATTTCGGAATAGCGATTTATTTAGAAATTTACGAAATAAGCTATTTCGAAATACACTTGAAATAAGCTATGCAATTAGTGTAGCTCAAATTGCATACCTTATTTCGAGCTAAGGGTGCACTGTAGATGCACCTTGTGACCTGGCCAGAGGGCCAAGCCATGAATAGGAAGCTGCTATTCCAGAGATAAGAGGGGACTTGTGACAGATTTTTGTTACCAATCTGCCTGAGGCCTGATCGCACCAAGGATGTGTCTACACAGGTGTGTTCTTGCATGAAAAGGGCCGCTCTTGTGCAAAACCACGCCACCTGTCTACACTGGCCGCGCATTCTTGTGCAAGTATACTGATGTTGTATTGTAGAAAATCACGGCTTCTTGTGTGAGAACTCTGATGCTCTTTCTCAGGAAGAAGCCCTCTTGTGCAAGAGCTCTTCCAGAAGAGGCCAGTGTAGACAGGCAACATTAATTTCTTGCACAAGAAGCCCTTATGGTTAAAATGGCCATCAGAGCTTTCTTGTGGAAGAGAGCGTTTATACTGCCATGGATGCTCTTGCACAAAAGCACATGCCAGTGTAGACGCTCTCTTGTGGAAGAGCTTTTGCACAAGAACTCTTCCGCAAAAGAGTTCTTGCACAAGAAGTTGCCAGTGTAGACGTAGCCCAAGTGTCTACGTTTTAAAGCTTTATTGATAAAATAATAAAATAACAGTGGAGAGTGATGGGTGCTTCCCATGTCACTCAGAGGAAGGAAGAAAGTATTAGTGCCCTGAGCCCTTCCGCACTTTCTTACTCACACACTCACTACCTGAGGCTGGCCAGGCCTTGGTGTAATGAAAGAAGAAGAGGGGGAAGGGTGGATGGGAGTTCGGTCCTGTGCACACAGGTCATCCAGGGTCCACTGTGATCTCTCCGAATTGTTCCAGCTCTTAGGAGGGTTTTAAGTCCTGGGCTTCTTTGGGAGTGTTCCATTCCACGACCTCTGGTCCTGGTGCTCTTTGCGACAGTCCAAACAGGCTTTATGTGGTCTCCTTGACTTTTCCCAAAACACACCGGCTAGACTCTGTTGTTCTCTCTGCTTTTCTCTGTGCTGGCCTTTGCTTGTTTTGCTAGTTATGGGCTGGCTCTGCAGATCGGTTCAGTTGAATGTCTTTCTTATGGCTGGTTGGTGGATTCCAGGCTCCCCTCTTTATTAGCTGGCAGCCTAGAGTCAGATGTGTGCTGTGGCCTTGAGCTGGCTAGAGTATTGGCATCTTATATTCGGGCCTAGAAGGAGTGTGGAGTTAACCCATTCTCTGCTCTCTTCGTCTGCATCCCCCCTTGGCCTCTCGTGACCTGCAAAGGAATCCTTCATTTATTCCACAGTCACACCTTTAACCCTTCCCAAAATGCCCTGTGATGCTTGCAACAGCGTTAGCAATATAGAATGCTGACCTGCCTCCCCAGGGGGACCCTTGAGGGACGGGGCCATAGGGGGGTGACAACCTCAGGGTGAAAAAGATGAAGGATAGACACACTGCTGGAGGACAGCTAATCCGGAGGCAGTGGTCTTCAACCTTTTTAAACATGAGATCACTTTTTGAATTTAAGTGCAATCCAGGATCTACCGCAAACCCAAACACCCTTGCTCTGCCTCCTCCCTGCCCCTTCTCTGAGGCCCCAACCCTGCCTCCATCACTCCATCCTCCATCCCTCTCCAATCCTCCCTCACTTTTATCAGGCAGGGGGCAGAGGGCTGGGATGCAGGGGAGGGAGATGCGGACTCTGATCTTGGGCTAAACAATTTGGAAGGGTTCTGAGCTGAGCCTGGAGCAGGGAGCTGAGGTTCAGGAAGGGGTTCAGAGTGCAGGCTCTGGGAGGGAGTTTGGGTGCAGGGGGACTCAGGGCTAGGGCTGGGGTTTGGGGTGCAGAAGGGGTTCAGGACTGGGGTCAGGGTTCAGAATGCAGGCTCCAGCTCGGCATTGCTTACCACAGGTGGCTTCTGGGTAGTGGTAATGGGGACTAAGGCATGCTTAACCCTACTCTGGCCCTGCACCACTCCCAAAAGCAGCCGGAAAATTCTCCGTCTCTGCCCCCTTCTGCTCTGTGGAGATGGGGTACAGAGTAGGGGGAGGGGCACCCTGACTTCTGCACCCCTTCCTCTTCTTCCTGGGCCCTGCACAGCAAGCAAGAGGCTCCCAGGGTGGGAGGCAGCTCCAAGGCAGAGGGTAGGAACAGCACGGCAGTGCTGAGAGGCCCAGATGAAGTGTCAGTGATAGCCTTCCAGCCAAACCTGTCAGGATCACCTGTCAAAGGCTCCAAGATGTACCAGAAGATCCCGATCTACTGGTTGGTGACCACTGTGCTAGGAGTGGATCCTGTGATGCTTCTCTTCCCCAGGTTCAGAGTAGTTTGAAGAAAAGAGTGTCTGCCCCAAGCCCCAAATTATAGTGTCTAGTGGGGGGAAAAAGCATAATAGGAGAGTACAACTTACCGGCCAAAAATCTACTAATTGAAAGAAGCCTCAAATTCACTTGATCATTACGTCCCCAAGACGGTAGTGAATAAGTGAAACAGGGATTCGGGACACCTGGTGCCGCATAGAGATCTGAAGGTAATACCAGCTCTAGTCACATGATCTCAGATCATAGCAGAAGGGGAGAAAGCCCTTTGCATGGGATTTCCCTGGATGTATAACCAGGTCCTGTTGTGACATTGGCTCTCAGTCATACATAAGAGTTTCTCAGAAGTGAATGTTCTTCAGTTTCAACCAATACCTCACTCCAGTTCCACAGTATCTGGATTTTACATTAGGCCTACGGTCTATAGAAGATGACACTTATCATGAGAGTTACTATTTCCATTTTCTATGCCCCATGCAACAAGAAAGTGGCATTCTTCTCTTCTGCAACATTATCAATAGGATGGAGCATCCAGAACAAGGGTGGGCAAATAGCACCCCGTGGGCCAGATCTAATCTGCCTGGGTTAGCCCCTGACAGCCGCCCCCCACACCACCATATTTACCTGCACCTGTGCAGGGATAGGGGATCCCAGCTCTGGTTGCCTGCAAATCGCTGTTTCTGGCCAATGGGAGCTGTGATCATCTGTATCTGCGTAGCTGTGCGTCAGTATAGTGGCAGTGGCCCACTAGGGGATAACCCTGGTGAACTACTGTTGTTTTATTGCCCACTCATTGTCCAGAACAATACTTTTAATACCTTAGGTTGAAGTGATATCGGTTTCATGTTTGGCTATGTTCACACTTCCTCTGCACTGTTTCTGGTGCATTTCTTTGCCTTGCAAATCTGACTCTGATAGGGAGCACCAGGTCGTTTGAGGCCCCCATGGTCCTTCTACACCTTACCCCAGGAAGGGGCAGTAGAGGCAGGTCTTCTAAGCCTGCCTACAAGTACCTGCTGCATGAAATTACTTTGCAGATTCAGATAAAAGGAGACACAGGGTCTGAGCAGATCAATCCCTGGCTGGAGACAGAAGAATAAGGACAGGGGCTCTGCTCCATTCAAAGGGAGCTCATTATCTACACATGCTAGTGAGAGGACCAGAGAAATCTAGCTCTAAAGTAATGGACAGACATAAAGAGGTCAGATGAGAAAATCCCCAGGGAATGTATCATAGAATCATAGAACTGGAAGGGACCTTGAGAGGTCATCGAGTCCAGTCTCCTGCCCTCATGGCAGGACCAAGAACTGCCTAGATCACCCCGACAGATGTCTATTCAACCTGCTCTTAAATATCCCCAGTGATGGAGATTCCCACAACCTCCTTAGGCAATTTATTCCAGTGTTTAACCACCCTGACAGTTTTCCTGTCTAAACTAAACCACCCTTGTTGCAATTTAAGCCCATTGGCTCTTGTCCTATCCTCAGAGGCCAAGGAGAACAATTTTTCTCCCTTCTTCTTGTGATACTCTTTTAGATACTTGAAAACTGATATCATGTCCCCTCTCAGTCTTCTCTTTTCTAAACTAAACAAGCCAAATTCTTTCAGTCTTCCCTTATAAGTCATGTTTTCTAGACCTTTAATAATTTTTGTTGCTCTTCTCTGGATCTTCTCCAATTTTTCCAGTGTAGTAGCAATCAAGTAAAGGAAGCATGGTATTTGTATCAGAGGGGTAGCCATGTTAGTCTGGATCTGCAAAAGCGACAAGGGGTGTGTCTAGACTACAGAGTTTTGTTGACAAAAGTGAACTTTTGTCGACAAAACTATACCTGCGTCTACACTACCGCTGAGTTCTGTCGACATAATGTCGACAGAACTCAGCAGTTTTGTTGACGCTGGTAAACCTCATTTTATGAGGCATAATGCCTTTTGTCGACAGAGTTCTGTCGACAGAAGGTGTTATTGCATGTAGGATTGTGTCTAGACTACAGGGTTTTTTCGACAAAGCAGCTTGCTTTGTCGACAGAACTGAATGTAGTCTAGACGCTCTATGTCGACAGAAGTTTTGTCGACAGTATCTGTCGACAAAACTTCTGTCGACAAAACCCTGTAGTCTAGACATACCCAAGGAGTCCAGTGGCACCTTATAGACTAACAGATGTATTGGAGCATAAGCTTTCGTGGGCAAAGACCCACTTCGTCAGATGCATGGTATGTGTAGGGTCCCTAGTTTGTAATCTGGGGCAGTGGATAGGCCTGCCCTCTCCAGCCCATGGGGAAGTAGCCTAAGTCCCAAAGAGGAGACAAGCCTCTTTACTTGAAGTCCAAGAAAGGGGCTGGAATTTGAACAGGATCAAAGAGAGAGCTGAAGGCCATGATGAGGGCCAATCATTTGCTGAATTTTTGGGGCAGTGAGAATCTGTGAAGATAAATTCTCCAGGGAGAAAGCCCTGAGGGCAGTGTTCAACAACAGTGCAAGGAAGGACTTAGAACTTAGCCTAGAAGGGGCTGAGCACTGAAACCAGAAACCTGGATGAAAAATAAGCCAAGAGGAAGAGAAGACTCATTTGTCTGGATGTCTGTTTAGACTTTGAGCTGGATCCCAGATGGGGCCTGTCCATTTTAGATTACATGACTTGGCTGGAGGGCTGAGCCACAGAAGACCCACCTAGTGATGTTGACAACCTACAGGGGGCTCCAATAGCAGAAAAGATTGTAGCACCACTTCCAGCTGACAGGAGGCACCCAGAAGAGGTGAGTGTCCCCTGCCACATGCACACCTACACTTTACTGCTCCTCCATTACAATCGCTGGCACTGTCAATAAGTCTCTTCAGCTTTTAATTAAAGAGGCTGGTAATCAAAAATTAGTTAAAGAAAGTAAAATTGTCAACATTGGCACATCTGAATATCCACCAAGGCTATTAAGAACATCATAGAAAAAGAAAGCACAGAAGTGTGAGTGTTATATTTAGCCTTAATCCACCTCACCAAAATGACTGCAATCAGGACTCATTGTTGAAATTCGTGTTGCATGATGTTGCCAGAAATGGAAAGATGGGGAAGCGGAAGAGTCACTCTGAGACAAGAGAATTGCTTGTGACAAACCTAATCTCATATGAGACATGTTAATTGAAGGGTAATCCTGGACCTCAGATAGTGGGTGGACTGTGCAGCTAATACAAGATAAAATGTTCTTTTCGGAGAAGGCAGTCAATTATGTCATGTTTGTTTGTCATTTCATTTCTTAGTTTCTTCTCAATCACAGAACTACCCCTTTTGTGCTATCATACTACTGACCCCCCAAGGTCAAGCTGAAAAGACAGTGGTCATTGACCACTCCCTCTTGTACTTGGATGTTGTTTGCAATGTTATCCCAAGCTAGCACTGTACCCGTGAAGCTAGAAAAGGCAGGAAGAAAGTCTGTCACACACTGTTAGCTGTCATTGAAAAACTTACATCGCAAAATGTTTTGAAACTGAAACTGAAAGATTATTTAAAAAATCAGTGTTGTTTCCATCTAAAAAAATATGATAGTTTATTGTACTGCTAAACGTTCATCCTGGGAATTACTGATAGAAGGCAACCAAACCCCACTAGTGCTACATGAGTGTCATGAAGCAGAACAGAGCCTCCATTTTTGAACCCAGGAATGAAAAAGGCAAAAAGGTACAAAAAATGGATCAGACTCAGCTGATTCTAAACTTTCAGCTCATGGCTGCACTTTGATTTCTCTTAGCACCTTAACATGGTGGCATTCACTTTTGTAAGCAATTTAATGAAGACACTGTAGTTTCTGTGTAATGCAAGTGTGAGGGTAGCAGTTCAGCCCAAACATCCACAACATGTATTGATGGTGAAAATATAACTTTTTCAATATCAAGTGAGTGGTGAAAGCATTTCATTATGAAAGCATTACTGTATCTTAAAAGCAGCACATACTGTAATTACTATACTGCAGGGCTGTGTCTACACTGGGCCACTTATTCCGGAAAATCAGCCGCTTTTCCGGAATAAGCTGCGAGCTGTCTACACTGGCCCTTGAATTTCCGGAAAAGCAACAATGCTCTACTGTACAAAATCAGCCGCTATTCCGGAAAAACTATTCTGCTCCCGCTCGGGCATAAGTCCTTATTCTGGAACACTGTTCCGGAAAAGGGCCAGTGTAGACAGCCCAGTAGTTTTTTCCGGAAAAAAGCCCCGATCGCGAAAATGGCGATCGGGGCTCTTTTCCGGAAAAGCGTGTCTACATTGGCCACAGACGCTTTTCCGGAAAAAGGGTTTTTCCGGAAAAGCAGCCTGCCAATGTAGACGCTCCTTTTCCGGAAAAACTGAAAAGGGAATAGTATTCCGTTTTAAGCATTTCCAGAAATTCATGCCAGTGTAGACACAGCCCAGTGGTCTCCAACCTCTTTACACCCAAGATCACTTTTTAAATGACAGGACAAGCCAAGATCTACTGCCTCGTCCCTTCCTTGAAGCCCAGTCCTCTATTCTCCTCCTCTCCATCACTTGCTATATCAACCCTTATACTGCTGCTTTTTTCCCCAATTCTTCTGTAGGAAGAAGTTTTTCCAACATTTGGCCTGTCTAGATTGGACCAAATGTCAGAAAAAAACCTTCTTTTGGAAGCCCCCTTATTCCTCGTGGAAAGAGGACTATAGGGGTGACCGAAAGATCATGTTTGCTCTTCCACTAAAAGAAGTGGAAGAACAAACGCATCCCTGGATGCAGACGAGTTTTTCTGGGATATCTCCAGAATCCTGAAAAACTCCTGCAGTCTAGCCGTACCCTTACTGGGTTGAGACAGGATGTGTAGGCTCTGGGGTGGGAATGAGGGATTTGGGTGTGGGAAGGGATGAGAGGTGCAAGCTCTGGGAGAAAATATGGATGCAGGAGGAGGTGGATAAGGGAACGCTGGCTTGGGGAAGGGTGCTAGTGGGTGCTTTGGCAGGGGACAGGGTGCCAATAGGGATAGAGTTCTGCAGCTTGGGACAGGGGAGAGGGAACAGGGTGCCAGGAGGGCAGGAGACAGGGTGCCAGTGGGGACAGGTTTCTGAGGCTGGAGAATGAGGAGAGGGAAGAGGGGTGAGGGGAGTGGGGAGAGGGGGCAGGGGAGGTGGAACAGGGGGACAGTGGGGGGCAGAGAGTCCCCTGCACCCGCCTCCTCCCAGGATTCTCCCCCCACCCAAAGGGAAGCCGGCACATGCCTCCCACGGTGCAGCCAAACCCCTGCATGTACCTGCTCTGGGGCCAAACCCCCCTGCTGCAGTGCAGCCAAACCCCTGCGTGCACCTCCCTGGGGCCAAACCCCTCTCCCATGGCACAGGGAAACCCCTGCACTTGACTCACCCCTTCAGCGGTGCAGGGAAGCCGCAGCATTCCTCTTCCGGGGCTGACGCCCCTTCCTGAAGTGTGCCCAGCATGCCACAGAGCTGTGGGAGGGGAGCAGCCAGTGCACTTCTGGAACCCTCGGAAGTGGCGCGAAGCTGCAGGCAGGATTTCCGTCCACCCTGCGGGAAGCCGGCACTAGGCTGGAGGTAGGTAGTGGGGCTTCTTGGGGGTGGGGAGAAAATGGGGGGTGGGAGGACCCGAACGCCTCACGATCGTCTGGTCGAGGCCTCACGATAGACCAGCTGGTGACCACGGCCATATTGGTACCATTCTTCACGTCAAAGAGCAACCACACTCCGATTAGTCCCATTGAAATCAGCAAAGAAACTTAAAGGCTGTGTCTACATCGGCACCCTTTTCCGGAAAAGGGATGCTAATGAGACCAGTCGGAATTACAAATGCCGCGGGGGATTTAAATATCCCCCGCGGCATTTGCATGAACATGGCTGCCGCTTTTTTCCAGCTCGGGGTTTTGCCGGAGAAAAGCGCCAGTCTAGACGGGATCTTGCAGAAAATAAGCCCTTTTCCGGCCGGAAGATCCCTTATTCTTATTTGAAAGTATTTCTGAGAAGGGGAAAGTAGGAATAAGGGATCTTCTTCCTGAAAGTAGGAATAAGGGATCTTCCGGAAAAGGGCTTATTTTCCGCAAGATCCCGTCTAGACTGGCGCTTTTCTCGGGCAAAACACCAAGCAGGAAAAAAGCGACAGCCATGTTCATGCAAATGCTGCGGGGGATATTTAAATCCCCCGCGGCATTTGCAATTCCAACTGGTCTCATTAGCATCCATTTTCCGGAAAAGGGTGCCAATGTAGACACAGCCAAAGAGTAAAGTGCTATTCAGTGGGTGCAAGAGAAGCCGAATCTGGCTCTTGGGTACTATTTAAAATATGGAGAAAAAATCTCTTTATTGCAGAAGGGCCAGATATACAGCATAGTAGTTTGAAAATACAAAAAGGCAAAGGAAGGGAAAAATGTCAAAACTAAGTCAGTAAGTCTGCAGTAACGTTGGAAACTAGTCCCTAAATACAAAGTCAGGCCTCAGTACACTCATGTCTAAGGGCATTAAAAGAAAATTAAAACTAAATGCACATTGATAGATTTTTAAAAAAACCCTGCAGGTTAGAGATTACTGGAGATCAAGTTTTAAATCTGCCAGAAACAGATAAAAACACATCTGAGAAGCTGGCATCAGTGGGAACACAGAAGATAAGAGAAAAAAATATTCCCAGTAAAACTGAGAATAACTATGTCTGGGAAGGAAATAAGCATAAAGACTGAACATCTCATTCTTGAATATTTTTAGCTTTAGTTAAGCATTAATTGAGAAACTGAACTCCAGCGGGTAATTAATATGGGGCTTGAACTAAAGCCTATTGCAGTCAGTGGGATTCTTCCCATTGTTCCAACAGGCTTAGACCCATGCACAAAGTTAGGCAACTCTGACACTACCATTTCTAGTCCATGATTATATGTGGTTATGTACATGATGGTGGATTCCAGACAAGGACCACACAAAGCACAGGCAGTTAAAAATATAGCAAAAATTGCATCTCTGCTGGTATAATGCAAATTTGTGCCTTTGGTAAAATTATCGTAAGTGTATCCTGTGAATTTTTTTGTTATGTTGCCAATTGGTCTGCATACAATAGACAACTACTGCCACTTCTAACAGGAGGTACAAGTCATATGGCTACATAAATCTCTTTTTACTACACCTTGTTGTCTGAATCCTTCATAAATATTTCAGTGTTAGCAGTCAGAGGTTTGCAGTCAGAAGTGTAAGGGGAGAACATTAGAGGACATTCAGTAATGGAAAGCTAAGAAAAATATTAGTCATTTTAAAATACTCTGGAAGAGGTCATAAAGGAGGGAAGGACAAAGAGAGAGAGAGAGACAGAGAGAGAAAAGAAGGTATTATGGAAGTGGCTTGACTAAGCGGGGCCACAATACTGACAGCTGGCTGCTGGTATAGCTAGCATCTACCCTACAATTACTGGTGCTCCATAAATAAATTAGGTAAGAAATGCTAAGTTAGATGAGACAGAAAAGTGGAGGTGATTGTTATCCTTAAGCACAGAATATCTGGACTCCAGTCCCAATCCTGATACAGTGAACTTTGTGTAAAGCACTACGAGTCAAACCTAGAAGGCGCTGAGCACACTCATCCCCTCTGATGCAGGAGGAGGGCATGCAGCACTTCAGAAGAGGCGCTGCGCTTCACTCTCCTTTCCCCATCTGTAATAGGGGCTAATAATACTCATCTCCTTCCCAGCTGTGCTGTGATGATCCATTCTTTTCCATTTGTAAGGGACCTAATGCCCAAGGATGGATGGAAAGATAGAAGTGCAAAATATCACTATGTAACAATGTACCCATGGGTAAAATTTTCAAAAGCATCAAATCCTATTTTTAAAAGTGTCAGACACATGGAATCCTACGTCTTCAACACATGGAACTCCAATGCTCCTGAAACATTTACTCTTTATTATGCGCATATTACATATACAGCACTGCAGAAAGTCTGCACTGAACTGGCTTCTACTAATTTGTAAATATTTAAAAATATTTTAAAATAATTTTTTCACTATTATAGTCTGACACTTTAAAGCCTGATGGTGGCTCAGCCTTCCCATTAGAAGGTTTGAGTTCTTTTAAATATCAGATCACTGCTATGGATTTTTCTATATTCAACTGCTATCTGGATCTTTGGTCCATGTGTAGATGGGACACTGCCAAAGTTTATGTTCACATGGGATGGTTGAAGTAGTTAGTTTTACCAATTTGTGTTTAGCAATTAATAATTAGTTATTTGGACCAAGCTGGCTGTCTATCCAGGTACAGTATTAGGCTCCTTTCAGCCTATTATATCTGTGTCAAATTCATCCCTGGTGCATTGATGTCAATGGAGATACACCAGGGATAGATTTGACTCACTGTATCTGTCACTCTGCCTAGTAAGGCTGTGGGTTGCCAGACGTTAGTTACAGCATGTTCTAATTCTAGAATACAGGGAATTGAATACAAACTTTTTAACACAGATGGCAGACTAGAGAAGAAACAATTGGCTTGATTTTCTTAAGTTTTTAAGGGATTTTGACAGCATTTTGCTAAAGAACATTATATGGCACTTTACTGGTATGGAAGTGCTGGGATCCCTCTGCAACTCTTTCTTGGAACAAATGGCAGAGTAAGTCGCTTTTGAAACTGCTGAAAAATGCGAGGCTGTGGTTGATTTTAGACAAGGCTGCGCAAGTATCATCTCTAGCATGTATTTAACATGTAAGATACACTGAAGCATGGTGAATTTTATTTCAAATGTTCAATAAAGGTATCATGCTCAGGACCACTGATGATAGATTTTCTGACACAGGGCAGGATGAAACAGGATCAATCTCCCTGAGACATGATTAGGCTCCTATCCATCCATACGTATTTTTCTGAGCTCATGTAATTCAGAGCTTCCTAATTCCTTGTTTAGTGTCAGTGAGTGATGCTCCAAGAAATCTTCAGCTCCTTGTCCATTTTATAATACAAACACTGCACACTACTGAAAACCACCTTCAAAATGAGATCTGATACCATAGTTCAGGGAGTAATGTACTGGTCTTGTAAAGTGGGGGCCTTGCATTCAAGTCTCACTAAGGCCTGAGCATTAGGTTTTGGATGTGCCTATCATTTCTCAAAAGTGAGGTGCTTGGCTTCTCTTTTTCAGGACAAGAAGCAATGGGCTTAAATGTAGCAAGGGCGGTTTATGTTAGACATTAGGAAAAACTTCCTGTCAGAGTGGTTAAGCACTGGGAGACTGTGGAATCTCCATCATTGGAGATATTTAACAGCAGGTTAGATATACAACCAGCACAGATGAGCTAGATTGGGGTGGTCAATAAAATGGCAGCAATTCACCAGGGTCAGCCCCTGGCAGGCTGCTGCCATTATATTTACCTGTATCTCTCCAGGTATAAGTGATTGCAACTCTCATAGGTCGTGGATTGCTGTTCCTAGCCAACTGGAACTTCAGTTACCTGTACCTGAAGAGGCTCAAGTAAATATAAAAGTGGGTGACCTGTCCAGAGGCTAACCCTGGGAAACCAGATCTGGCCCGCGGGCTGGTATTTGTCCATCACTGATCTAGCTGGTGCTGCTGTGAGTGCAGGAGACTGGACTTGATGACCTCTCAAGGTTCTTCTCAGTGCTGCGTTCCTCTGATATTGTCAATGGAAAACATTTTCTCTGATAGCAGGCTATAGGAGCAGCCCCCTCCTTGCTTCCCCACCCTTATGTAAAAATGGCTATTTATAGTGTGGTAATAAGCTAAAATAAATGTTTCTGCTTGAGGACAGCAGATATCAAGAGAACAAACAAACAAACAAACAAACCCACACCACACCACCCACTGTAGAAAGACACCAGATAATTGTACTGGGTGAGAAGGGGAAGGGAGCTGTCAGATTTTCAAAAAGTATTTTCAGTTGCATCCTAAAATCACCCAAAGCCTCTGATAAGAGTATTTGAGGAATTCTGAATACCAAATCACTGACACCAGCAACCATCTTTTGCTTTCACTGTGAGCCTAGCCATAGACAATGTGATGGAAATGGCAGTTTAGTTGCTGTACAAAGATAAATAGTTTGCTGTCAATATCTGATCTGATCTTCAAGCCAGTTTCAAGGGGCACCTGGTTGAGAAAACTAATAGCTAAAAACAACAGGCAGGATTATTTAGTTAATAAATCATTCTTTATATATAAGGAGATTCAGATTGATCCAGATCTACTTCTGCCTCCAAACTTCAACTTTTCCAAAAAGCCCTTGATTTACTCTGAGTAAATAAGAGCTCTTTGTATCAGTTAATGTAACAGTAGTTATTAAGTGATACTTCACACAGTACATTTACACACACAAAACATCTTTCAACAAAAGGGGATTCAACCAGGTCTCCACTGCAGAGTGAGCACAGTTTTGCATGACAGTGAATTGTGGGCTCACATGCTAGCACACAGGCATCTGGCTGTTTGACAAATGAGCACACTTCCAGGCAGAATCTGAACAGAGCAGGAAACCTGACCAGCAGCGAGTGAAGTCATATGACAAAGGCAGTTAAGCGCAATATTATAAGTAGATATCATCAGTAAGGAGAGTAAGAACTATAGCACATACAGTAAAAGGTTTGGCAGCCCTCTTGAATGCTAACAGCATGGTGTCCCACTACTCTTAAGTCAGTGAAAATTTCTAAAGAACTTACAGATAGAAAGGAATTAGAACTACCTCCTAGGGATGAGAAGACAATGCTGAGTTGCAAAAAACATCTGCAGAATTTCAGGGGTTCTCCATCACAAGCACCGAACTACAAAAAAGAGACTAAATCTGGCTTCTTATTTAACAACCTGAAAGGAACCACCATTCTTTTTTGTAAACGATACCATCTGCTGAACTTTTTGCAGAGAGAGAGAGAGAGCGAGAGAGAGAGAGAGAGAGAGGCAGGTATTTACTTCCTTTCAAATGCTGTGAATATTAAATAAAAACAATTCATTTACATGAATAGACAATGCAAAGTACAAGATTCCCTGATGCTATTTATTTTAATGTCCTGAAACATGATAGACTTTTGAAGGATCTCTGTTTTATTTTAAAGCAGTGGGTTTTTTGTGATAATATGGCACCAATTTTCCCCTCTTATCAGAATTGAATGGGATTCCCCTCTGTCGTACCGGCACCTATTTGCTGGGGAGGCTTGGCTCCTGATGGAAGTTCTCCCGGAACACGTGGCATTTTGGTCCCCGGTGCAGCTTTTTTTTCCTCAACAAGTTTGAGCCTGGAGTACTGGCACCTTTTTTTTAACAAAAAAGCACTGTTTTAAAGTAATATCTTTCTTAGCAGTGTGGTCTTTTCTGCTATATGTTACCTGACTCAGAAAAAGCAGAAAGACTGTCAGTTTCTCACAGGAGCAGCAAGAGAAGAGAGGCATAAGAGAGAGGGAGAAAGTGAGTCTAAGATTACATTAAATAAATTCCATTTTTCTTTTGATTTGCAAAAGTCAGGTCGATCAACATGGCTTGAATTTTTTAGCAACTTTAGCTAAGAACAGGTGATCCTCAAAGAAACTGACTGAAAATAATTTCAGCAAACAGTGAAGGTAAAGAACAAAGTTTATTTGTGAGACTCAGCTCATCTCTTTTGAAAGTCATTTCTTTATGGCAAAACCAGCACACTTCAGGCCTCCTTGGTTTTGGCATTTCCATAAATCCCAGGTTGTTTGATCATGTCTCACTCCTGTGTTGAAATCTCTTTGTAGATTATTGTTATGTTGTGTGCTAACGGAGGAACTGGGATTCTGCATTCCAGCTGCCAGACTCAGATAAGACTCTGGGCTCTCACTAGTATGCTAACTCCCAGAATGACTGTGCACAATTAAAGTTAATGGGACATTTGCCATTAAATTTAATAGGACAAGGATCAAGCACTTCCTAAACACATGCTGTCCTACACAATGTCATGACACAAGGTCTCCCTAGATTAGTGGTCACATCTTGGAGCCTTTGACAGGTGATCCTGACAGGTTTGGCCGGAAGGCTATCACTGACACTTCATCTGGGCCTCTCAGCACTGCCGTGCTGTTCCTGCCTTCTGCCTTGGAGCTGCCTTCCATCCCCAGGAGCCTCTTGCTTGCTGTGCAGGGCCCAGGAAGAAGAGGAAGGGGTGCAGAAGTCAGGGGACCCCTCCCCCTACTCTGTACCCCATCTCCACAGAGCAGAGGGGGGGCAGAGATGGAGAATTTGCTGGTTGCTTTTGGAAGTGGTGCAGGGCCAGAGTAGGGTTAAGCATGCCTTAGTCCCCATTACCACCACCCAGAAGCCACCTGTGGTAAGCAATGCCGAGCTGGAGCCTGCATTCTGAACCCTGGCCCCAGTCCTGAACCCCTTCTGCACCCCAAACCCCAGCCCTAGCCCTGAGTCCCCTGCACCCAAACTCCCTCCCAGAGCCTGCACCCTGAACCCCTTCCTGCAACCTCAGCTCCCTGCTCCAGGCTCAGCTCAGAACCCTTCCAAATTGTTTAGCCCAAGATCGGAGTCCGCATCCCCCTCCCCTGCATCCCAGCCCTCTGCCCCCTGCCTGATAAAAGTGAGGGAGGATTGGAGAGGGATGGAGGATGGAGTGATGGAGGCAGGGTTGGGGCCTCAGAGAAGGGGCAGGAAGGAGGTGGGGCAAGGGTGTTTGGGTTTGCGGTAGATCCTGGATTGCACTTAAATTCAAAAAGTGATCTCATGTTTAAAAGGGTGGAAGACCACTGCCGTAGATCCTGGGCTGGAAGAAAGGAAGTGGTGATTGCTGGAGTGGAATGAGTTTTTCTTATTGAAACTTTTTGTTTTGGGTGGGGATTCAGGACAACAATAATAATAAAAATGGAGATTCAGGACAACAAAAATGTTTCAGCTGAGTTAAAAAAACTTGTAAAAGATCAAAATGTTTTGATAGTTTGAAAATTAGATGTTTTGATTCAAAATAATATTTCATTTTGAAATTTCCTTAGTTAACTAAATAAAAACATTAAAAAAACAAAGAAACAATACAAAAGAAACATTATGTATTGAGCAAAAACAACCAAAATGTCCTCCCTCCATTTTTTGGAATTGGCAGTGAACTGAAAAATCAAGTATTGCACAGTTCTTGAAACTGTGCTACAAAGACACTGAAATTATGAAAGGCTTTCAAAACATTTTTACTCAAGTAACACATTCTTCATAACAACACTGATTCAGAGTGACTTGCAGAGATGGATATCCATCTCAGAATGTCACAGTATGATTTACTTTTTGGCTATAGTCTTGGCCATTCAATATGACTGACATCTTTTTTATTAACTGGGCTTACAATTTATGCTTCATGATTATTGAAATTAGCATCCTGACTGTATTGCAAGTGCCCAATATTTGTATTTCAGTTTAAAAATGAAGACATACCTATGTGATTCTACTGTTAACATTGAGATAAAAGTAATAGAAATATTTCATCCAGTAATCTCTGGTTTTTTAATTTTTGCAGATGTACCTTTGATATACTGGTTCTGGCTAGGAGCAAAAGGTGTTAAAATACCATAACCCAATAAAAGCCATTCCCACCTAATTTTTAACATTGCTCAAATCAAGCAAACTGGAAGTACAGAGCAATAAATGTTAAACAGCAATAAATATACTGCAACATAAATCAATTATTATAATTCAGAGTTCCCATGCATAAATCAAACAAACACCAAATGCTCCTTTTCTAATTTTTCTCCTTCATTATTTTCCCTTGAGGTTATCAGTATATATTAGATTATAAATTCCATGTGGCAGAAACCAAATCTTATTTTATACCTATAAAATGTCATGGCATACAATAATAAAAGTAATAATCATGGAGAAAGCTTGCTCTTGTAAGATCAACAATCCAATTTTCTGCATCTTAAAATGATTAGAATGAGTTAAAATAAGTGGCTACATTTGTGGATTCTCATTTAAACAACCCTGAGGTCCGATTGTGAATAGCAGGAGTACAAGGCACCATGCTGTAGAGAAAGTGAACCATTTCTTCAGGGTTCTGTCAATGTTATTCACAGCCCCTGATCTGCAACTTGGCTGGAATTCATTACATCCTGACAATCGCTGGACATCATAATAATCTTCTTCAGGTCTCTTTCTGCTTATGTAATTTACAGCAGACTCTCTAGTCTAGGGCCTAAATTATGCCTTGGTAGCTTAGAGCCACCTTTCCCTGACACAAGTCCTCTGTTGATTATAGCTTGGTTCTTTCCAGATCTTACTGAAGTGCAACTATGTGCTTTGTAGGAATACCCAGCACCACTAGACTGACAGTTATCTTTACACTTCAAGAGTGAATATATAGAGCACACACCTACAATTTAGAGAGAGAACTGCCCTTACCTGTAGCAGTCACACAGTGGGCTGGGTGTCTGGCACAAAAAGCAGGACTGCTACCCTGGGCTCTCTGTGGGAAAGTGTGCTGTTTACTATCTTTTTGTGCATGGGCCATACACGCTGGGCTATCCTTACCCCATACTGTATTGGGATGATGAGCCAGCTGGTGTATTAGCCAGGTCTAACTCCTATAAACATCATCACCCACTTACTACATTTTCAAATAAGTGGCTTTGTATTTTAACTTGTACTTCTTCTTACACATAGGAGGAGCTTCCCATAAGTATCTGTAAGACTAACACATTATCCTAACTAAAAGCCCTCCTTAATACTTTCTTTACCTTAGGTTAGGCTGCCTTGTCTGCAAAACCACGGGCTAATATTTTTAATTTTTTCCTTGTCCTCCTCCTGTTGTTTGTATCCATCGGTCGTCTCTTGTCTTATACTTCAATTGTAGCTGTTTTGGGCCGGAACCTTGCTTTTGTTCTGTGTTTGTACAGTGCCTAGAACATTCAGGTCCTAGTCCTGGACTAGGATTACTATGGTAATGCCATAAAAATGATGATCAAAATGAATGAATTTTGTCTTGGTGTTTGTTTGCGGGTTTCCTACCATCTTTGTCATTTGTGCCACTGTAATGCTGGCAGGTGGAATTGAAACTGGGATCTCTGGAGCTTAATGGATAAGCCTCCACTGCAGGAACTGAAATCCAGCTGGCTCTCAGCTAAGGCTGCAAAACAGACTCATTATTCCCTCTGTAAGTGGTCTGAATGCCATCAGATGGGACAGTTCACCACACCCAGTAGGTGCGTGGGTTACACCACATCCTAACAGGGAGATTTTTGCCCTATTTGCTTATATATGTGAAGTTGAGGAGAATAACTATCTCTGTCGTGTGTAGAAGCACGTGGTATTTCTATTCACAATTGGGACTCAGTTCTCAATAGTTAAATAGCATTTTGTTTGATAGCTACATTATTATGATTTCAAAACACTTTCTACTGTTGAAACCATAATCAACTATCAAGGTTTCCTTTTCAATTTTTGTTTCCTGTGTTATGTGGCACTTTAATTCATTGTGTACTAATTTCAGTTGTGCATTAATTATATCATTCTGCACAGTAATTAACTAATCACTGTGTCACTCCCTCCCTATTATGAATAACTTCATTAATTCAAGTCTGAAAAGCTGTTGCCTGTTGCCATTTCTTTCTTTCTTTTTCTTTCTGCTGTTTCTTGACTTATAATCAAATATGAAACTCATGTATTTTTAAATACTTTCCCTTCTGTTTTTCCCACTGAAAAATTCATTGTGCCATGCAGCTTTTTAAAATAATGTTTATTCATTATGCATTTCTTTGTTAGGCAATCAAAAGCTGTTACAATAATGTGCATGACTCGATCTCTTTACGGCTGCATCAGCATCTACAATTTAATCTCTGGTTTGCAGGGAATTAGAATTTGGATGTAAAACTTTATTCCAAGGTGAAAGTCGCCTCCAACCTCATTGCACAAGAGCAAGTTTCTTGATTAATTAATTTTTAAATGGTTGGACATTTGTAGGTTATAGTTAAGGGTAAAAACTTAGGGCCAAATTCCGTGATGTTAGTGAAAGCTGCACATGTGTGTATCCTAGATCAGGAACTGGCCTGAGAACTTGAGTGTTTCAAGATGCTTGTATAACAGAAATAGTTTTGTTGAACAAGACACTCAAGCTGTTTAAGGCGCTAATCCAGCGCAGCACTTAAGCAAGAACGTCACTTCTGTATTGAACGCACTATTTCTGTACTTGACATTAAGTATGTTTTTAACTACATTGCTGAATCAGGTTCTTTCTCCAAAAAGTAGCCCACTTTAAAGCAATTTAAATCTCACACATTATTTCTGCATTGAAGAACTGCTTTGTAAAAGCAATGAACTGAGATACCAGAGCCCACAATTGTGAAAAGAAATTGATGTGCATGTCACTGTCAGGATTGTATGGGAAATTACTATATTTATGCTTGAATGCACTGGTTTTGTATGTGCTACAAGTATGCATGTATTTTTGCTTGTGCACCTGTTATGATCTGAAAACTTGGCACAAATAGTTGCTTTTCAATTTTTATACACAGAACACCACTCAAGTTATTTTCAAACATACTCAGATATTAATGAGAACTCAAGTGGTTAGATTCCCCCTAGTGTAAGCTATAGCTCTACTGAAGACAAAGGAATTAATATGCTCATTTATCCCAACTTTTTAAAAAGCAAAGTCACTGTATTTAATTAAAATACAGGTTGAAAAAGCCAGTCTCCAGACTAGGTATGTTATATGGGATTTAAATCTTCCTTTAAAAGAACGTACATTTGGGATCCCAAAAGTGAGTATTTCCTTTTAAAACAAGTAATTGTGACAAGTATATACAGAAGCATATAAAATGGTCTGATTGCTTTCTGTTATGTAAAGGGAAAAGAGAATGCAAACATACCTACCCACCTTATATATACAGGAAAGAGTTGAGCTTTTGAACTTCCTACACTGAGACTACAGTAGTATGCATGCCCAGCCAAATCTGTTCTACTACAGCAATACAGATTCCTGAATTTATCCAAATACATATTTGCACAATAGCTCACAATGGTCTATTTCAGCATTTCCCAAACTGTGGTCCACGGCCCAGTACTGGTCCTTAGGAAAAAAATACTGGGCCTCAGAAAATTTTTTGTGAGAGAGCCCGCCTCACTGCTCACAACCCCCAAGATGAATGCCGCGCTGAACTCCCAGGGTCAACAGAGGTAGCACGGGCTTCTGCGGGATCGGGGGGCAGTTCTGCAGCTGCACGCCAGGTCCCAGAAGTGCGTAGGCTGCACTCTCCTCTGCCCCAACAGCTGGCGTGGTACCTAAAATGCCGCTCCATTGCGCGCTGGGGACTTTGTTCCGCTGCTGCCTTCCTGCGCGTGGGAGAGGGGGTGGGGATCCGGGACTGTGCCGGCTCCAGCTGCTCGGGCAGCGTGCATTGCCGTGGGGAGCGGAGGAGCCAGGCACGCGCTGCCCAAGCAGTTGGGGCTGGCGCAGTCCAGGACTCCCCCTCACTCTTACCCCACACACAGGAAGGCAGCAGGGGAATAAAGTTCCCAGGGCGCCAGCTCCAGCTGCTTGGGTGGCTCGTGCTACCGTTGGGAGCAGAGAAGCAAGGCACGAACTGCCCGAGCAGTTGGGGCTGGTGCGGTCTAGGACTCCCTCTCCCCCCACACAGGAAGGCATCAGGCATGTGACAGAGCAGTGTGTCAGGTACCGCGCTGCTTTTGAGGGGATGAGGGAGCAGCCTGCGCACTTCTTGGGCCTTGGCAGCTACAGGATCCCCAGGTATCGGTCCCTGTCCCCTCCCCCCCGACCCCAACAAGTACCCTGCCCCAGCACCCGCAAGCACCCTGTCCCCCTACCCTAACACTCACTGTCACCCTTCCCCAGACCTCTGTCCCAGCACCCACAAGCACAGTTGGGGCAACATAAGAACATAAGAACGGCCATACTGGGTCAGACCAAAGGTCCATCCAGCCCAGTACCCCGGCTGCCGACAGTGGCCAATGCCAGGGGTTCCAGAAGGAATGAATCAAACAGGTAATGAACAAGCGATCTCTCTCTTGACATCCATCTTCACCCTCTGACAAACAGAGGCTGGGGACACCATTCCTTACCCATCCTGGCTAATAGCCATTGATGGACTTAATCTCCATGAATTTATCTAGTTCTCTTTTAAACCATGTTATAGTCCTAGTCTTCACAACCTCCTCAGGCAAGGAGTTCCACAGACTGACTATGTGTTGTGTGAAGAAGAACTTCCCGTTATTTGCTTTAAACCTGCTGCCCATTAGTTTCATTTGGTGACCCCTAGCTCTTATATTATGGGAACAAGTAAATAACTTTTCCTTATTCACTTTCTTCACACCACTCATGATTTTATAGACCTCTATCATATCTCCCCTTAGTCTCCTCTTTTCCAAGCTGAAAAGTCCCAGTCTCTTTAATCTTTCCTCATATGGGACCCGTTCCAAACCCCTAATCATTTTAGTTGCCCTTCTCTGAACCTTTTCTAATGCCAATATATCTTTCTTGAGATGAGGAGACCACATCTTTATGCAGTATTCCAGATGTGGGAGTACCATGGATTTATATAAGGGCAATAAGATATTCTCCGTCTTATTCTCTATCTCTTTTTTAATGATTCCTAACATCCTGTTTGCTTTTTTGACTGCACACTGCGTGGATGTTTGCTGCACACTGTGTGGATGTCTTCAAAGAACTATCCACGATGACTCCAAGATCTCTTTCCTGATTAGCTGTAGCTAAATTAGCCCCCATCATATTATATGTATAGTTGGGGTTATTTTTTCCAATGTGCATTACTTTATATTTATCCACATTAAATTTCATTTGCCATTTTGTTACCCAGTCACTTAGTTTGGTGAGATCTTTTTGAAGTTCTTCACAGTCTGCTTTGGTCTTAACTACCTTGAGCAGTTTAGTATCGTCCGCAAATTTTGCCACCTCACTGTTTCCCCTTTTTTTCAGATCATTTATGAATATGTTGAATAGGATTGGTCCTAGGACTGACTCTTGGGGAACACCACTAGTTACCCCTCTCCATTCTAAAAATTTACCATTTATTCCTACCCTTTGTTTCCTGTCTTTTAACCAATTCGCAGTCCATGAAAGAATCTTCCCCTTTATCCCATGATAACTTAATTTATGTAAGAGCCTTTGGTGAGGGACCTTGTCAAAGGCTTTCTGGAAATCTCAGTACACTATGTCTATTGGATCTCCCTTGTCCACATGTTTGTTGACCCCCTCAAAGAACTCTAATAGATTAGTAAGACATGATTTCCTTTTACAGAAATCATGTTGACTTTTGCCCAACAAATTATGTTCTTCTACGTGTCTGACAATTTTATTCTTTACTGTTGTTTCAACTAATTTGCCCGGTACTGACATTAGACTTACCGGTCTGTAATTGCTGGGATCGCCTCTATAGCCCTTTTTAAATATTGGCATTACATTAGCTGTCTTCCAGTCATTGGGTACAGAAGCTGATTTAAAGGATAGGTTACAAACCATAGTTAATAGTTCCGCAATTTCACATTTGAGTTCTTTCAGAATTCTTGGGTGAATGCCATCTGGTCCCAGTGACTTGTTACTGTGAAGATTATCAATTAATTCCAAAACCTCCTCTAATGATACTTCAATCTGTGACAGGTCCTCAGATTTGTCACCTACATTAGTGAGGTTTGAGAGGTTTGTAGGGGTTATGTTTTTGTATCTCACTTGTGTGGCCTTGACTGACTTTTCTGTGAGCTAAAGTTGACACTGGGGGCTTTGGGAGGACCAGAAAGAATTTATTTGTATATTCATCATTTACTTAATGAATATAGAAATATGTAAATAAATGTTACTGGTCCTCCAAAAGCTCATGAATGGATTTACTGGTCCCCAATATCAAAAAGTTTGGGAACTCCTTGTCTATTTGGTTCATAACAGTCTATTTGGCTGCCCCTACATGAGCAATGCCAGTGCATAGCAAAAGGAGAGACTATTGCTTTTGCCATTGGGGCATCTGCTCCTGTCTTATCTATAGCCATTTCTCTTTCTTCTGCCTCAGCAGCTGCTGCTCTCTGGCTCATTTTTGCATGGGACCTGGTCTCTGCTTAACAAACTTTTCACAGACTTATACCTCTGGATATTTACTCTTCCAATAAAATCCAGTTTTGCCCATTTTTTGTTTTGTCCCTCTTTTTGCCATTAATCTGAATTTGGCTTTTCCCCCCAAAAGTCCCATCAAGTCAAAATCCTTCACCCGCTGCTTTATTTGTATTGCACTTTTGCACTTTTACCTGGTTTTAGAATCCCAACCTGAATTGAACCTTTGCTGAGCTTTCATTTTTTCCTGACTGACACACACTTGGGATTCCAGACATGCAAGATTGAAATGGAGAGGGCAGGGAAAGACTCTGCCAATATCCTCCCACAAAATAAACTCTGCCCTTATGGGTCAACAAAATGGGACTCCACACTCAGTATTTTCACAGACATTCAAATATTATGTGTGTTCTTCGGTTTCCTTTCAGTGGGAACTGAATATGACCGTAATACTGCTCTGGTTCTTGTGTTTGGCTCCTTGATTGGTGGTAGTACGAGATCAAATGATAGCACCCTCTCAAATGCCACTCTCGAGGCCTCAACATGAGAAGTCACTCATACTAAGTTGTGTATATCTGAGCCTCTCATTCCTTTCTTATATGAGGAATACTGACATTTAAACCACTGCAAGACATCAGAGTTATCATCTTACTGAGATGAATGGGACACCTTTAGAAGCTGTTGTTCTAGCCTCAGTAGACACCAGTTACAATAGATCCACATTTTTGGAGGTTTTCTTTGGCTTTGTCTACACTACATTAATTACAGAGGCACAGCTGCATCACTGCTTCTCTAGCTATTCTGGTGAAGAGACTGAGACGATGGAAGGAGGTCTCTTGTTAGCTTAATAATAAGCTTTATAATGGCTAGCTACCTCCTCTCTTAGAGGCAGCTATGTCAATGGAAGCAGGTCTAAGTCTTGCTCTCGCACTTAAATCAGAATAACTTACGTTTTCAGGAGTGTAGATTATTCACAGCCTTGAGCGGCATAGGTTATGCTAAAGTAATTTTTATTATAAGCATAAAATAGTAAGCCTGGTTACAAAGGTTAATATGAAAACTTAGATTCTGAAGGAAAGGACAGCAGCTTCAGAGAGATGTTTGTATCTCATGCCATTACATTCAACCTAATTCTAGTGCTATAACCCGCAGAAATCCAAAGCCCTAGAAGTTCATAGTTTCTAGATTTACATCCTACCTTGTAACAGATTCCAGAGGTCTGGATAAGCATCTGGACTTTTCAGTCCTTGTATGTACCCACTGCCTGCCCACTGGGCAATGAGATAAATGCAAAAAGTAAAATTAAAATTACAACAGAAGTGTCTAAACTGTTGATTTACACATAACTCAGTCAGATGCAGTTCCTTTGAATGGTGAGTGCCCTCAACTCACCCTGAAGTTAAAGGGAAAGGAGGATCCTCTTAGCACTGCAGGATCAGGCCATTAAAATGCATCTGTATTTGGTAGATGTCCAGGAACTACACACATCAGTGTAAATCTGTGTCTGTTCTTCAAGCATTGCTTTTACAATTAGATGTGTAGTAGGAAGCAACATAGATATTCCCAGCTAGGCACCATGGTGTGCTTTAAGGCACAGAACTTCATCTATATTCCAATGAAATATTTCAGAACAAATGGAT
This sequence comes from Pelodiscus sinensis, assembly GCF_052426305.1. NCBI lineage: Eukaryota > Metazoa > Chordata > Testudines > Trionychidae > Pelodiscus > Pelodiscus sinensis. The sequence goes on along the minus strand of NC_143063.1, from coordinate 25,702,743 downwards.
GGATGGCAGCATCTGTATAGCTGCTAGGCCAAGCCCAGTAAAATGAAATAATACTGGTGCAATTTGCAGTGAAACTTTAATCTTAGTTTATTTTAAAACAAGTTATTTAAAATTTTACTGGGGTTAACTTTTACATCATTAGGCAAGTTTTGGTTAGACCATTATCAAACACCAACCATGTGATTTTTATGAAGATTACAGGAGTGGCAACAGACTCCACAGGCCTCTGGGTGAGGGGCAGGGGGAAAGCTCTGCGCTCCTGGAAGGGGCAAGGCCTTGGGTAGAAGGGGCAGGACTGGGGGCTGCCAGCCCTCTATGCCATCTGAAGAGTGCCACACTCCCCCGATGCCCACAGTACACAGTGCAGTAGTCTAGTGGTGATTTAAAGTAGCAGCTGTATCGGCCGGTAGCCCTGGGACTCTTTGAATCATTGGGGCCCCTGTCAGCAGGCATGGAGGATTATAACAGACTGAAGGTGAAGAGTGATTCATACATCAGAATCCCTACTGGAAAGTTAAAACTACTAATGGGAAAATCTGAGTATTGGAAAGATTTTGTAAAAATCTCACTGGTCTAGGGTTAGTTTTACAAAACAACTAGTTTTGCTGATTTTTTTCTAGGTCCCATTTTATCTCAGTGGAAGCTTGAGGGTCAAGATTCAGATAAATAATTTTGAGGTTTTTTTTAAAAATTCAGACTTGCATATGGAATTCATCTCCTTCCTGTCTGGCTTGAAGACATTTTGATTCAGGGTTGTAGTTTTGGCTTCTCCCTATTAGAGAGAAAGCACAATTTATATCAGCCTTATTCAAATACTACTCACTCACTCATGTGAAATTTTTTTTGATGGACAATTAGAAATAATGATTTTTTCTGCCAAAATCTGTCCTCCTAATTAAGTGTAGGGGAGTAGATTTTGTACCTAGGCTGGGAAATGTTCAGGACAATTTTCCAGGGTTGGTTTAGACATCTGTAAATAAGCTGTTAACAATGTTTCAGCCATGAGTTGAAGTATTTAATGATATATGTTGAGACAGAGTTGTCTATAATGTCTCTTCATAGACAACTCCTAATGTGTTCTGAGTCTTAGTGAGAGCCAGGGCTGGATTAAGACATGCTGAGTGTCTACGCTATGTCAAGTTTAAGAGTCCCCACAAGATTTCCAAAATGTTCTAACAGCAAGGACAATGAAAAAGAAATAATAAAGTTTTATATTTGCATATATATGGGTACATAGATGAAGATGCAACTAAAAACTAGTAATATTTTTTTATTTAGAAGCCCCTCAAAATCTGAGGCCCTGAGTTGTAGCTTACTTAGCTTGTGCATAAATCCAGCCCTGCTTGGAATGAACAGCTAAACATTTGTGGGAAACAAACAACTGGAACTGTGTTTGTATCATGCTAGAGAATCTTCTCCTGTTCCCACAACCCCCCACAGGTCTCCTATAATGACACACTTGAGATGCAACTAGCAATTAATCGATTGCACTGTATTGACAAATAGGCTGCGTTCACTTCCTCTGTAAAAACACAGTGTTGGTGATGGAAAATAGAAACAAGTATCAGGCAGCTAACCACACTCAGCATCCAGCTGACGCATCACCATCTCAGCACACACTCTGGCCTGTTGCTTGCCAGCCAGTGGTCTCCACCACTTCCCCACTCACTTCTCCCTGCTCTTTATTCGGTCACACGTTTGAGACGAGATTCCCAGCAAACACTGGCTGCCATCCAAGTTGCATCTTTGTATGGCAAATGCTGAGCTGCTGTACTCACAGCATGGTGCACTGGAGATAGACAGAGCATGGCCACGCACAATTGGGTTTTAATTCTTTCCTCCACATACCCTTATTTATTCATTTCTCCAAAATAACCCCTAGCAAATTCAGATAGCTAACTATCGACTTCCTTATGGATTAGCTCTGCCTCCTCCTGACCCAAGCATTGCTATTATATCTGCCTTTGGGACTCTCCTGCAGTTTTTTCCCCATGTATTTTTCATCAGAAAACAAACAGATTTCCTTTTTGCCATACTTGGATAAACAACCTGAGACGTGCTGGGTTGTGTGCACGTGCACCACTGTCCTCTGTTGAGATATATCAGACTTGTTCAGCCACCAATAGAATGATTAGACTCCTCAATCACTGTTATATTATCAACACCTAAGTGTAGCTTTAACATTCCCTTTCATTAGATGGTGTAGAAACAGAGCTATTGTTTTAGCATACTGGATAGCATCAAAGCTCCTGAAATCCTCATTTCTTCCTCCCGAGATTAATACACACTCTAGGACACACATTAAAAAGGATTTTTACACAGAGATGAAAGAGTCATTCCCTGAAGGGCTTTTATGGCCAGGCCAGAGATGGGAATAAACTCCAACCCTTATAAAATGCCAAGAAGCACAACTTGGCTGGTTTGGATACATGCAAATAATGAAGGAAGGGAACCTGGAGAAGGCAGTATGGCAGGAGAAGGTGATAGGAAAGAGACCCAGAGGAAAGTTGTGGAAATGATGGATGGATTGCATCAAAGAAGATGGCAAGCTGTGGACCTTAATTCCTGCCTCAGACAGATGAAGATGGAGGATGCTTGCATAGTGACCTGACCTAACTGACAGCATAAGGGGAAGAAGCAGCAGCTGAATGGTTCACTCATCCATAAATAAGTCTTGCTAAGCTACAGCAAGTTCTTTAGCTTCAGTACACTTTCGTTCCAGGACATACTGCATACTGCGGTTGCATTTCCAGAAATGGTAAGGAAATGCCACCTTATAAAGCAAAGATAGAAAACACCAGTCATGCTTGATGATATTATTGCATTACTACTATACCTATTTCACCAATGACATTACTTCTTTGCCAAAGGTAACAAATTTATCAAACGCATGAATAAAATTTTAAGCACAAGCAGGTAAACTAGTATGTGACACCCAAAGTACATTGGACGAAAAGCTCTGCTGATGTAGGACAAGTCTACATTGTGGGGCTATGCCAGCATAGGTTCCATGAAGCAGGCATAGCCTAAAAAAGGATGAATGAGGAAACAGCATGTCTAAGTATAGCAATTATTGGGTAAAAGCCTATGGTGTTTACTTAAAGGCTTGTCTTCACTGTGGTATTAGTTCCAGTTAACTCCACTTGAACTAGCCTAGCTTGGATGAGAACAGCCACACTGTGAAATAATACTTGAACAACAAAGTGGCTACATCTAGACTGCAGGCTTCTTTTGGAAACAGCAAGTCCACACTGCCAAAGTGCATCCAAAAAGAGATGTTTTTTTTTTTTAAAAAGAAAGTGTCCAGACCAGGGGGTGGACAATAATTTTTGACTGGGGGGGGGGGGGGAGACACTCCAAGATTTTGGAAAGTGGTCGAGAGTCACACTCTTCCGTGATATTAATGGAGATTGGATTCTGGAATGGAGGATGGGTGTAGAAGGGAGCTCTGAGGGTGTGTCTAGACTACAGGGTTTTGTCGACAAAAGTGGACTTTTGTCGACAAAACTATACCTGCGTCCACACTACCACTGAGTTCCGTCGACATAACGTCGACAGAACTCAGCAGTTTTGTCGACGCTGGTAAACCTCATTTTACAAGGCATAACGCCTTCTGTCGACAGAGTTTCTGTCGACAGAAGCTGTTATTGCATGTAAACTGTCCTTTCCGTCTACACTACCATGTCGACAAAGCAGTTTGCTTTGTCAACAGAACTCAATGTAGTCTAGACGCTCTTTGTCGACAGAAGTTTTGTCGACAGTATCTGTCGACAAAACTTCTGTCGACAGAAGCCTGTAGTCTAGACGTACCCAGGGTAAGGAACTGAGGGTAGGAAGGAGACTGGAGTCTGGGAGGAGGTTGGGATGAAGTAGGCAGTTGTGACCTAGAGCAGGGGACTGGAGTGCAGGGGTTTGGGATGTGATCTAGGGTAGGAGGGGATTGTGATCTGGGACAGGAGATTGGGGTGCCAGATCTGGGAGGGGGCATGGGTGTAAGAAGAGGACAGAGGGTTTGAGTATGTTGAGTGGGGGTTGGCAGAGAGTTGGGGCAGGAAAGGGCTGGGGTGCCAGAACCAGGCTGTAGCCAAGAGACTTACCTGTCAGCTGCCAAACTAGCCTGCCTGCCTGCAGACTTAAAATGTTTCCCAGCCAGCCAGTTTGCTTGCCTGGCCATGTGCTTCATGAATAACTGAGTCCAGGAGAGGGGGTGTGATTCTTCTTAGCTGCCTGTTATTCTAACAAGCAGCTCCCATTGCCTGGTTTCTGCCACAAGCCAGCCAATGGGAATGTGCTGGGGGTTGCATGGCTCCTAAAACTTGCTCCCTCCCCTCCAGTTTCAAATCAGAAATGGAGCCCTGCTAGCCACTTTTCTGCATGGCACATTAGGTTGTGGGACAAGCAAGGGGAGCCTGCCTGGGGCTCCTTGTTGCCTCCATGGGCTGGATCTGGTGGCTTTGCAGGCTGGATCCAGTCCATACGCCGTACTCTGCCGAGGCCTGGTCCAGACTGACTGAATGCTCTCTTGCATAAAAGGCCACCTGGAACCACTTCAGGCAGGGCTTTAGGTCACCAGTTGCTTCTGAGTGCTGGTGCCTGAGCCTAGCAGAGGTACGCGCTTAAAGGGATCCCCCTGGACAGCTGTTTCTTTGCTTCTTTGAGGGACAGCAAAGCTCTAGCAGTGCCTGCTGTGGTTGCCCCATTTTTTTGGACGCCGTGTGCCATGGGGGTGAGCCTTCAAGCAACTGCGGACAGCTCCCATCCATCAGGCCATGTTGTACATCCGGGAGGCCCTAAGGGGAAGGTTCTTTCAAGGACCCCAATAAGTCTTCCCAACAGGGATCTCTGGCTTGCTGCCCCATCCCTTTCCCAACACAACTCCTCCTTTTACCCCTTCCCTGACCTCTCAAAAAACCCACCTGTTTGGTTTCCAACAAAATGAAGTCTGTATTTATCTTTCATTAAAAAAAGATGGACCGGAGGAGAGGGGCTCATAACCTGGAGGTGGAAGGGAGCTCGAGTAGTGTGTGGGGCAGCTAGATGTGCCACTGCGGGTGCGGGGACCTCATTGGAATTGGAGTTGGGTGGGTCTGAAGACCACAGAGGTATAGACAGGAGGGGGGGCTGGAAAAGGATCCGAGATGGCAGGGGGAGGGGGCATAGGCATCACGTGGGGAAGGGGCCTGGGTATTGCTTGGGGAAGGAGCAGAGGCATTGCATTGGGGTGGGGGAGGGGGAATGGGCATACCAGGGCAGGAGGGTGGTAGGCATGAGAAATGACAGCAGGCAGGTGTGCCATAATTTCTCTCATGATGGCACACATGCTATCACACTGCTGCATGAGCTGGTCCCAGGCACCGTTCTGCCACTCTGCATCTTCACAGATCTTCTGCACCAGGGTCTGCTGCATGTCACGCAGGTCACTGAAATGCTGGCGCATGAGGTCTTCCTGGACCCTCACAGGCTTCCGGGTCCCCCAGGCTGTACCAGCTGGCATGGGTAGTGTGGCTCGCCCCTCAAATCCTGACTGGTCCAGCTGCGGAGAACGCAAAGAGGGAGAGGAGGTCAGTCATCCATGCAGACGCTGTTCCTGAGGCTGTGCCTGCCTCTGTGAGCAGCAACCAACAGTCCTCAGGCTAGACTAGGGGGATGTCCCAGGAACAAGGCCATGTGTGGGCTGCACAGCAGACCCTGCCTCACAGGGGCCCCAAGGTGCCCAGGGAATCATGCTGCCCGCTTCCCCCCTCCCCTGACCCATGGACAAGCAGGCAAGGGAAATGTCCAGCCACCGTGGGATCCCCTCCTAGGCGGCAGAGGAGCTGGGAGCCGCCCAACCCTACCTGCAGCTTGAAGCACTACCCATGGGAGCAGGTGGGTCCTCGCGTGTGCAGGCATGCCTGTGTGCTCTGTGTGGCACTCCTCGGGGTGTCTGGAGTCATGCCTGTATCCTTGTGGCTAGTGTGCTTCCAGCTGTGGCAGTTGCTGGGAGGACCCCCCCCCCCAAAGACCTCCTCTTGGGGCCATATGTGTGTGTGGCCTCCTCAGATCCTGTTAGCACGATCCCATCAGAACTCGGGGGCTGCCTGCTGAGTCTGCATGCCACACACTAATACTGTACGTGGTTCCAAGTGCACGGACTGCAGCACAATGTCCAGTCCAAGCAGCCCGAGTGATGCTCACACTCCACACTCTGTGTGCCTGCCTCCCCCGCTCTGTGAGTGTGACAAACTGAGAGCACTCACCTGAAGGTCCCTCCCCCAGCATTAAACAAGGCCTGGGAGTCATCCTGGCTGACAGGCACCAGCTCCATGGACAGGGTGATGGTGTCTGTCTCCTCTTCTTCCTCCTTCTGCTGGCCCTAGTTCACCTCATCCTCCGCCGTGACCTCTGGCCAAGCGATGAAGTAGGTCTCGAGGCTGGAGTCCAAGAGAATGGGTGGAGAAGACGTTTCCCCATCCCCCAGGATCTGTTGGGGGTGTGGGGTCCTGCCCCTGAAAGTGAGCTGCGCTCTCTGGCCTTGATGTATCCCTGATGGAGTTCCTTTACCTTCCTCCAGCCCTGTTCCAAGGTCTGGGATGGGTGTCCATGCTCCGCTGGGGACTTAGCCATGTGCTCAAAGATGTCCACTTTGCGGCATTTGGAGCGGAGATCCTGCAATGTCTCCTCCTCTCCCCACAGCTCGAGGAAGGCCAGGATCTCTGCTCTGGAAAAGGAGGGTGCCCACCTCTTGGTTGCCCTGGGTGGGTCCTGGGCCCCCTGGCGCTGCTCCCTGTGAGGGCCAGGAGGTTGCGGGGGGCTTGTGGCTCTGCCATGGGTAGCAAGGCCTGTGGCAGGGAGGGACACGCGGTCAGGATGCTCACAGGCCGGCTTCCTGCCACAAGGTTTGTCCAAGGTCCCTGCAGCTTTAAGAGCTGCCAGGAGACAGGAACTATAGAGTTGTGATTAGTCTGGACGGAGTGTCCACAAGGGCACTTGCGTTATTTCCTGGAGGCCTCTTCTTTCAAAAGAAAACCCTCTTCCCTGTCCACACATGCCTTTTTCTGAAAGAGCTGTTTCTGAAAAAGGCTTCTTCCTTGTAGAAAGAGGAATACCAATGCCGGAAAAACTCCTCTGTTCTTTTGATTTACTTTCGAAAGAATGCAGTTGTAGTGTGGACGTAACTCAGGTTTTGTCGGAAAAATGGCCATTTTTCTGACAAAACTCTGTTGTGTAGACATACCCAGGGTGATTAGATTAGCAGCAAATGAGCTCTAGCTGATTGCTGCCTTTCCACTGCATTGCCAGCGTGAGCATCAGAAAGACTTGAGGTTTAACCCACATCCATGATGGACTAGCTAGTTCAAATTGAAAGCTACAGATTTGTGTGTGGACAGGGACTGGATTAGAGTCAACACTCAGGCTATGTCTAGACTGCAGGCTTCTTGCACAAGAAGCTTTTTGCGGAAGAGATCTTGCGCAAAACACATCCACAATGCAAAAGCGCATCGGAAAAGCAATGTGATTTTGTGCAAGAAAGCGTCTAGACTGCATGGATGCTCTGTCGCAAGAAACCTCTGATTGCCATTAGCAGAATGGCCACCAGGGCACCTGTGTTTCTTCCGAAAAGCTGTTTTTATGCAAAACCCTTGTTTCCCGTCCACACACCTTTTCGCACAAAAGCTCTTGCACAAAAAGGAGTTATTCCTTGTAGAAAGAGGAATATCTATACCACAAAACCCCTCTGTTCTGTCGATTCACTGTAAATTTTCTCATGCAAAAATGTGGAGCGTCCACACCTCAAGCACTGGTTTTTGTTCAAAAACAGGCGTTTTTGTGTGAAAACTCTGTAGTGAAGATGTAGCCTCAGAGTTTTATCTGAAAAGAAAAGACAAACAAATATTTTTTCCTCAATCCTTATTTAGATATACTCTCACTCTAGTATATTATTATTAAGACAATTATGTAGCACCATAAATACAACCAAATAATACTTTATAGCAAGGTGTTGAGGGGTACACCCCTCGACAGTACGGAAAGTCCCCAACGTTCATTGTAAGCCCCCTTTCCCTAGGGCCAACACAACCCGCAGGTTCAGTTTTAACTAGTGCCCCACTCACAGGCTATATAAGGCTCTAAGGCCTAGTCAAGAGAACATGTCCCTCTATCAGGGTACTTATGTCCCTATGGCCCAGTCAACAGTATAGGTCCCTCTATCAGGGTATTTATGGCTTTGAGGCCTAGTCACCAGGTAAGCTCTCCAAAGGCTTGGGAGCTGCCTGGTCAGGGGTGTGTGGGAGAGGTAGGGGGACCCGGGCCCTCCTGCTGCACCGGATCCCAGCCCAGGGCCCTGTAGGCAGAGGCAAGTGCTGCTGCCTGCTCAGTGGGGATTCCTGCCGATACACACCGAGCTCCCCAGAGGTTAATCCTCCTCCCTGGGCTACTTCCTACCACTCTCTGTGGGTTGTTCGGTCCATCAAACTCCTGTAGGTGGCCCCCTTAGTCGGGTCTGTCGTTGGGGCTGCAGTGGCGGCGGCAGCTGCTGCTGGTGCTGCTCCTCAGGTGGCTGCGACTGCTGGAGGGATAACTCAGGATTTCTGACTCGAGCTCCTTCCCCTCTGGTGGTCAGCCCCAACTGAGTGACTCCCTGGGTATGTCTACACTATCAGCCTAGTTCGAACTAGGGTGGTAATGTAGGCAACCGGAGTTGTAAATGAAGCCCGGGATTTGAATTTCTCGGGCTTCATTTGCATATTGCCGGGCGCCGCCATTTTTAAATGTCCGCTAGTGCGGACTCCGTGCCACGCGGCTACACGCAGCACGAACTAGGTAGTTGGACTGGGCTTCCTATTCCAAACTACCGTTACTCCTCATGTAGCCTAGTCCGAACTACCTAGTCCGTGCTGCGTGTAGCCACGCGGCACGGAAACGCATATGGCGGCGCCCGGCAATATGCAAATGAAGCCTGGGAAATTCAAATCCAGGGCAACTCCGGTTGCCTACATTACCACCCTAGTTCGAACTAGGGTGGTAGTGTAGACATACCCCCTGAGCTTTTATACCCTGCCTCCCTGGGAACATGCTCAGCAGGGCTGTGGGGGTGGGGAAATGGATGAAACCATTTTGTTAGCAACCTTACATTATGAAGTATGTAATTTGCACCCATTTTGACAAACTGTCAGAAGTACCTACAATGTCTTTCACCAGAGATATGCATAACTGAAAGTGATTATCTCTCATATCTCTTGCTTACCTGAGATCAGTTTTGTAAAACTTGTCATCTTGACTGATGTTGTAATGTCAAGCTGTTATACATTGTTTTATTGATACATGGGGCCATTTGGTGGCAGAATATGGTTTTCTTTGTATTGTGACACACATTGAAAATATTGAAGTCTGCATTAGTGCTTACCATTGACAGACATTGTCACCTGCTCCTTTGCTGAGTGGAATCTACCACCCTCTCTAAAACAAGCAAAACAGTCTGATTAGTTCTCTTTCCTCAAGCTAGGACCTTGCACTTTGCCACCCAGTGTCTAGCCTTTTCTAAACCAGCCAATTGAGAAGCGAGCAAACAATGATTTTCAAACTATCCAACAGCTGACAGTACCCTGAACCTATCAACCAGGCTTCAGGCTAGAGTACAGTCTGGAAACAGCCCTTGTTGCTGTGTGGTAGGAGCTCCCACTGTTCCTTGACAAGAGATGTACAATCCTGTTGATTCACCCTGCTGGACCTCTGTGCAGCATTTGATGTTGAGGCTCACTAAATCCTCATATCCTACCCCTGAAAAGTTGCAGGGGAGAAACAGAATGGCCTCATATATTGTGCCCTTTTCTACAGAATAAAAGAAAAGACCAAGTCTGTCCTGCTCATGTCTCCATTAAGATATACACCGCCAGATTTTGTTTCACAGCTGTGTATGAAAATATGCTGAAGAAAGAAAACATAAAATTCAGAGCCTGGTCAAGCTAACTTTGAAAATAAATGTCAGGAGACAGATATGAAAATTAATACATTTCAAATTCAAAGCTACACATTCTCTTGCTATGACATTAATTCAAAAGTTGGCTGTCTTTCAAAAGAAAAAGAAGGCTGTTTCTCTCCATTCCTCCTATCTCCACAGTTACAGTAATGTTTATTGTTACGTGTTCACTATTCTATTCAGCGATTGTACCGGGTTGCTCACATGTCTATCACGCCCGACCACCCGGGCTGGCTTGCCCACCTGCACTGCGGTGTGAAACAATCACCACGAGGCCGGGTCGTCGCCCTTGCTAGCGGTACTGTGCACGAGGACCGGTGGCAAAGAGGAGGGTCTGGGCCCTCCCTCGCTCCCAGACCCCAGCCCAGGGACCTAAAACCAAGAACACCGCTCCCAGTGGTAACAGGTGGGGGCTTACCCCTAAACTCGCCTGTTCATGGGCTCCATGACCCTACTTTGGGCCACATTCAACTCTGTCACCGAAGTTCCTCCCAGTCTTCCCCTAAAGGAAGCTTCTCCTCCACCATTCCCCCCCCCCCCCGATCACCCTTTACCTGCTGTCCTTGTGCCCCTTTCTGCTCTCCCTCCCCCGCTTTTATGTGCGCCACCTCCCCCACCTCCACCCATGACATCGCCTGCTCCAGCTGCCTTGTCAGTCTCCGTGCCCCGCTCCCCTCCATCGCGCAGATGACGTCATCAATGCGCTTTGGCAGTGTGGATGTGCTGTTTCCAAAAGAAGCCTGCAGTCTAGATGTAGCCTCTTTGTTGTTCAAGCATTGTTTCCCCCACTTACATAAAGATGCCAGCAAATTACACTGCGCTCAGTCTCTCTCTACGTATCCAGTCCCCAAGAATTCTCAGATATTCCTCAGTGAGAGCTTTAGCAAAAGACAGAAACAAGTGAAATGTAACACTCCCCAACCGTTTAAGACAAGAACAAAGAAGGGGAAAACAAACCATAAATAATAAAATAATTGAAATATTTTAAAAAAATCTCTCTCCCTTCCCTTTCTTCCCCCAGCAATTTAATGGCAGAAAACTGAAGTTTGGTAGAGAAATGGGAACTGATTGCACATTGGAGTTTCCAGTGTAATCTCCTGACAGTCTGGCATTGTTGTATTAGTTTTAAGCATGGAGACATAGGAAAGTTCTAAGGGTAGTTTTATTTTAATAACTGGGCATTACCTACTGATTTCAACAGTCTACAAAGAGGAGCAGTAAATACAAAGCATGTATAATTCTAGTCCCTGAAATTTATGCTTTACTGCACTTAAAGATGTAGATGTCAAGATCAAACACAGAAACAATACATTCTGTATTAGCGTCCTGGGGAATTACAGGGTTACATGCATATACTACTTACAATTGACAAAGCTGTGCAATTAGACAACTAGGGTACGTCTAGACTGCAAGCTTCTTTTAAAAGAAGCTTTTTCGGAAGAGATCTTCTGAAAAAGCTTCTTCTGGAAGAGAGTGTCCATACCTCAAAACCGGATCGAAAAAGCAATCTGCTTTTTTCAAAAGAGAGCATCCAGACTGCATGGACACTTTCTCAAATGAAAGCCCTGATTGCTATGCATTGAATGGCCACCAGGGCACGTGTGCTTTTTTTGATTGCTTCTTCTTTCGAAAAATGTCCCTTAAGGACATAGAGGTAAACATAGCCTCTGGTGGCCTGGCAGTGGCTAACCCCAGTGAACTGCATCTGTTACAATGTTACATACTAACCCCCTTCTTTTTCCTACAACTGCTAAGGTGTTAATGGTTTATCTCTATGGTTTTTAGGGAACAGCTCACTGGTTCCAATTCCCAATCTGCAAGGATACTCATAAGTTTTACCATAAACACAGCTGACTAATCATCCCAAGAATGCTGACCAGAAGTTCCATATTAACTGGTAAACAATTGCTGGTTACCACCACTAAATTGTAATCAGCCACCCGTCAACAGGAGAAGAGCATAACACGTATGGTCAGGAAAAGGAGAACTAAGCACGGGAAGACAGGAGCAGGCTAAACCATGTTGTGGATTTCTGCTGATTAAACCCTCTATTAGTTTGCTCTTAATCAAAGAAAATGACACACCACACGATATGCAGATAGGCACAGCTATGCAGCTCAGCCATGCAGGTGTTTAATTTTTATATCTCGGAAGCATGCTAAGCAGCAGTCAATTTTTTTGGGTAGGAGGTTCAAAGACATGTATGTCAAAGAGTGAAATTAGTTTGCCATTATGAAGTTACTCAATCAACGTCACTACCTCCATATTCAATCTCAGCCTCTGGGGCCGAAATTAGAGAAGCAGATGGATAATCTGGGAGGTTTTCCAAAAGTAATTTTAATTTGTCATAAAAGAAGAAGGCTGAATACTAGCTCTGCTAAGCAGCACATTTCTGTCTGCTGTGATGCCACCAGCAGCACTGAAGGCAAGACTCATGAACAGAACATGATGGGAACTGGGCAAGTCAAAGGGAGATGAAAATTAGAGACATTGTAGGTATTACTCATCAACTACAAAGCCACAATCTCCATAGTGTAAAAGACCTATTAAAAACAGCATGAAGGAGATGGCCTACAAGAGGATGTATAGTAACAGAGGAAATAAATCCACATCCAGGCATAAAGTGAAACCTAGAAAGAGATGAGTGGGATGATAAAAAATGGCTAAAATAAATAAATGCTTTAAAATATGTGCCAAGCTAACAGTAAAAACAGAATCAAAGTATTTCACAAATGAAAGGCCTGATCCGGCATTCGTTATGCTCCAAAAAGTCCCCCCTAAACTCAATGGGAATTTTAGATACACAGAAAAGCAGGCTCAATGCCCAATAAATGAAAAATAGGAAAAGTAGAAATATACTGTAGCTGCTAAAGGAAATACCTCCAAAGAAAGAAGTTTGGCAAAGTTAAAGATTAGGTAAAGACAGCAGACAGTAATATCCGGAATACAATGTGAAAAAATGACTTTCGGAGAAAAAAATGGAAACATCTTTTCTGACAGGTAAGTAATATGACCAAACTTAAATCAGGTAGAACATGTCATTATTTTTTTATGTACCAAAGAAATAAACACATATTGCCCATGCAGGGGCAGAATGTGGGGTTGTGTCTATACAGAGAGATGATTTTTCTTGTTAAATCAGATTCCTAGTTCACACTGGCACGCTGCTGTTCTGCAGATCGATGGTACTCTAGTAGCACTGGCACCACCAGTAGGGTTCTAGCATGCAGTTTCTGTTGATAAAGTGGATGAACCTATAAAGTTCTTGACAAAGAATCCAACGCTATTGAAGTGGCTACAACCCATTTCCCCCATTATGGCTTAACCACCTGTCATTCCAAAAAGGAAATATAAGTCTTTTGCAGCAGGTAGCCACATTTATAACGAACAAGAACACAATATCTCTAGCCAATGATTTGTCTGAGTGAAATTATGCTCTTCATCTACATTGCTTACATTTACCAACAGTTAGTAATCCTCGGTATTTAAAACATCTCTTTATATACAATAGGAAATATCTGTGATATCTTAAATACCATAGTGTTGTAATCATTGATCAAGGCTTACTTTTAAAGTTGACCACTGTACAATGCTTTCTACTTTTCTTCATCCAAAACACTACTGATTTGCCCTTCTATCTCATGATAAAATGAATTCATCAAGAAACTTTCTGTCCAACTGCATAGGGTCAACAATCTTTTATGCTATTGAATATTATACCCATCATTCCTAATGGCTGTAATTGACAACCATAAGAAGTATTGTCCATTCCATTTACCCCAAGAGAACACGATTTAATTTAATCAATCTATTGGATGCGTTAGGTGGAGATTTTAACTACTCACAAAATGATTATAGCATAAAAGATTGTTTTACTGGTAAATGATGAACTGGATAACATAGTTGTAGGTCTTTTTAAATTTTTGGCTTATAAGATTTATGATAATATTTAACATTTAGATTCTTTGAAAACTACTATTATTTCTGGTTATAATTGCCTCATTGTTTATAATAATGACAGAATTTCACAGGGACCTTAAGAGACATATTACAGAATTTCCAAGTATGGTATATGTCCAGGTTGAATCTTTCTAGTCCAGCACTCCCTGGTCCAGCAACATCGGTGGTCCAGCATGATTTTAGTAAGCTGAATGGCCACTTATGATGGGTGTGGCAAGTTTACCACAGCCCTATAAGTTTATTTATAGCCATCAGACCTGGATCTAAGTGTTCTGTGAGGTCATATAGCTCTAATTTACCCCTAAATGTCTTCTAAGAGCCCATTAAGCAGTGGAAGGGTTGGAAATGCTGCTGGACAATATTGACCTCCAGTGGTTCAGCAAATTCTCTGGTTCAGCACCAGTCAGGTCCCAAGGGTGCCAGATTACAGAGGTTGAACTGGAAGTAGCATTATATGTATAAGCTTACCCAAAAAGCAAACAGGATCCTCATGGAATTGCTCTACTTCTCCTTATTCTGAGATCTCTAAGAATTTGCTAAATACTTCCTGATGGTGTGGAATTAACATATTTGAGCTTGGAAAGAGACAAAATAATGGTCTTGATCCTGCAAACTCTTATGTATGTGTAAGCGGGGGAATGGTCCCGCTATTGTGGGGAACTTTCCTGGCTTCTATACACCCCGGTGAAATGGACCAGCGAAAGGATCTGAGTCCCCGCTCCCACTTCCTTTACCCCACAGCCTCCCTGATCCTGAGGGCTCCCCCTCCACTCTCCTGAGTAGCAGAGCCCTCGAAACCCCAACAAGGCTGGGCCCAGGTTTCCTGGGGCTTAATCCCTGACCTTGTAGTCACTAGGGGCAGGAGTTAGGGTGTCCCCACTCCGAGGTGCTCTCTTTACACTGCAGGCCTTCTTGGCCCAGTGATCACTTCATAAGGTTCAAAGCAAATACAATTTATTAAACATCAACTGATTAAAGAGAAAAGAATAAGAAAAAATGAGAATGGTTAAATGAGAACACACAGCCCTGCTCTGTAGCACAGGGACATCAAAACAGCAGCCTGCAGAGTGCAAGGACAGTCCACAGTCTCTTCCTTAGAGGCCCCTTAGAGGCCTTGGATGTGCTGCAGGGGGGGCTGCAGGCTGGACACGCTTGCTCTGGCAGTGACCACACAGCCTCAAGCTCTAAGTGGCCAGACCCCTCTCCCAGTCCAGAGCCTCTCCCCACACTTTGCAGTTCCCAGCTGCTCACCACATCCAGCTGCAGGCTGTGCTGTGTGGCCAGTCTCTAGCTTCTTGCATTGCTTCTCTGTTCCTTTTGGCTCTCTGAGCACTGCCAGTCTGCTGCTCAACACAGGGTCTGCGCTCCTTGAGCTGCGTGTGTCTGACTCAGCTGCTGCAAAAACTGCCCCTCAGCATACAGCTTGTTTTGCTTGGGCTGTCTCTCAGCTCCCTGTTTTTGCAGGACTTCTTCTGCACACTGCTTGCCCCCCTTGGGCAGTCTCTCAGCTCTCTGTTTGCTCAGAGAGAGCCAGAACAATCCCAGCTCACAGGGAGGACGGGTCCTGGCCTCTTGCTTTTCTCACTGGCCTGTCCAACTTGTCAATCAGGCTATGCTGGAGTGTTGGCTGCTTTCCATTGTCTCTGGGGTCTGTCAGTCTCATGGACCCTTCCCCTGTTGACACTGGGAGCTGGCAAGCCAAAAAACTCCCACAGAGTTTAAGTAAGGGGCTAACAGTCCCCTTACACATGTGACAAAACTTTAGGCACTTGAATAGTTCCTCAGTGGGACTTTTCAAGTGCACAAAGTTACTCCCATTCATAAACATTCACAGGATTATAGCCTATGTCTTCTTTATAGAGTTAGCACTCAGGTCCCTCTTTCCTATCAGAATGCATTTTATCATTCAGCGTTGATACAAGAAGTTCCATAGTTTGCAAAAATAGGAGATAATTCAAAGGGTAACCCTGGACTAGTAGGAAGAATTGGTGCTGACCTGTCTTTTTTGCACAAAAAACTATTAAAATATGATTCACACTATGAAAAAGTATGTAAAGCTCTCTTGCAGAACTTAATGCAGGAGAAGGCTATACAATAGACCACACTGGAGAAGCCACTAACTGTTCCCACTAAGACTGAGGATTCAAGAGTAATTTTTGTGTTAAGATAATAAACTAGATGCCTGTATATTCATACACAAAAATTTAATGAAAATTTTCCTGATGAAAATCTGCTGATATTTTATGTCTTTATTAAATAATCAGAAAAAATGAGGGAGAAGCACAATCTCATGATGCACCACAGCAGTTCCGCTGGGGAGAGCACAGTGCATCATGGGAGAAGCAGTCTATCCCACTAAGCCTAGTCCACAGAAAATGAGAATTTGAGGCAATCAAACTGCATCTTGCAAGATATTACGGTTGTTCAGAATGATACAGGTTAACATCAAACGGACCCCAAATAAAATGTTTTGATCTGGTTCAAGAAACTGAAATGTTTAATTTTGAGTTCACCCAACCCAAATGAAATATTACATTTTAATTTTCCAGATGGAAAATTGAAAGATTGGCTAAAATTCTACAGAAACTACATTTTTCATCAAAAAACCACTTCAGTGGAAAATTTCTCAGTGTCTGTAGTGTTAGCAATTGTAAGTTTCATGTGCAACAGTTGATAAGGAAGAGAAAAATCAAAGTGATGGCAAAGCTCACTTGCCAGTCTGATTCCAAGATGACATTCAGCACCACCTGGGACAGACGTCTTTTGTGTATTAAAATGGAAAGAAAATGATTTCCTAAGGCCATATTTGTTGATTATATCTAGACTGACTTTTCTTTACTCAAAGGCTGCAGTATAAAACATTAAAGTGAAAGAGATTGTTTTACTCAAAAAGCATACATAACATGCAAGACAAAGGATATTGTTGCTGGCAGTTCATATTACATTCATCACACATTTATTAAAAACCCACAGACTTTGTTGAGTCAGCACTTTTATTTCAAAAGGCTCTCCTATTTCTGAAGACA
Organism: Pelodiscus sinensis; assembly: GCF_052426305.1. Lineage (NCBI taxonomy): Eukaryota > Metazoa > Chordata > Testudines > Trionychidae > Pelodiscus > Pelodiscus sinensis. The sequence goes on along the minus strand of NC_143063.1, from coordinate 25,685,799 downwards.
TAACATTTCTTTAAATATTTAAACAGTCCCTTTTTAGAAATGACTGAATTGGCTCCTTGTATAGCAGATGCAAAGAAAATGGATGAAACACCAGTTATACCACAGAGAATTAGAAATTCCAGTCAAAATAAACAAAATTGAAGTCTACAAAAGGATCGTAGGAAATGTCAAAATTTATATTATTAAATTAATTTAGAAAAGACAATTTTTAGGAGTTTTATAGTAGTAGAAATGATTTGTTCAGGCTGTTATGTATCTGCACTTTACATTTAATATAAATTATACCACTAACATTGGGCAAAACAATATAAGCCCAGTCTGGTATTCAGAAGTAATTTTTTTGTATTAGGTATGATGATTTCCTTGAAATGAAGAATTTACTGTTATTTCTGATTGTTCTTTTATGTTTATGTTCAATTAATACCCTGACATTTGAACATTTAACAGATGATTATTATATAGTCACCTTTATCTTTGTTGAAGAGACACAAGAAACAAACTCTGCATTGCCAAGGAATTCTATTATTATTTTCTCCATAAGAATATATAAGGCAATTCAAGGACACAAAATTACCAGCTGATTCAAAAATCTTCCTGGTTTCTACACAAATAGCTAGATACAAAAATAGAGAAAGTATGCAAGGACATTTCTTTTGATGTTTGGAGGAGTTCTTCTCAGGGTGTCCATTAGGAGCCTGAATTGTCTCAGATTTGAGGTATAGCAGATGAAAAGTTGCAGAATTCTCATAGGATTTCCTCTGACTGAATGAGAACCTGAGAAGGAACTATATGGGTAGAGATGCAAACCTATGCTCTGAAGTGCCCTTAGCCTCTGTAAAAAGCGAGGAACGGGTGACAGGGGATAGATCACTGAATGATTACCTGTTCTGATCTTTCCCCCTGAAGCACTTGGCAGTGGTCACTGTCGGAAGACAGGATACTGGGCCAGTTGGACCATTGGTCTGACCCAGTATGGCTGTTTTTTACGTTCTTATGACCTAAAATTCACCTATTGTATTGATATAAGGAAGAATCATAATGGTTTCATATTTCTTGTACACTCACACTTTGTGGCTGCACAGGCTTTGACTACAAAAAGTTTGTATTGTTTCCTGAAAAGTATGATCGGTCAAAAAGTTAAAGGGCCCAAACTGACAAGATGAGCTCAGTGGGAACTGAAGACTCAGTAACACTGTATAGAATGGAACAAAATTGAGTTATAAGATCAAGAACACATATTCCTGCTCATCCAGAAATATAATTTATGCTATCATAGGCCAAAAGTGTCCGTCTGCTATGTACAGTGGACAAACGTCTCAGACACTTCACCAAAGAATCAATGCCCACAAAACAGATATTAGACAGGATCACAAAGAAAAAACAGTTTCTTGCCATTTCAACCAGAAAGGACATTGTCTCAATGACATTTTAACACCAGACTTGAAAGATAATCCTCTGAACTGTCATTCATGCTTAAATTTGACGCTTTACACCTAGGTCTAAACAAAGACATTAATTACCTTACATTACAAAGATAGCTTCCCCAATTATCATTTCTAATAGCATTAGCTCACAGACATTTACCTCCCTCTCTCATCCCCCTTCTGTTCTGAAATTTGATTTGTCCTTTTCATGTGTGTTCATTTTTTTTATTGTATCCTTTGGTAAATATGGTCATGCCAATTTTCTTCCACTATTTGATCTGAGGAAGTGGGTCTGGCCCACGAGAGCTCATCACCTAATAAACCATCTTGTTAGTCTTTAAAGTGCTACATAGTCCTGTTTTTTGTTTCAGCTACACCAGACTAACACGGCTACATTTCTATCACTATACTGTATAGGATGGGTCTGAGAGTGTGCATAAAAAAGGTATATGTTTCTTTAAATGGAGGAGAAGGGAAATAAAAACCAGTCAGATGAGAACAGCAGCATTTTGTGCAAAGTGTCATATTTTAAATGAAAACAGCTCAGCTCTTTTGGCACATTTTTACCTTGTAACATTGCAAATTACACGTATCTGATCAGATGTTTACTGAGTGGTGTTATGTTCTCTCAAAGGAACGCAAACATGGAGCTGGGTAAGATCAGAAAAGAATAGATCCTACAGCCACAAAGGTCATTTTTCTTCATTGCTCTCATGTAGCTATATAGGATCAGAACTGGTGTTGTATGGAGCAAAAGGGCCACTGATTAGAGAAAAGCATAATGCCACTTTCCTATGGCTTCCTCCACAGAACTGAAAATGTCTAATTTGGCAGGATGATCCATGTGTCCACAGGAACTAGTAGTCTAGTAATTTGATTGCTAATTCAGTTGGGATTAAATTTCTAAAATGGACCTAACTTCATCTGTGCTGTGAGGTAGTCCTGGTAGTTCATATGTGATATTTCAAAGATTTTTTTTAAAAATAATGTTGAATTCTTCCTTTCATCATTAAGTCTTCCTGGATGGAAATATGTTTGGAAGCTGATGCAGGAGATTTTCTTTAGGTATACAAGGTTTGGAAAGTTGCAAATCACACTTGAAAGGCAGAGACTCTCTAGGTAGCCATAGGCGTGGGAAGTAGGGGTGTGAAGGATATTGCAGCACCCCCCAGGTTTTGCAGCCCATGCCCAGAGCCCCCACTGATGCCTGGAGTCTCAGCCATTGGCCTGACTGGCTGTGGGGATCCTGGCTGTTGGGTCTGTGGACTCTGCTGTTGGCTCTGGGGTCCTGACTGCTGCTGTAGGCTCTGCTGTCATCCAGGATTCTTGCAGCTCCAATGCTGGCCCCAGAGCCCCGACTGTCAACCTGAGGGTCCACAGCTGCCCCCAGCTGTAGCCCCAGCCTGGGGCAGTCAGGGGCATGGATGAGGTAAGGCAGGGCATGGATGAGGTAAGGGCACAGCTCAGCAACTCTGTCCTAAAAATTGTTCCTGCACTATTTTTGGCAGCCCAATACCTGCCCTCCCGGCAGATCTCCAAATAGCCCACACTTACCAAAACTCCCGAAGTTTCTTAGCCTACAGGGCCCTCTCAACTCTAAATTACAAGTTATAGTTCAGAAATCAGTATGTGCAGCTATGCATTTAGCAATATAGGATGGGATCTACCATACTGTGATAAGAGTAGCGTTTAGCTGGCATGAAACAATTTTAGTTTATAGCTTTATATAAGAAGGGGTGCACCAGGAAACTTCTGGGGATTGTAGTAAGCCTGATAAACAGGACAGAAGTGGAGTTATAGTCAGTTTGTTCTTTGTGTAAAGTGGATCCATACTGACAACATACTCTACATTTTACTCCAATGTGGAGTAAGAAAGTTGATGAAAAGAATAGGAAAGTATAATACAAAAGGTTGTCTCATGGAAAGGGATACTATGGTTATGGGCACAATAGAAGTTTCTAAGCTAGATTTTTTATTTTACACTCAGACTTAATTATATGGGCCTTTCTTTCATTAATAGGTTTAGGCTAAAATTTTCCAAATAGCCTGTACATTTTGTCAACTGAATGTAGGCACTTTCAAAAATTTTAGCCTTATGATTTCCATCATTTAGTTGTTGTTATGAACAGAATGCCTAATTTAGCAGTGCATAATACCCAGATGATGTGAATCAAACAATGATAAATGAAGAATCAGGAAAAAGACTCAGAGAAGACTTTCATTATGTAGCCAGTGTCATGTTGAAATATTCAGGCTAAATATGTTTTAGAGCAAATGCTTTTGAAACTACTTCCCTCCCCACTTAACTGTTCCACTCAAAATAAAGCAATGTTTTTGAAATCCTATGAGAATAGGCAGCTGCCTAATAGGCAGCAGCTTCAGCTAAACTGTAAATGTTTGCAGAGTCTAGAATTCAATGCATTGGGTTAGTGCTCTGCTTGTTTTATGTGCAATAGTTGTGAAGTATTTCAGCTTCAATTTGGATGATGTACAAACAGTGGCTCTCTTTCCAAAAGTCATTTCTCCATAGGGCCCCACGCAATTTCTGCCGCCTGTATAACAGGTTGTATCTAAACAGAAAATGGCATCTGACTATGCAAAAAGGTCTTTTCTTTCTACTTATAAGTACAGTACAGTGCGCACACACAAAATATCTCCAACTCACAGAATATACAAATTACAGACATTACTATAATCTTTTGCTTTTGATATGAAAAACCTAAATATGATTTTAAAGAATGATTTGTTTCAGGTGAATTATGGGTAATGCTAATTTCTTAGCTCCTGATCCTGCCCCAGGTATGTGTGTTTATTAAACTAAGAACAAATAAAAAAGCCCAAAGACTTTTAAACATTTTTCAAGAACCAGAGCATTAGCAATTCCATCAAAAGGAGAAGATGGAATGTAATGCTGTCATTGGGCATAGTACAAAAAAAAGATCATTTGCAGTATAGCCATAAGACTTTTCCAGATGGTTTCATAATTTAATTGGCTCCATTCAATGACATTCAGAATTTTTTAAACTCATTGAATCACAAGAGAATAACAATATATTTTGAAATCAATAGATCTAGCCATCTGAGTATAGGATATAAGAGTAGGTTGATAGTGCACCTAAAAAGTTTTTTTATAAAGTTACAGACAAGCAATATTCCAATGAAGTCAAATAAATTACTATCAGAAATAAAATTTAACTCCGTCATTAGTGAAAACAGAATTTTACTTGCTTCCATAGAAAAGATGCACTGTAGAAACTGAAAGGACACACACTGTAGACTTATTAAAATAAATGTAACACATTATAATTAAAATTGATGCTAAATTGTAATAATTACCTAGAAACACTATACAGATGAGCATGAGAAAATGGCATACACATCAAAGCACTCGAGAAGGAAATGAGAATAAATACTCCCTCTAGTAAATGTTGGATCTCCACATAAGCAGCACTATGTCAGTGCAATCTAATAGTGTAGCTGATGTAATTAAACACCACAATACAGGTTTATTATATAACCAAATGGAAGGCTTTAGGCAGGCTGGAACAGCACTAAAAGAAGATTCAATTAAATTTCCAGAAGATCTAATTATGCAATGCTAGAATCAAAAAGCTCAGAAATTGGATCAGATCAGTTTTAAAACTTCTTTCCAATTGTTTAAAAGTTCAATTCTATAACCACATTTCATAGTTTAATTTGTGTCTTTAAAAAAAAAGGATAAAAGAGAAGTGAAAAATGTAGCATTACCTATGGTTTTACTGGTCTGAAAAATACTGCATATGGGATACTGCACATGATCACAAACAAAGACCCGTTGCAGCAGAATGAAGGCCAACTAGACTGAGACAGACTTTTATATTTCATCTCTCAATCACAGAATATTCATTGGACCTGAACAAATTAAGGCGCAATTAAACAATGAATATTTCATTGTTAAAATCCAGACTATTGAACACATTGCAGATTGATAAGCAAATCTTTGAAGTCACTAATATCTGATTACTTGAGCTGATAGCCAGACCTGCTGTTGACATACTGAGTGTTTCTGTCTTTCCTTAGTTTTCCCAATTGTTAAACCAAGATGGATCACTTAATTGCTATCTCCAGTCTCTCTCCAGTCTCGTCTCCTGTCTGTCAGTTTCTGAATTACCTTTGTGAGCTCTTCTCCCCCAAGTAGGCAGATTACTACTCCATAGCTACTGTCTAGCCTTCCCTCGTTTTACCTCTCATCAGGCTCTGTGCCATTCCTAGCCAGTCAAGCACTATATAACCCACTACTCACTTTTACCTCCTATCCTGAGACCAGGGACAGAAGTAGCAGCCTGAGGACATGGGGCAAGATACTTGCACATGATGTGAGAGGATGCATGTCAGAGTTTTGTGTAGATAAGCTTCCTGTCTTCTATTAGGCAGCCTCTTCCAGGAGCTCCTAGATCCTTGAAACTAGGCCACTCTTGCAAGTTTAAAGGCCCCCTCAGGATTAGCCAGTTATCTAAGGGTCAAAGCACTTAGCTAGAATCTAGTTCATCTTACTAGGGGTTTCCTTCAAAAGCCACTTAAACACTGCAGTTATAGCAGAACATTGCAGCCCTCAGCTCAAAGCTTTCATTCACAACAATCCATGTTAACATTGTGCTATTCAACAGTCATGCTCTTGATAAAGCCCTTAATAACACAAAGCCATGATTGTTTGTTACCCTGTATCCTGCTATACATGCAACCAACAGGATCAAAAAGAGAGAAAAGAGAAAAGATAAATAAAGGCATTAAACACTAACAATGGGATATTTCTTGAAAAACATTTTCCCAAGAAAACAGAAGGAAGGGATCAGTGGAGTTTCCTTTATAAACATTCAGTTTATGTTTTACCTTACAGAGCATCCTACAGAAAAATGTAGCCAGAGGCAGAACTCGGGAATTGTCTAAGATAAGTGTATGTGGTCACCTAGCACCTACTGTTTTGAGGTCTTCTAAATTACATACCTCCACTGTTACCATAGAGAGGCTATGTCTACACTACAGAGTTTTTTGGGGAAAAAAAACTCTGCAATCGTGTTCTTTTGCAAAGAAAATTGAAAGAAAAGAGAGTTTTTTCCGACATTGGTAAATCTCTTTCTACGAGGAAGAAGCCTTTTTCTGAAAGAGCTCTTTCGGAAAAAGGCATGTGTGAACAGGGAAGAGAGAGTTCTTTCAAAAGAAGAGGAAAGAGGAAAACGCACAGGTGCCCTGGTGGCCACTATGTCCATAGTAATCACAGCTTAAATGTAAGATGGACGCTATCTTTTGAAAAAGCAGATCGCTTTTTCGATGTGCTTTGGTAATGTGGATGCTCTCCTTCGGAAGAAGTTTTTTTAAAAGATCTCTTCCGGAAAAGCTTCTTCTGAAAGAAGCCTGCAGTCTAGATGTAGCCATAGCCAGCAAAGCACTCGCTCTCCATCACCCTGCCTTCATCCTACTTCTTTTTCCCATAGCATTAGAGATGGAATTCCAGCCGCATTTATACTGAAGATTACTGAATGGTGTCAATGACAAGATTGCTGGTAAATACAAGGAGAGTAACATTTTAGATAAGTTAGTGCAGCAGGATGGTATTGAAATGGATCCCAAACTCAATATTCCAGGATTCAGACAATTCTGCTGTCTGTTTTTGCTCACACTATTTAAAACTGATTTTTTCTTCATAAGTTTCTTCTATTACAATTTGCTAAGTGCCTCTGTGTTTGATCTGTGATTTATTTTTACTCTTGTCCCTTTTCTTTATGCAATGACATGATTAGGTACATCTGAAAAATTCTGTTGTCTTATACTTTCTCCTTTCATGCCTATCCTAATTCAATCCTCTTTCAGTTCTCTCCTCTCCAGCAACTCCTTAGTAATATAAATCATTTGTCTCTTTCCTTGATAGATTTTATTGGGTCACAATATCATCTCTGATTCTCCAAAAGGTTCTTTATATCAGATTTCTAAGGTGCCAAGTAGAAATGCCTACATCCTTGGTGTCCAAATCTTCTTTAATGTCACACTTTTTGCAATTGCAGCACTGGTAAAAAGTAGATTAAGGGAGAGTCATTACTATTTGTCTGATGCTTAAAATGTACTTTTAGGCAGGGTTTCAGCTGTGTACCAGAGAAATATGTTCTTACATTATATTCAGTTATTAGTAAAAATAATTCTGAAACAAAACAACAAAAAAGATTGCACCATACCATTGCTAGTCTTTTCAGAATAAAATAGTATAAAAAATGTAAAAAAAATTATAGATCTGATTGAGTCATAAAAATCAGATATAGTGAAGAAGTCCATTAGATGGACATATCCTCTTCCTAATGATTTTTTCCCTTAAAGAATATTTTCTGTCAGAAATAGGCAAGACCAAACTACTTTCTGAATTATAACAATTATTCATTTATTACACACTAGACTAGAAGATTTACCTGGTGTTGCTTGGGTCCTGAACTCAATTAATTTTTGTTTTTTGGAAAGTAAAATGAAAAGGTACATGTTTCATTTAAATCATTGCTCTGGGCTGGGGCTGGGGGTGAGGGGTTTGGTAGGCAGGCTGCCCCAGGGAGAGATAACTACTCCAGCCCTCTCTCACCACAGCAGCTTGAGACCATTTTGAAAGCACCTCTCTATGGTTGCTGCATCTCCAGATGGCACATCCAGGGGAAGAATGCCCATCCCCTGGCTGGGGCAGATCCAGGTTTGTGTGCCCCATGTGTTCTCTAGCTAGAGTGAGGAATGCAGCAAACTGTGCACTTTCCTCTTGCTCCCTGACAAAGAGGAACAGACAGCAATGTTCCTATACGAACTGGGGGTGGGAGGCGTGGAGCTGGGACAGTGCCAGATGGGGTCAGGGGAGACCCCAGCCAGCCCCTCTCATCTGTCTGGAGATTCTGTCTCTTTTCTCTATGGTTTTATGAGAAGCAATCCATTTCAGGGATGTCCTATTTTCCTGGCACAACCAAACCCTTAGCTTGCTTCCAGTTATGACAAGAGGAAGCTGTATACCAATGTTAGTGGTCCTAGCTCTCTCCATTTAGATGGAGTTCTTGGACAGACAGACTCTCTCAAACATAGAGACTATTCTTAATGCATTAAGTAATAAATCTTGAAAATCTCAATACCGTATTTCACTTTAAACTGGAAGTCAGGAACATAAGATTTCAATGTTCTCTGGACTCTTCACTGACCCCACTGAGAACTGGATCAGAGCTGTTAAAACTTAGGTCCAAATCCTGCAAAGGCTTACTTGTCAATAGGACTGCTCATTTGTGTGAATACATGCATGGCAGTTGGGATCTTGAACTACTTTTTTTTTTTTTTTTTTGCCATTTTTGTCAGAGGTCTCCAAGGTAGTAGGTGATTTGCCATAACATGGGATCACACCTCCTGGCCAGCAAGGCTCCCATTAATTAAAAGATAGATCCTTCAGTCCTATGGAAACACTGACTCATTTTACTTCCACCAATAAGCTGAGTTACTATGAAGCACCTCTGAAAGAGCTGTTTGCATTTAGGTACACAATAGTAACCAGGCCTCTGACCTTTCATCTCTGTGTCCCTGATTAATGAACAAGTTCAGACAAGGTAGCAATTCTGTGCATAAAACTGAAGGTTACTAAACACTGCTGTCATGATCCAAACTTAGGTGAAGTCAATGGAGGATTTCCAATGGGCTTTGGATCAGGCCCAATTTGTTTTCAGAGCCAAGTAAAAATTCAGGAATAGACACAAGTTTTAAAAAATATTCAGGATATACATTTTTTCATTAATTTATTAAGCTGATCCCACTAAACAGATGAATGCTCAGCAGACAGGTATTGGAAACATGATTACCATTAAGCTGTGTAATAAAGACTGAGAAGGCTCAAGTTCAAAGTTCAAAATTTTGCTATTTCTAAAAAGAACATCATAAATAAAGGATTTTTAAAGCATGATTTGGTCTGACATTAATTCATTGGTCCTTCAGGGATTTGGGTAGAATTTTCACAGCTGAATTGAATGAGATCTTTGATGATCACACATTCCTAAATTATACTATTGTTGCTGCTTCAATTGTACTTTTAAAAATGCTCCTTCAATATAAAATGATAAAAACTTCTTTGGCAATTCCTTCAGAACCATAGTAATGTTCTGTGAATATCATTGCAAATAATTCACATTTAAGGTATCTGTTTCCACCATCTTATTTATACAGTGACTAATATACTGCTCACATGAAGTTTTATTTTAACAGAGAGAGGAGGAAAGAGAGAAAAGGCTTCCATAATCACATCAAAAGTTATGATGCACTGCTATATATACAAGCAATCTTGTTAGCTGTGGAAGAGATTTGTTATTTGGGAGAGGGGACAACAATTACGTTTGTACTGTCTAAAATCTTTGGCTATTACTCTGCTCAAAATCTCCCGGCTATTAAAAAGAAGCAATGTCCCCGTAGTGCTACATACTGCACCTTCACCACATAGAGACTATCTTCCATGCAACATTATGAGCTCAAAGCCCATTAAAAGCATCTCTGTAAGATCATAGGAAATCCTAAACTTTTAAGAAGAGCTAGAGTGGGAATCATGTAATATTATTTGACATCTTAAGGACGGTTACTTTCCAGCAGCCTGATGCTTTATCAGATGCTTTATGTATTAACCTCCTATTTTTTCAGACTAGAACTAGCATTTAGCTGGGTAACTTGTCTAGACTTCAATGGGAACAGTGTATATTTTGATGGGAACATACTAAAATACTCTCTGTAAACTGAGGAGTTAAGTGTTAGTGATTGTGAAATAGTAGGCTGTAAAAGGTGTAATTAAGTTTAAATTATTTACCATTAATTTTACATCAGTATAGCACCCATCATGGACCAAATATCTATTCAGTGAGTGCTCATAAAAAACGGAAGTTTGTGGTGGCTATGCTTCTGCAGAGGAGCTTTAAAAGACAAACTCATTAAGTCCCTGTCTACACTAAAGGGGTCAGTTGACTTAAGATGCACAAATCCAGCTATAGATGGAATTACATACCTGGAGTCAAAGTGTCGTAAATCATGTTTTCAGGCTTCCCACACAGCAGGAGGTCAGTGGAAGCAAATGCTCCCGTCAGCTTCCCTTACTCCTTGTGAGGAGCAGGAGTACCAGCACGTATGGCGGCACTCGCTCGGTTCGAATTATCAGGTCTTCACTAGACCCACTAATTTGAACCCTGGAAGCGTGACAGAGACAACGTGTAGACATGGCCTAAGAGAAGTAGTTTTGCAGCTGTACAGACAGACTAGCACAATCATTGGCAAAGTCTGCTCTGTAGCCTGAACTTCTCATTTCAATTCCTTACTATATTAAGAGTCCATTCGAAGGAGCCCATCTGTCCATTAACTGCAAGAGTGGGTTTTGATCAGAGGCATTAAACTTGTGCCACTGTGAAATAGGGTCGCTCTCACAATCAAGCTTTGTGAATTGGCTTTGGCTCATCTCTGCTATTAAGATCATCTTCCTTCCCCTTTTTTTGGTGTGACAAAGTGAGCTGTTTTGAATTTTCCAGTGGAAAACCTGGAAGGTGTTTATTATGTGAATTTTACATAATGTGATTAGTGCATGTGCATGGGTCTTTATGTGGATTTTAGTACAGATGACCAACATGCATAGCAAAAAAGAAATAATGTAGGACTAAGGTTAGTCCATTTGACATATTAGGCTTTAGTGCTAGGATAGTGCTTCAGGGGACATACGCAAAGTATAAAGCAAGATTCAGAATTTGCATTGTACATTTTAAAAAATAAAGCTGCCATAGAGGAGACTACTGGGCACTAGCACCACTAAGCCAAATTATCTAATTCAGGCAACACTCCCAAATCAGAGTACCAACTGTTTAAGGACTTTAGGGCTGCATTGTTAGATGGGGAAGTGGTTGCAGAGGATGACAGCAGTGAAATAGTATTCTACATGTCCTGAAACATGGCACAGAAGCCAACAATTCAATATCAGGAAAGGAAGCGACCAATAAAAAGTCAATTTCTCATTTAAATAATGTATATGTCCTTGTATTATAAGGTGACTGAGAATGGCATTTGAAAACCATGGCGCTTAAGAAGATAGCTCTAGTAAAAGTACTCCTAACTAGGTATAGGTCAGCTTCTTATTAACTGCATTATAATAAGGTTAATAAGGACAACTGGGTTGGAAAGTTCAACATCAATAATACTTAGTTCACATTCTACTAAAGACAAAATTATAGGAGAATGAGCAGTGGGAGGAGGAGGGGGGAAGAGGGAAGACAGAATTCATTGAAACAGAGTAAAAAAAAAGAAGCAGAGACGGGGAATAAGAAAGAGAAAAACATCTTAATGAAAAATCCAGTGTATAGAGAATCAGTTTAGCTTTTGAGATTTCTTTCACTGTCAATACATAACATAGTTTCTCTTCCGTTAGAGAAAACTTTCACACCTGGTCGTATTCTCACCAATATCAAACTGAGCATTTAAAAGAAATCAGAAAATTGGTTTAAAATAATGGATTTTAACAAAATAGCTTCTTGGATACGTTTTATTTGCCTTTTCATGCCTGAGCCTGTACAGTTTGGGGTTTCCAGCTTTTCTCTGCAACCCCAAGGGTCAGAAACTTACTTTTGAACAAATGAACTTACAAATGAACGTTGAGATTCCTGTGTGCTCACAAGACACCTGGAGATTGCACTTTTAAGGAAAAAAATAACCACGAGACTCGTGATAAAATTAAAAGATTTGACAAAAAATGTATCAGGGGCCCTGATCCCAAAAGTTCTTTAGCACGTGACTAAGTTTATTCACATGTGTATTTCCATTAAGGTCAATAGGACTACTCATCTGATAAAGTACCTACGCGTTTGCACCATTTTGGCTTAAATACCTGGCAGACATATAAAGCTATGTCTACACTACACCTGATGTTGGAATAACGTATGTGGGTGTGAATAAATCATCCCCCTAGGTGGCATAAATTACACTGACCTGAGCGCCAGTTAGCAGGAGAGCTTTTCCCGCAGATATGGCTACCGCTGCTTGGGATCTGGATTAGTTAAGCTGATGAGAGAGCTCTCCCTCATTGCTTTCAAATGGCTGCACTAAAGAGCTTACATAGGTACCACTGCATCAGTCCAGCTGTGCTGTTGTAAACTCTCCAGAGTAGCCGTGCCCTAAGAAAAAGGAAAGTGATACACCTCCTGTTGATTTCAACAGGAGCCGAATCAAGCCCTTTAAAAATAAACTGTCCTTGAAACACAATATGGTTTAAACAGGATAAGAAACTTCACAGGCTCAATAGTTCGTCAGGCTCTGCAAATCAACAAACAGCTCTCTATTTAGCTTGTGGTTTTGCAAAGTTTGCTTTACCCATCCTTGCTTAAGTGTTTTTTTTTAATCAATAACTTATATTTAACTATTAAGTTAAATGCTAGCTAATATTTGGCATCTATTTTAAATACATGTAAACACCTTTTAAGTGGATTGCAAATCAAAAGAAATTTAATATATTAGTAAAATGGCTGCATCTATTTTTATACAATAGAACTTATACACTGTAGCACACATTTTGTCTTATTTTATTAAATGTTCTTTATACAAACTATTTTAAATTTAGAATTATTAAGCTTTCTATCTGAATAATTGTTTTATTATTAAACAGTGAAAATGGAAAGCTTCAGGAACCTACTTAAAGACTATCAAAGCCTTTTGTAACATGTAGGCATAAGACATACTGGATTGGGTAAAAAAGCCCTTTCTAAAAATTCTCTGACAGTTATGAAGGGTTACACAGTAGAAGTACTTTAATGATTGTTTATAATTCTTGCATAATTCCTATAATTATGCAAGCTAGAATGCTAGCTGAATTTAAAATAACTCACTGCTCTTCTAGGGTTCAATCTGCCAGAAGCTGAGCACACTACATGTATGTACATGTTTAAAACTAATTACATATGTTGCCCCTGGGCCACAATAGGGGATAAGCTTGTGTTTAGATACTGTACACAACTTCAGCTACGTTAATTGTGTAGCTTGAGTCGAAATATCTTAACTTGAATGTTGGTACTGTCCATACCACAGGAAGTTAAAGGGAGCAGACTGTCCCTTTGACTTCTCTTTCTCCTGGTAGAAGCAGGTCTGTCAGCATCAACGGGAGTGACCTCTCAGCTCGAATTGGCTTGTCTTCACCAGATCCTCCAATTTGAAATGGGAAGATCGATTGCAGCTGCTTCAATCTTATCTGTAGTGTTGACACGGCCTAAGAGATTTACTATACTGGGAGGATTAGGGCAATAAGTACCTTTCACAGATGCATATATAACATAGCACTTTATAAGAGGAAGATAATTATCATTATCTCCATTTTACAGAAGGAAAAATGTGAGATCTTCAGCAAATCATTCAGATTTCCAACATGTCAACAGCAGAGACAGGAATAGAAATGAAGTCTCTTGAGTTCCAATCCACTGTCCTATCCACAGGAGCAGGTTTTAATCATCATTTGAATAAAAAAACCCCACCAACTTTGCATTATGGTCATCGTTGACTGCCTCCTGGCTCCCCTATTATTCAGGAGCCCATCTAAAGCCTACACATTCTCTACATTGTACTGAAAAAGTCTTTGGTTTTGCCTTGTCTGTACCCAGCTATTCTATCTCCATGATTACATTAACCCCTTTATCTCAACTACTTCTGATTGTTTCCCGTTGGTCCCAACAAAATGATCTCCTGCTAAAATAATCCCCTTTTTATCATCCAGACACCATCACTCCCTGCTTTGAATTCTGGGCGCCTCCCAGTATCACATTTTCACTTCTCCTCCTTGCCTTCAAAGCCTGGCAGAACTGCTCCAGCCTCCAGCCAGATTTCATTTCTTACAACATCCTGGTGCATGCCCATACCAGCCCATTCATCTCCCATGTTCTCCTTTGCACCTTCTTTCCATATTCTTCCAGGCATGGAACAATCTTCCGACCTCAGTGCACCCAGGCCCCAGCTTCTCCTCAAAGGCTTGTTGGGTTGATGCCTCATGGAAGAAACATCAAACACTTTCTCAACACTAGCTTTGTATCAAAGAAGAGACTGGCAATCAGAATAACCAGGGCACCTTGTCCTATCTGTGTCTTTCCAACCATAAACTTCTTGCTAGTGAATGTCACCATAGTTATCCAACACTGTCAGCACATTTTTGTTGCTTAATTTATAAAATCATTGTGTGTGTGTGGGGGAGGGGGGGAAGGAACGACTCAGATTTTAATATTACAAAGAGCAATATGATTTTGGATACAAAATAATTAAGTATTCCTGCTACAGACCTTTGAATCCTATCATGATCCTATCGTTACTTGATATTGCATAATTTTAGAGATTGTCAAACTTACATTTCCTTTAAGAGGATGAAGCTTTATCATTCTAGATTTTTGCCCTCCCCTTGTGAACATGACCTGTGTGCTGTTGGAGTGGAGAAATACAAATGTGAGCCGAAATCCACTGCTTCTCTTGCAGATCCACAATAATTTCAGATCCTATGGTCATCCTTAGGATTTATGGGGTCCAATGCCCAATGGCAGCCAAGAGAGGAGAGTGTTTTAGAGAAGTGATTTTATAATCTTCTGCAACACACTAATGAAATAATTTGAAAGCAAATTTTAAACTCAGGTCCTGTTGACTAGCTTAGTACATTCAAGACAAATTTAAAAAACAACAACAAACAGTCTAGTAGCACCTTAAAGACTAACAAAACGTGTAGATGGTATAATGATTTTTCGTGGGCACAACCCACTTCTTCAGATGACAGGAGTATTAGAAGTCCAGATCCAAGAATACTGGCAGTACATACCTGGGTTGGCAAATATCTGTCAAATAGCTTCATTACCACGCGAGTGGCTCTTTCACAGGTTCTATGTTGTGCTAATAGGTCCGGCAGGCTTTGTCACTTTTAAGTAACTAGATCCTCTCCAAAGGAAGCAGAGTCACAGAACAGGGATAGGAAGAAGCAGGCAGGTGGACATTAAGACCCAGCGGTGCCCCATGCAACTGCATATGCTGCATATGAGTAAGGACAGCCCTACCCATGGCCCCTGACCCATAGCAGCTGTCTGCATCTGTCCATGAAAAATTGGTGCAAAGACCTTTCCAGTGGTACACATAAGTTGCCCAGACACTCTTGTGCAGCTACTCTGCCTTTAGACCTGATTTAGGCTTAGCAGGGCGCTACAGACTCTAAAATAATTTAACCCACAGTATAAAACAGCCTGAACACTGCCTCATCTGAAGAAGTAGGTTGTGCTCACAAAAGCTCATGATACCCATCTATATGTTTTGTTAGGGTGCATCTAGTCTATATTCCTCTTTCGCAAGTACAGGACAGTACAGGACAAGGAAGAAATCTGGCAGCATGTAACTTCTAGAAGAAGAAGGAGGCCAACTCAGGTATCCCCCATTCCTGTAGAGGTAAGTAACCACTTTCAGGCTCTCTCCACAAGCACTGCAGTGGAGAATGCTTTGGCAGGGACCTCTCAGGGAAGAAATCAGAAGAGAACACCATCTACCGGAAGGCATGGGATGTGTAGTCATAGGGATGGAGGTTCCACAACCCCTCCCCCACAAAGAACAAGACGGGTGGTGGTGGTTGGGGAATCTCTCCTAAAAGGGACTGAGTCATCCATCTGCCGTCCAGACCTGGAATCTCGAGAAGTGTGCTGCTTACCAGGAGCTTGCATTCAGGATGTGACTGAAAATCTTCCAAAAGTGATCAGACCTTTGGATCGCTACCCCTTCCTGCTTCTCTATGTAGGAACTAACGATACGGCCAAGAATGACCTTGAGCAGGTCACAGCAGATTATGTAGCACTGGGAAGAAGGATCAAGGAATTTGAAGTGCAAGTGGTGTTCTCGTCCATCCTCCCTGTTGAAGGAAAAGGTCTGGGTCGGGATCATCGAACTGAGGAAATAAATGTGTGGTTGCGCAGGTGGTGTCAGAGAGAGGGATTTGGTTTCTTCGACCATGGGACTTTGTTCCAGGCACAAGGATTGTTAGGAAGAGATGGGATACACCTAACCAAGAGAGGAAAGAGCATCTTCATGGGCAGGCTTGCAAACCTAGTGAGGAGGGCTTTAAACTAGGTTTATTGGTGGATGGTGACCAAAGCCTTGAGCTAAGTGAGGAAGTCAGATACCGGGAAGAAACACAAGGAGGAATGACCAAAAAGGGAGGACCCCGGATTTGGATGGAGAAGGTAGGGCAATTAACTGGTTATCTAAGGTGTTTGTACACAAATGCAAGAAGCCTGGGAAAGAAACAGGAAGAATTAGAAGCCCTGGTCCAATCAAAAAATTATGATTTGATTGGAATAATGGAGACTTGGTGGGATGACTTGCATGACTGGAGCACTGTCATGGAAGGGTATAAACTGTTCAGGAAGAACAGGCAGAGAAGAAAAGGAGGAGGAGTTGCATTGTATATAAGAGAGCAATATGATTGCTCAGAGCTCCATTATACAGAGGGCTGTATACTGTATACAATATAAAAAGCAATCGGATGCAATTATTCAAATGAAGAGCGAGATTTATAAACCTGCGCTTCATTTGCATTTTCGATTTCCTTCATTTAGATTCCTCTTGCGAAAGACCAAGGAATACCAAACAATAGATTTTTTAGGAGGAACACCAAGGATTTTGTTGAGCAAAAAAAAAGGGGGGACCCCTTTAAGAGCAGCCATTTTGAACTCTGTAGTTCTCCACAGCACACCTTTGACTGTCAGTTTAAGAAACACTGGTCTAAATGTACCCTTAGGGTATGTCTACACTACCACCCTAGTTCGAACTAGGGTGGTTAATGTAGGCAACCGGAGTTGCAAATGAAGCCCGGGATTTGAATGTCCCGGGCTTCATTTGCATATTGCCGGGCGCAGCCATTTTTAAATGTCTGCTAGTTCGGACTCCGTGCCCGCGGCTACACGCGGCACGAACTAGGTAGTTCGGATTAGGCTTCCTATTCCGAACTACTGGTACACCTCGTTCCACGAGGTGTACCGGTAGTTCGGAATAGGAAGCCTAATCCGAACTACCTAGTTCGTGCCGCGTGTAGCCGCGGGCACGGAGTCCGAACTAGCAGACATTTAAAAATGGCTGCGCCCGGCAATATGCAAATGAAGCCCGGGACATTCAAATCCCGGGCTTCATTTGCAACTCCGGTTGCCTACATTAACCACCCTAGTTCGAACTAGGGTGGTAGTGTAGACATACCCTAGTGTCTAAGGTGCTATAGGACCATTTGTTGCTTTTTAAGCCTGAACCCTTTTTTAACTTCACCATATTGTACACACAGAGGTAAAACGGATTTTCCAATAATAAGCGATCCTGAAGTTTGCCCAACTTGTTTTGATAAACCAGTGGAACTATACAAAGTGAAGGGCTCTGCCATAATAGTCAGCACCTGGCAGAAAAAACCTTATACAGAGAAGGCAAAAAGGTCATGGTTATTACTGCCTTAAAATGGCAGTAAAATAGTTCATTTGAAACAGAAAAGACATGGTTAGCCCTGGGCTTTGTGTGGGTAAATAAACTTGAGATTCACTACAGTATTAGCTGGACTTTTTCGTAATACCTTGAGCATAATTTTATAGCGGGCACTCAAACTTCCTGTCAAAAGAGATGCTATAGATAAAGGAAAAACAAAAGACAGTAAAAACAATATTGATCAAATTGCACAAGCAGTGAACTATGAAACAGACCTATTTTCCTGTAAGTTTTTGTTACCGACTGACTATAGAACCATTAGCGTGAATGTGCTTTTCCACAAGCTTCAGCAGAACTGATATCTGAATGACAACGTTCATCCACCAGGATTATAACACTGTATTAATGCAATGAGCAAAGCAATTTTTCTGGACTTCACAGAACAGAATGTTCATTAATTTAGGAGCCTCAAATCAATATTTTAACCATTTAAACGTTGTTCAATTCATTTTCAGTTTGAAAGTTTTGAAAGTAAGTTGATAAGAAATTGTGTGGCTTTGACTGTACACTCATTCTTTCCCATGGGTTTTAAATAGTAATAGAGAAAAAACTAGGATCAGAATAGACTTACAGTAGGCCTCTGTATTTTTTTTCCATTTTCTGTATGTATTAATTATAATCACATTTTGTTTTGTGCTTAATCAACAAAGCATAACAGCAGCTCTAGAATGGAAACATGCCTTGGCTTAAATAAAGGCTCTTTAAATGTGGAAAGCAGATTAAAACTTCAGTAAACATTATGAAGAACCAAAGAAAGCTTAGAGACAGGGACTGTAAATGTTCAGGCAAAACAAACACTATAAAGCTCTGAAAGGGAATAAAAGATCCTTTTGAACATGAAAATTTGTTAGTGCACACACATACACAAAAAATCCCTCCCATTTGGCTTGCTCAAGAACACCCACTCAGTATACTCACACAGACACGGAAGGAGAACAAAAAACAATAACTGAGTGATAAAACTAAGATAATAGAAATCTGTGGAGGTGGAGAATCCGCACATTCTGAGCAATTATGTACCTAGCAGAGTTTAATGTAACCTCCAGAATTATCTCAGGGCCCAAACCTGCAAATATTTATGCATGCAGGTAAATTTATAGATATGAGTAATTCAGAGTGCGGGAATTCACCATTACAGCTCTTCTGTACTCCACCCACATGGAGCTCAATTATTCAGAGAGAGAAGGTAATAGTTCAGTTTAATGGCAGTCTGGCACTGCTACTAGTGGTCCCAGAGACCAATTATAATATTTCATGAATTTTTGCTGTTTATATCTACAGACTTCAATATGCCTTACAAAAGGTAGAGAATGCCCCAGTCCCCATTTTAGAGATGAGTAAAGTGAGTCATGGGGAGATGTCATGAAGTGCCAGACATTACTCAAGGATAAACTTAAAAAACAACAAATAGTTTGTTACCACTTTAAAGACTAACAAAACAGATAGATGATATCATGAGCTTTCGTGGGCACAGCCCACTTCTTCAGATGATAAGTGTGTTGGATGTCCAGAACTAAAATAAATAGGGGAGACGAAGGAAAAAAATTGGAGCAGGGAGGGAACAGGAAGAGGCAGTTGGTATAAAAATATGAAGGGGAAAGCCGAGCTGGAATGTAACAGGAAAAACAAATAGGCTGTGTCTACACTGCACCCCTTTTCCGGAAAAGGGATGCTAATGAGACAAGTCCGAATTGCAAATGCAGTGGGGATTTAAATTTTCCCCGCTGCATTTGCATGAACATGGCTGCCGCTTTTTTCCGGCTCGGGGCTTTGCCGGAGAAAAGTGCCAGTCTAGACGGGGATCTTTCGGAAAATAGAGCCTTTTCCGAAAGGTCCCTTATTCCTCTTAAAATCAGGAATAAGGGACCTTTCGGAAAAGGCTTTATTTTCCGAAAGATCCCCGTGTAGACTGGTGCTTTTCTCCGGCAAAGCCCCGAGCCTGAAAAAAGCGGCAGCCATGTTCATGCAAATGCAGTGGGGAAAATTTAAATCCCCGCTGCATTTGCAATTCGGACTTGTCTCATCTGCATCCCTTTTCCGGAAAAGGGGTGCAATATAGACACAGCCATAGTGTAAGCACCTAAAGACTGGATAGTCAAAAGAGGCAGATAAGTAGGCAATTAGATAGGAACTATACAAAGAACTATTGGCACCTTCATTGTTTGGTAGGTTGATAATGTTCCAGCCATCCCGTCTTTATTTAATCCATTATCCATTAGCATGAGTATCAAACTTGTGAATGAATTGTAATTCCAGTCCTTCCCCGTGTATTTGGCTTGTGGAGTTCCCCCCCTCCCCTCCCCTCTTCTCTCCCTTTCCCAATTTATTTTAGTTCTGGACATCCAACACTCTGGTCATCTGAAGAAGTGGGCTGTGCCCACAAAAGCTCATGATACCATTTACATGTTTTGTTAGTTTTTGAAGTGCTACCAAAATATTTGTTGTTTTTAAAGTTTATCCTGTACAGACTAACTCGGCTAGCCCCCTGAAACTTTATCACTCAATGAGTCAGTGGAGAAGTCTCCTGAGAGGATCCCCCATCTCTGGTGCAGAACTCTATCCAGTGGACCATACTGCCCCGTTTCAGTTAACACACTTATTTACCACTTTGATACTCATTTGAAAGGGCATAGCATTACACAGACCTGTACTTGTGGGCTAACCTCTGGGATTTTATAAGTTTTTCTTACTCCAGTAGGAGTTGTTCAATTTAATAAGCTACTGAATATTGATGACTGACCCAACTTATGGTGTTGTTGTGAGCATTGTCATTAAAATTTAAGAGCAGGGGAAAACGTAATAAAAATTAAAACCATCCATAGAAACTGCAGATTTGGGGCAGTGTGGAAATCTCTCACTTTTACAGAATTCCCATAATCTTATTGTCACCACCAGTCAAGCATGTGTTTCTGGGGGACAGCATTGCTTTTCACATCATGATAATCTGATTCACAAGTTGTGTCTATGCTCTTCTGTTTATTTTTTAAGCCAGATTATTTGATAGCTCACACAGGAAAAAAAAACAAAAAACCCTTTCCCTACTAGGCCACACAAAATGTAGCTCTGCCTTTCTCCTTCTTTATTTATATGAGCTTGTTTGTTAGAGATTTTATTACAGGACCAAACAAACTTTAAAAAACACATTAAGTTGTTCTGTACCCCTCCATAAAACACTAGTTAGGTGCAGGACTGTGATATCAGAGGGGACACATGGGATCTAGTTTGTTCACACACAATTCTTTTGGCTAAATGTAAAAAAAGGGGGAAGTGGAAGGATGTTTCCTTCCATTTAAAAATGTGCCTCATACTGAGAACAGTGCACTCATGACACACAATATTCTGCTTTATATGTGGCTAATGCCTTTCTTGCCAAAGTGTTTCTAAGCGATTCCCACGCGTCAGAGACCCACAGTCACCTAAGTGGTGAAGATCACCCGCGACATGGACAAGTGGAATACTACATGCTACTCATCAGCAACAGGGAACTGCGGCAAACTCAGGAAAACTGGAAAGGGACCATTAATAGCTAATTCAGAATAGAGGGCCTTATATGTTAACATTTTTATCCAAAATAACTTACAATGACATGAAAGATATTCAAAGTTGTTTAGAAAAGAGCAACTAAAATGATCAGGGGTTTGGAATGGGTCCCATATGAGGAGAGATTAAAGAGACTGGGACTTTTCAGTTTAGAAAACAGGAGACTGAGGGGGGATATGATAGAGGTATATAAAATCATGAGTGATATGGAGAGGGTGAATAAAGCAAAGTTATTTACTTGTTCCCATAATACAAGAACTAGAGGACACCAATTGAAATTAATGGGCAGCAGGTTTAAAACTAATAAAAAAAAGTTCTTCTCACAGCGCACAGTCAACCTGTGGAACTCCTTGCCATAGGAGGCTGTGAAGACTAGGACTATAAGGGTGTGTCTAGACTACAGGGTTTTGTCAACAAAAGTGGACTTTTGTCGACAACACTATACCTGTGTCCACACTACCGCTGAGTTCTGTCGACATAACGTCGACAGAACTCAGCAGTTTTGTCAACGCTGGTAAACCTCATTTTACAAGGCATAACGCCTTCTGTCGACAGAGTTCTGTCGACAGAAGGTGTTATTGCATGTAAACTGTCCTTTGCGTCCACACTGCCATGTCAACAAAGCAGCTTGCTTTGTCGACAGAACTGAATGTAGTCTAGACGCTCTTTGTCGACAGAAGTTTTGTCGACAAAAGCCTGTAGTCTAGACGTACCCTAAGGGTACCCTAAGGGTACGTCTAGACTACAGGCTTTTGTCAACAGAAGTTTTGTCGACAGATACTGTCGACAAAGCTTCTGTCGACAAAGAGCGTCTAGACTACATTCAGTTCTGTCGACAAAGCAAGCTGCTTTGTCGACATGGCAGTGTGGACGCAAAGGACAGTTTAGATGCAATAATGTCTTCTAACTCTGTCGACAAAAGGCGTTATTCCTCGTAAAATGAGGTTTACCAGCGTCGACAAAACTGCTGAGTTCTGTCGACGTTATGTCGACAGAACTCAGCGGTAGTGTAGACGCAGGTTTAGTTTTGTCGACAGAAGTCCACTTTTGTCGACAAAACCCTGTAGTCTAGACACACCCTAACAGAGTTTTAAAATGAGCTAGGTAAATTCATGGAGGTTATGTCCATAAAAGGCTATTAGCCAGGGGGTAAGGAATGGTGCCCCTGGCCTCTGTTTGTCACAGGCTGGAGATGGATAGCAGGAGACAAATTGCTTGATCGTTGTCTTTGGTCCACCCCTTCTGGGGCAGCTGGCACTGGCCACTGTCGGCAGACAGACTACTGGGCTAGATGGACCTTTGGTCTGACCCAGTATGGCCATTCTTATGTTCTTATAGTCTGTTGTTCTATTCACTGATAATCAGACTACATACGGGGTTCACTTTATTCACTACTGAAATAAAATTTCCTCAAGAAGAAATACAGAAATGACACCCGCTTTTCTTTTTATTCTCCAATCCCAAATGGAGAAACAGACATTTAGAAAAAATGCTATTTGCTAGTGATTAACATATATTTCATAATAATTTTCACTGTCTAATGCACTCACCCCAGCTATAAAGCCAAGTCGGAAAATTTTCAAAGCTGCAGGTTCAATATTCAAGGAGCTGTATAATTAGAAATATTTTCCTTATATGTCTTACACTCAAACAGGAAAAAACTTAGGACTGTTCAAATGACTAAAAGCCCAGAAGTGAGATAAGAAACCCAATGAATGCAAAAAAACAAACAAAAAAATGTTTCAATAGTCCTCAGACCAATTAAACTAGGCTCAGCTAGCCTTTTGTGTGTGATTTTTGAAAGCACAACTAGAAAGTCAAATCAAATATAATACAGAATTATAGGACTATGTGTATGTATATGAAAAACAGAAAATTACAAGGAACTGACAATGCTTTGTCTCTCATGAGTTATGGGTCAGTCCCTGACGACTCTGGACCTTCATATCTGTTCTCTCTTTGTTATAGTGGAGCATTTGCTCTGCTGGACATAGTCTGTGTCAGCACTTTTTATTAACTACAACTCTTACCAGCGTTTGTAACTTGGTCATAAAAATTAGCTTCAGGTTGAAACTTAACATGTAAGATCTCAGTCTTGGGGGAGGGGACTTTATTTTAAATATTTTTTTAAGAAAATAAGTTTCTTTGACATTTAGGAATGCAAGAACAAAAATTGTTCCTGAAATGGGCTGACCTAAATAGATATTACACAATGTTAGAAGAATGTTAAGGTTGAAATGTCATTCTCTTAACAGTTGGGAAATGGCCATGCAACCAATTCAGCTCTCTTGTCTGATTGCAGTGAGATTCAGTACTTAACTACAGGATCACACACTAATTTTTCCAGAGGGTTCTGAACATCATTCAGTGTAAGGCGCTACAAAGCATGCATGAAGTCTGATTACTCCCCTCCTGGGGGCTTATAATAGCCAGATTTGCATGGATTTTCTGGGAAGTGACAAAAGATATTCCTGACAGGAGGGAAGCCCCCATTCAGATGTTATAAGTCCCTGCACCAGGATCGATGTGAAGGAAATTCTCAGTGAAATGGATGTAGGCAGCAACACTGGGAAAACAATGCATTTTTCCTTAACTTACTCCTCCACAATGGCCGAACCATGGTAGCTAAAATTTTCCAAACCAAGGCAGAAACCCAGCATAGAAAATTGGAGCCTGAACTCTTCAAGTATGGACTATTCACAATTAATGGAAAAGAGCATCTCATAATGGAAAGTGTTAGGTGACCTTACTATAACCATTGGTGCCAGGTCTACCTTCAATACATGGATATATACGTGCGGGCACACACGCTATCACAAAGCCATTTTACATTGGAAATATAAAATGTTACACAGGCCTATAACATACTGAAGCACTGAAGAGGAAAACACCGGAAATCAGAAGGAGTTACATTTACAGATTCTTTCATCCCACAGGATTTTGTGGTATCTAAAGCAATATAGATACCAATGCTGCAGTTGGGTCCACACAGGATAGATGCGGGTGCAGAAACCATTCTGCCTCCAGATTAGGATTGCTGTAACCCAGACTGCAGAATGGAAAGGCAGCAGGACCTGGTAATATTCCACCTGAAGCACTAAAAGAAGGAGGAGCTGCTATAGTGGACCGGCTAAGCAGTTTGCTAAATCTGATATGGACAACAGAAGAGATTCCAAAAGATTGGAGAAAAGGGCTGTTAGTGAATCTCCCTAAATCCGGTGATCTGTCACTGTGTGAAAAGTGGAGGGGGATTACTCCCCTGTCCATCCCAAGCAAAGAATTAACCAGAGTCATCCTGGAGCGAATAAAAGATGCCATAGACCACATACTACAAGAAGAACAGGCAGGTTTTAGGAGAGGACAATCTTGCATAGACCAGATAGCAACACGTCAGATCAT
Source organism: Pelodiscus sinensis (assembly GCF_052426305.1). Taxonomy (NCBI): domain Eukaryota; kingdom Metazoa; phylum Chordata; order Testudines; family Trionychidae; genus Pelodiscus; species Pelodiscus sinensis. The sequence continues at coordinate 25,660,924 of NC_143063.1, read as the reverse complement.
TGTAGAACAACACGTCGAATGGCAAGCACCACTCTAAATCGACTTCATAGACTTTATGAAAGCCTTCAATAGTATGGACAGGCAGTCCATCTGGACCATCATGCAACATTACGGAGTTCCAGGCAAACTGATTACCATCATCAAGAAACTGTATGAAGAATACTCTTGCCAGGTCATCCATGATGGAGAATTGTTGGAAAAATTCCAGGTCACAACAGGTATACACCAAGGCTGCCGCCTTCTCCATTATTTTTCCTGATTGTCCTAGACTGGGTCATAAAAACAGCATATACTGACTCAGGAAGGGGACTCCAATGGACTCAGACTAGGAAACTTGAAGCTCTAGAGTTTGCAGATGACTTAGCCTTGCTGGCAGACAAATTAGAACATATGTGAGAGAAGACAGATGCCTTACAGGAAACAGCTGAGTGAGTGGGCCTCAAGATTAGTCAAGAGAAGACCAAGTTGATGCACATTAACAGCAGACAGGAAGGTGAAATTACAATTGAAGGAAAAACAGTGCAAGAGGTAGATCAGTTTGTATATTTGGGGAGTGTTATCAGCAAGAATGGAGGAACTGAAAGAGACATCAGTGCAAGAATATGAAAGGCGCAACAAGCCTTTACCATACTACAACCAGTCTGGTGTACAAGAGCCATTTCAACAAGAACCAAACTATGTATTTTCACTTCCAATGTGAAATCAGTGCTGCTATATGGCTCAGAGGCATGGCACGTTGTCCAAAGCAACACTAAGAGAAATCAGATGTTTGTCAATAAGGGTACGTCTAGACTACCGTGTTTTGTCGACGGAAGTTTTGTCGACAGATACTGTCGACAAAACTTCCGTCGACAATTTGCGTCCAGACACATGGAGTTCTGTCGACAAAGCAAGCTGCTTTGTCGACAGAACTCCGTAGTCTGGACGCAGTGTTACAGGCAATAACACCTTCTGTCGACAGAGTTCTGTCGACAGAAGGTGGTATGCCTCGTAAAATGAGGTATACCAGCGTCGACAAAACTGCTGAGTTCTGTCGACGTTATGTCGACAGAACTCAGCGGTAGTGTAGACGCTGGTATAGTTTTGTCGACAAAAGTCCACTTTTGTCGACAAAACTAGGTAGTCTAGACACACCCTAAGTGCCTCAGACACATTCTCCAGCTAAAGAGGTATGATAGAATGCCAAACAAAACCGTGTGGACCAAAACAAATCAGAAACCAACAGAGGTTCAGATTAAGAAGAGAAAATGGCGATGGGCAGGCCACATCCTGTGTAAGGACTGTGAAGAATGTATCATGAGACAAGCGTTACAATGGAATCCAAAGGGAAAGAGGAAAAGGGGACGTCCCAAACAAACATGGCGACGAAGCTGCCTGGATGAAGTAAAAGCAGCTGGCTTAATGTGGGATCAAATCAAGACTATCACTAAGGATAGCAAGAGATGGAGAATGACAGTGGAGGCCCTATGCTCCATTAGGAGCCCAAAGAACTAATATAATAGAACCCAGACTGCAGGAATCACTGGAATCTCACCATTCACACCTACAATGCAGCTAGCCATTCACCATTCACAGCATGAGACAATATCCTAAATAAATTGGAAACCAGGAAGAATTATGGCAATTCCATGCTGGAATTTGGCCAGGATACTAAGGTTATTACCTCTATATTTTACTGCTTATTCTGTCTGGGAGCTACAAGAATGGGCCCATTCAGGGCATACAGGATATTGGTGGTTAAAATGTAATAAGATGTTAAATAATAACATTAATAAAATGACAGGTTTGTACATTTTTCTCACCTTCTTTGAATTTATTCTGTCACCTCTCTCTACTGTTTTCATGGAATTTATAAGGGATGGTTTTAAAAACTGTAACCTCTGTTTATACACACTAGATTTTGCATGTGCAATTGTGTGTACCTGCAATTTTCAGCATATCGTCACGTGTCAAACCCATCTTCATGGCATACTGAGAGAAAACAGCTTGCAGAAAAAAGATGCAAATGATTGCACATGCTGAATCCCTTTGAAAATCTGGCTGTTTATGGCTTTCCTGGATGCATTCAGTGTGTACATTCCTTGTTCTCAGGAAACCACAAACTACAAAAGTGAAAATATTATAAAATAAATTGTACCAGAGTGCTGAGCTAGTATGACCTCTGCCATCCAGATCCTCAGCAAATGCACTGGAAAAACAGATGTCATCAGTATTTATTTCCTACTAGCTTTATGACTTTGAATAGTTGATCACACATCTGACTGCTTACAATTCAACAAAACGTTATTCAGTTGCTTTGTTAAAGGCATGGTTCTTAAGAAGAACAAAAAGCCTCCTTCCAATGGAGCAGGCTCTAATTAATCTCTCTATACATAGGGCTAGTGTCCAAAGATAAAATAGCACCAATTAAATACTTCATGCTGATAAGGAGAAGAAATGAAACACTGATAAGCTCTGCAAAGGCTTTGCATTGGTAAAAACTGATAAAGAATACATTGTACAATTGGCATCAAAATAAAAATGATTAGGCAGGTTTCAGTTTTTCATCATATATCCATCCCATACTCTTTCAGTGGGTTAGTAACCTGATACTCGCCTTACTTTTTTTAAATAGCCAGTGTATTTCAATATCAGGGATACACAGAGGTATTTGAAAGACTCATATATATGATGCATTATCCATAAAAGCTTTATAATGGAGCCAGAATCAAGAGCATCCAGAAATTAGGGCCTGAAGTCAATGAAAAAATTCTCAACTGCGGCAGGCAGGGGAAGCATTGGAGTCTTGGTTGTTTTCTTACTGTTGCCATCTTCTCATAATGAGGCTTTGATGTAGGGCTTCCTGAAGGACAAACCACCGATCATTTCTGAGTCAGATATCATATGGTTTTATTGTTTCTCTGTTGCTGGCTGAGCCCAGATTTGTATGCAAGTTTTGCTTCCCACTTTGTAGAGTTCACCAGTCTCCTCAGAGGGTGACAAACCGAACCCCCCCTCCCCTCCACATACAAAATTTTAGTAAGAAGACTCCAGGGATCAGTTATTCATTGGCAGGGGGTGAACTGGATAACTTAGCAGGTCTTTTTCCATCTTTAGTTTTCATGAACTCTATGGCTGTCTCTAGACTGGCAAGTTTTTCCGCAAAATCATCTGCTTTTGCGGAAAAACTTGTCAGCTGTCTACACTGGCTGCTTGAATTTCCACAAAAGCACTGACGATCTCATGTAAGATCATCAGTGCTTTTCTGGAAATACTATGCTGCTCCCGTTCGGGCAAAAGTCTTTTTCCGAAAGACTTTTGCGCAAAAGGGCCAGTGTAGACAGCAGAGTACTGTTTTCTGCAAAAAAGCCCCGATCGCGAAAATGGCAATTGGGGCTTTTTTTGCGGAAAACCGCATCTAGATTGGCCACAGACGCTTTCCCACAAAAAGTGCTTTTGCGGAAAAGCATCCTGCCAATCTAGACGTGCTTTTCCGAAAATGCTTTTAATGGAAAACTTTTCCGTTAAAAGCATTTTCGGAAAATCATGCCAGTGTAGACGTAGCCTATTAGAGTGGAACATGTTGTTATAATATGTTAGGAATGCAAGTGCTTAAAGTATTTTACCTTTTTATTATTCTCATTTTATGCCAGCATTTTGAAACCACTTATTTTTAGAGTTAGTGAATGAACAGGGATAGGAATGGATGCAGGTGGTCTTTAGGAAAAGGACTGGAGGATTTCAGAGAGATTTTAATGACAGTACTGTCCCATATCACTCCTATTCTTTCCCATCCTGTGTTTGGGTACAATAGAGAATTTTAAAAGAGATTTGCTGAATTATAAACCCAGATCTTATAGGTAACCTTATCATGGTACACCCACCTTTCAGTGTAATAGTTATAAGAAATTAAATGTTAGTCATTGTCTGTTTGCTTAGAATAATATGAAGAAGAAACGTAAGAAAAAAATCACAATAACCTGATTCCAAACTGGGTTCAATGCTCTGTACAATATGGCCATGATAATTTGACATGTACAGACAGTTAATTTTACTTTTGATGTAGACTGTGGCGGCCCTCCCCTGGAAATATATGTCGAGAGCTTTAAATGGCATTTATATAAAGATTTGATCCCTGCAAGGCAAAGTCATATCTGATAATGGAATGGATATCCATATTGTTGGCGTAATGTTTGATTAAGGGTTTTATGAGGATTAAAGGAGAATTGCTCAGAGGGTGGTACATAGGCTTGGTGCAGGTGGCTATGCACAATCAAATGCTATTTGGGGCTTGATTTTCAACATTTCTATTCTGTGATGGTCTGTGGACTTGCATAGATGATCAATCACATTCAGTGAGAAAAAATTGGCATCCAAGTGACCAGACAGAGCAGGGGTACCATGTTTAATTATGTGGCGTGTGTTATAAATTTTGGACTCCATACGGCTCTCAATCCACAGCAGATCTCCCACTGATGTCGATGGGAGGATTGAGCTGTGATGAAGGAGAAATTACAGCATTTATGTAGTAACTACATTTTAATTTTTTTAGTCCCTTATTATTGTTTTCAACATCACTTAATAAGGCCACTTCTGTCTTTACCCTCTCAGTCTCGTCTTCTTTCTGTCTGTCTGTCTGATTCCGTCTTTGAGAGCTTCCTCAGCTCTTCTCTTTTCATCTTCTTCCTTGCAGCAGCTCTCTGTGCCCATTTCTCTAAGGGCTTCACTGGACTATGCTAACACCAATGGGTCATTATTGGGTCTCAGTGTTGATGTTCCAATGAGAAGAATGAGGAGTGGAGCAGTGTGAGAGCTATTGTATCTGCAAGTTCCTACATCACTGAGTTGGTTAACTCTCAGTTCACATTTGGAAGGTTTGATTCATAACCACAAAGGCTTCAGACTTACTTTCAAAAAAGGTGTGTGCATGTGTGAATAAGGGGCTCTATAAATCACTCAGGACCCTAATTTAACTGGACATTTGCACACCCAAAATATCTGATTTGCATAAAATGCAAAAATTGCTCACATATTTTGCATGTGCATTTGAGCAACCAAACACCCAGATATCAACTGCAAGTGGTTTTTCCAAAGCATAATTTGATCTGGGCTAATAAATATTTTTTAATAAAATAAAACAAATTAATGCTTTTAAAATATTGCTTGATTGTGGGTAGGAAAAATATCTGAGATGTGGTTGTGAAAACTTGGATTCAAGCAGTTCTGTAAATTAATATTTAGTGTTACATTTAGGGATAGGAGAGTGCTCAGTGGAAGGAACCTTTATCAATTTGACTGGCACAGTATTTTGATGTGCTCTAGGGACAGATTTTATATACAATTAAAAGATCTGCAACTTTTACAGTGTTCACATCTGTTGTATATAACATTATTTAAATGATAAATATGGTAGACTAAAACTGACTTGTGACATTGCATTTAAAGAAGCTTTTACAAGTGCCTTTCAGGGAACAACTTTGGCAACATGGGTTCCTTCAGGGTGACTGAAATATTATAAATGAGTTGGTGTATCCAAATGCCCACATATAAGAAATACTGTTTTATGGTATAAGCTGAGATTTTTGTTTATATTCTTCAGATAAAGTGACATTTAAAAATATGTGCTTCAGTACAGCCCCAGACATCACTTTAGATTAAATTACATAATCTAATCCTATATCATATGACAAAGTCTCTTGCTCTGAACAAATTCTCAGTTTGATGATTTGGGGTTGGGGGGGGGGTTGCACTTGGTGGCAGCTGATGCAATGCAGTGGGAAATTACTAGGCTGTCCAATTAGAACATCTTTTTCATTTTATGGTGAATAATAAATGCATAATTCCTTTCTATTGAGTACTGCTGTCTAATGGCTAGAATGTAGGCCTGGTTTGACATGAGTGAGACCTTATTCCTTGAGTGACAGGATTAGAGAGGTAAATGGATTAACAGGCTAGAAACAGAATGTCTCTATAAGCTACAATAAAGGGGAACAGCCATGGAACAATTTACAAAAGGACAGGATAGCAATGAACAAGATAAACCAAGCTGGCAACATAAACTGAGGTAAAGAGTAAGTTGTATAAGGACAATGCATTCTGTACAGACATTGATTCCTACAAAGAGACCAAGTGAATCTTAAGCTTGTGATGCAATGTGTAATGTATAGAAAGAAAGACGTTTGCTGTGTAGCACTGAATGTGCAGTATGCCTTGAACCCATCTCCTACATTTGGGTATGTCTAGACTACATGGCTCTGTCAACAGAGCCATGTAAACTAGTTTACACAACTAGTTTAAACTAGTTTAAATAATTCCTGCTTCATTAAAATAAAAATGGCAGCCATGCTGTGCTGACAATCAGCTGATCCGGCACAGCGCAGGAGTCTAGACGCGGATCGGTCGACAGGGGAAGCCTTTGTCGACCGCTCCTGTAAACCTCGTTTCACAAGGCATAAGGGAGCGGTTGACAAAGGCTTCCCTTGTTGACCGATCCGTGTCTAGACTCCCGCGCTGTGCTGGATCAGCTGATTGTTGGCACAGTGTGGTGGCCATTTTTATTTTAATGAAGTGGGATTATTTAAATCCGTTTCATTGACTATGTCGGGTAAACTAGTTTACATGGCTCTGTTGACAGAGCCATGTAGTCTAGACATACCCCTGGATCCTGATTATTGCAAGTGTAGTTTGACTGGATGCCAATAAAGAAATTTCAGCAAAAATTTTGAAGTGGAGCTGAGTTCTTGCGAATCAAATAAATAAAACCTTGGAGGTTAGTGAGTGAATATCATCTCAAAATCTTCCTCAACATAGAGCAAGCTACCATGCACACTGGGTTTGGTTCTTTAAAAAAATTCTTATTTATTAAAATAAACCATTTGTGACTTGTGAATTGTGCACTTAGATACCTGTGTAACAATGTGGATCTTATTACTATTGCCCTCATTTTCCTTTATCCAATGGCAGCTGTTCGTTAAACTTTGTGTCCCCTCTTGAATTAGATTGTAAGCCCTTCACAAAGACAACTCTCATTCTATGTTTGTACAGTGACCTGTACAATAAGACTGTGATCCTAGTGGGAAGCCTCCTAATAGAGAAACAAAGAATAAATAAAAAAAACGTTCCCAACTCTGCTGCTGCTTTGCTAAGTGTACTGAAGCATGATAGCTACCATCCAGGGTCTCATTTTAAATGAGTCTGACAAGATGATGCAATTGGAAATGGGGGTAAGGGGGGAGGAGTGCTCATAACCTTTCCCACAATTTTCATGGAGCTGGGGAGTATTGGTGGAGCTTGACTGGTTGCTAGTGAGGCCAAGAGTACAAAGTTGCCCGAGAGATACTATTTGCTACATTTGTTGAAAAAGTGTATCCGTGAGGTACCTCTCCCTATGATCCCTCACACCATGGCATGTATGTCTATGAAAGGCAGAACCTCTCCAGGCACCAGAACTCCAGCCCTATTCTTCTTCCCCTTTCCTATTGTGGCTATAATTTAGGAGAGGCTTAATGGAGTCCTTATTGTAGTTCTGTTTGCAAAGGTTACATCATTTTGTTTTGGCAAGATCAAAGCCCTAAAAAGCCAGCAATCTTAGGTAGCTGCATAACAAAATAGTAAAGGACATAAGGGATAGGAGGGAAAACTTAGTTTTGCAGTTCAACTTTCCATGAGCTTACTAATTAGTAACTACAAATTACAGGAATTCTAAAAAATACCCCAGAGGAGCCCTTTTCAATATTTTATTACAAAATGCCTGCTCCACGAAGTGGTTAAAATGAGGCTGCATTTAGACAGTGTACCACTTAGTTTTATGACCTAGACAGCTGAAATGGCATAATACATCACATTCATATCATGAAGCAGCATTATATGAAGGAAATGCTAAGCAAAAAAAGATCAAAATGAAGAAGTGCAGCTGGTTTACCACATTGTATCAAGCACAAACAAACATATTATGACAATTCAATTAGTGCTAAGATGCTAGAGCAAATTCAAGACTCAACATTTAATTACCTTTTGGCTATGCCAGTTGTTAAACTGTTAGCAGTGTGTGTAGAGTATAAAGCAGATGCCCACATATGAATGGCACACACCAACAGGCTTGTGTGACACAAACTCAGGAAAAAGATTCAGCAGCTGGTGTTTCTTCTAAGTACCTCACATATAAGAACTGTGCTACAAGGTATTCACCTGCTTTGAACAAGCCACTGCTCATAATATATGGGGTAGGTAGGAGGAAAAGCCAGATTGGTAGCTCAGTGGAGGTTCTGCAGGAAGAGTGTCGTGAAAGCTATCGTAAGGGAAGGAAACAAATTATTTAAAAAAGCCAATCTTAAAACCTTCAATACTGAGCAAACCAGAAACTAACTGAAGCATACTCTTCTACTGAGACTAGTTAAAATGTAAAGCTCATGCTTCTATGTTAAAAGAACGCAAAATCAAACACTCAAGAGGTTAAGAAATGCCAGAATTAAAGGCTGCCCATGCAACCTTAATTAGGCTCCCCCATCCTTGATCCAATTTTAATTTACCATCATATATGGTTGCTCTATAGGAATTCTGCCTCATTCTGTACAGTCTAGAACTTTTCCCCTCTGCATTGCAGTCCAGAATATTTGCTCCATTTCCTCCTTGTATTCTAGCCAGCAAATGGGGGGGAAGGAGGGAGGGAGGAAGGTGTCACCGAGAATAGAAGAGGTACAGTGTTTCTGCTCTCAATCCTGGTGTTCAGTGCCACTGAGGCCCACAGCAGTCAAGAACCGGAGGTGCAGCATGCCCAGGACAAAAAGAATTGACTGTGAATATAGCTGCCAAATAAGTATCTACTGAGCATGTGTGAACTGAGACGTTCCCAAGGTTTATAATTTGGCTGAATTTGGGTAAATAATCATAGGTTCCTTTTCCTGTTAATCCCTGAAACCCAGGCAGTTCCCTTGTCAAATTTCAAATCCCAGGTTCAAAGTATGGATGCTAGGGCTATTGAAAAAAACCAACAAAATCTTAATTTGTTTTAACATGGACAAAACCATTTTTTTTGTTAATAATCCCTGAGAAACAGCTAACCCCCTTTTTTTCCCTAAAACTTTCCTTAAAAAATTCTCTATCCAAGAATATTTAAGGTACTGGCACATGAAATTACAAGTCCAATAAAAAGGATTTTTAATGAATCTGTAAACTTTGAGGTCACACCCTATGATCAGAGAATTGCTAATGGTCGGAGTATTTATTTTTAAGAAAGAGAAAAGAATGATGCAGGAAGCTATAGGGCTTTTAGTTTGGGCATCAAGATGCAAGATCTTGGAACAGATTTTGAAAGAAAAAGTATTTAATTACAGAGGTAAATGGTAATTCAGATAAAATTCAGCATAGTTTTAGAAAAGATAAAACTTAAAAAGCAACAAATATTCTAGTAGCACTTTAAAGACTAACAAAATGCCCCACTGCAATGTATATTGGCCAAACTGCACAGTCTCTACGAGAAAGAATTAATGGACACAAATCAGATATCCGAAAAGGCAACACACAAAAACTTGTTGGAGAACACTAATTGTTGTTTTTTAAGTTTTTCCTCACTCAGCTATCCCTCTGAAGCTTATCAACTCTGTTTTTCTTTCTCTCCTTCAATTTTTTTCCTTCTCCCCCCTCCCCTGTCCCTTCATTATTTATTCTTGGATCTGGACTTCCAACACCCGGGTCATCTGAAGAAGTGGGTTGTGCCCACGAAAGCTCATGATACCAGCTACATGTTTCGTTAGTCTTTAAAGTGCTACTAGACTATTTGTTGTTTTTTTAAGTTTTTCCTGTTACAGACTAACTCGGCTACTCCCCTGAAGCTTTAGAAAAGATAGACCATGTCAGACCACACTAACCTCCTTTTATGATAGTTGACTTTTTAGATAAAGGAAAGACAGAAGATCTTGTATTGGATTTCAGTAAAATATCTGATACAGTTCCATGAGGGAAATTATTAGTTAAGCTGGAGAAGATGGGGATTAATATGAGAACTGAAAAATGGATAAGGAACTAGTTAAACAGGAAACTACAATGGGTCATACTGAAAGGACACTCACTCATGGCAGGAGTGAGGTTTACTGGTGAAGTAGTCTTGGATCAGTGTTGGCACCAATCTTATTTAATATTTTTACTAATGACATTGGCACAAAAAGTGATAACAACATTTGTGGATGATATAGGATTGGGAGGTAGTGCCAATACAGGGGACAATGAGAATATCATACAAGAAGATATGAATGATTTTGAAAACGAGCAATAGAAATAGGACGACATTTAATAATAGTTCTAAGGGCAAAGTCATGCACTTAGGGCCTGAAAACAAACGGTTTTGCTGTAAGCTGGTGTCTTATCACTTGGGAGAGAGAGAGGAGAAGAAAGATCTGGGGGTATTGGTTGATCACAGGATGACTTTGGCCATTAGTGTTACATGGCTGTTAAAAAAGCTAATGCAGGCCTGAGATGGATAACATAAGGTACTTCCAGGAGAGACACTAAGGCAGTGAGATCGCATCTGGAATACTACAGAGAATTCTTTCCCAAGTGTTTGGCTGTGGGGTCTTTCCTACATACTTAGGGTCTAACGGATAGACATATTTGGGGCGAGGAATTGGTAGAGACCCTGGAGAATTTTCATCTTCCTTGGCAGCCTGGGTCATTTGCAGTTTTAAATCCCTGTAAATGGTGAACTCTCTGCAACTTGTTGTCTTGAAATTAAGCATGATTGGGGATTTCAGTAACTCAGACAGAGGTAAGGGGTCAACTTCAGGGGTAAGATCCTTTAGTCTGCAATATGCGGAAGGTCAGACTACATGATCATAATGGTCCCTTCAGCAGAGGTACTGGAAGATTTTTAGTAATGGAATGCTGAAAGCTCCCTGTTCACCTTCCCACTGCCCCACCCTATGCTGAGGCTAGGAATGGGACTCTGTCTCTGGCAAGAGAGGCTGTGGACAGGAGTAAGAGAGGGAGGCCACAGCTGTGGGTGTGTGTGTGGAGTCAGGTACAAAGCCCTGAGAGGGGCGAGCAGCTGGGACTGGCTATGGGGGTTGCGCGTGGGAAGCCAGGAGTGGAACCCTGGCAGTAGAGAGCCAGGCACTGGGCCAGCAAGCCAGAGCAGAGCCTCGGATATTGGGTGAGGAGTGGGGAGGGGGTCTCAGAAGATGGAGCCACTTGCAGGGCCAGCAGCCAGGTCCCAAGCCCCAGGTAAGGTGAGGAGTTAGGGAGTAAAGTGTGGTGGAGGACTAGGAACAGGGCCCAGAAGCCCTGCATAAAACCTGGGAGTGCTGTAGCAACTCCCCAATCCTTACTTTCTATGCCTATGCCCTTCTGGCCTTAAAGTCTGAGTCTGTGCCCAGCACTGAATGTTGCAGCACAAACAGAGTCTGGTAAAGTTTTAATCAACTGAATATAGGGTTTTATAACAGTGAGAGTCAGGCAACCTTAAATATAGGCAGGGCTATAACACTTATCATAGGTTGACATTCTATTGCAGTGAATAACTGCAGTAGTGCACTGAGGGTTATTATACCAGCTTTCTAAATCCTGTGCCCAGGACACAGTGTGAAGTGCATGCACATGATGTGAGAGGTAAGAAAAAAATAGTACGTCGTCTTGTACAAGCCATAGTATAAAATACAATGGGCACTGTAAACACAAGAAATGGTGAGTCTCTTTGATAGGTACTTTCATACTGCAGCATTTGCAGAACTCTCCACACATTCACATAGGACAAACTAACACTGTCAAATTGTATTGAAAATATCACTACATTCTCAGCGTGGATGAATGTTTCTGAAGTCAGCCAACCAGCAGCCATGCAAAAAGCAATTGAATTTTCTCTCAGACTAGAAAACAAAAATGGATACCTTGTGTTTCCCTTGTAGGTGGTTTAATTATTGGATTGATCAGTGATCTTTTTGCCATTGCAAGTCAGAACATTTTAATCACATTTTTGGCTGCTAAGTGCATTGTGGAGATTTATGACAATGGATAATAAAAGGGTGACTTTGTAATTTTGCAGGAAGAAGCTGAAACTTTTGGTTTCTTCTTCTCAAATCATCAGACACATTGTGCTATAAATGAACCCAATATTAGTTTAAAAATAAAGATTAGTTAAAATAAAACTGTAGTTTAAAAAAAAATTACACACACCATTTTTTTATACTTCTATATTAGAAGGTCACACAGCCATTTCCAACAAACTATCTACTTCTGCATAATATTTTAACCAACTCTTCCAAATGTAAAATCAAGATGGAAACATTAAAAAACAAGTTATCAATGCAAACCATTTGTTTAGATGCCTGTTTTCCACATTCCAATATTTACTGTCTGACAGCCCCACTGCTGTGCAGAACACTGTGTATTTCAGCATTATCTTTTAATACTTGACAGGTCCACCTATTTTACTGTGATTATTCTATACCAAATTGGAAGCATAATAGCTCCTTTTTGACATTTTGAATCACAGGATATGTAGTACTGCATCAGACCTATGATTTATTACCAGTATGTTGATGACACATTACAGCACAATACTTGTGTTGCTAGAAATGTTGCTTTCTGTCTGCACTGCTCAAAAGAGCAGCCAGGCAGTATAGCATCCTAAAGTTACTATAAACACGATCAACAAAAATATAATTCTAAAGACCTGAACGTAAGATCAGAAAATCAGCTGGGAAAACACTGCTATGGAAACTCAGCAATTTCTAGCGTTATAT